>NW_026000037.1:14566961-14625537 GCF_001458135.2 Marmota marmota marmota
CGCGAGCCGCCCTCTCCCGCAGTGTCCGGCTCCCTGGCCTCTGCTCCCTTACCCCGGCTTTCCTGGGGCTCGCATCTGAGAACTGGAACGCTGCTCGGGTTCCGCTGGACCCTGCGTGTTGGGCTTTCGTGTTTATCGCTTTTGACCTACCTTAAGTCAATCCTTTCCAAGGCTACAATTTATTTCTGTTGGTCACACTTCTTATTGCACTACCTAGGAATATTTTTATATTTAAAAAAAAAACTGGACGACACTTAACTTGATCTTGTGGCTGGCATGGCCTAGATGTTCTGAATTTCCTTAAAGTCGTGTTGATGACAGTACCGTTGACTGGTGTTACATTTATTGGATTTTTTTTTTTTTTAAGCCTTCCACTCTTTGTTTTGTACTGGAGGTTTAACCCAGGGGCACTTTAGCATTGAACTACATCCCAAGTCTTCTATCGTTTGTCTTTCTTTGTTTGTTTGTTTCTGTTGTTGTCGTTTGTTTTAATGGAAACAGGATCTCGCCAAATTGCTCAGGTTTTCCTGGAACTTGCGGATCCTCCTGCCTCAGCCTCCCGGAGTCACTGAGATTACAGGCGTTTGCCACCACACCCATCTTCGGCCTCCCACTTTTAATACTTCTGTCATTCTGTGTCCTGTTAATTTAGAGTCAATTCCACCCTCACCCCCACTACTGGGCATTGATCCTAGGGATGCTGTACTACTGAGCTACAACCCCAGGCCTTTTTAATTTTGAGACAGGGTCCCCCCAAATTGCCCAGGCAGTCCTGCAGCTTGAAATTCTCCTGCCTCAGCTTCCTGAGTAGCTGGGATTACCTCCATCTGCCACTGTACCTGGGCGAAATATTAGGCTTCTGATATAGGTGTGCTTAATGAAGTTTTTAAAAGATAAATAAATCCTCTTGACTTTATAGATAAAGATAAATCCAAGGATTTGGCAGGGCTCCTTTTGCGTGTGTGGTGCACAGCATGTGTGCGGTGCTGGGGATGGAATGTGGTCTCACAGATGCCAGGCAAGCTTTCCTCCACCTAGCAACACCCACCTCCCAGCCCATCCAGGTTGCTTCATGGTAGAGCTCCCTATGCACAGGCCCTGCCTTCCATCCCTAGCACCAAAAGAAAAGAAATTAAACCACTGTTGAGAGCTGAGCCTTGGGGAAGAAAGAGCTGTTCAGTGAGATGAAACACCTTTTTTTCTTATGGTTAAAGATTTGCAAATGGCACCAGGGTGCAAGGAGAGGAAAGTCCCTTTCAGTAGGGGTGATCCTTTTAGGCTTGTACAAGTGGTTGGTCCTTGAACCAGGCCTTGAAGCCTGGTTAGAATTGGAAGAGATTAATGTAAAGCATTTTGTTGGGGAAAAGCAGGAGCCAGGGGGAGAGGCCTGAGCAAAGAGGCCCTTTGTAAAGTAGACAGTGCCCACAACCTGCCTGCAGGTGCTTTTAGAAATGAGGATGATGGAGCTACTAAATCAGAATTCTTAATAGGGGGCCCCTGGGTTTCCATATTACTGAGCCAGATAATAATAAAACTCCAGTTTTGTGGGGATTCTGGGGGAGTGAAGTGTTTTGTTTTATTGGGTTCTGGGAATTGAACCCAGGGCCTCAGGCATGCTAAACAGATGATTGTTACATGCTCCAAAGTTGGAAAATTTATACCCACAGGTAAGACAGGCTCTGGAGGAGCTAAAAGCTGTTCTGCCCTCCAGTCTTTTGTGGGGCGTGGTAATGAGTCCCAACAGTTGGACCCTTTTGATAATCAGTTGCTTTCCTAATTATGCCTCTTGGCAATTATCAGTTACTGGGGGAAATGAACTGGGTGTGGCATGATGTGGGCCTGTAATCCCAGCTACTTGGGGGCTGAGGCAGGGGGGAATCTCAAGTTCTAGACCCGTGAGGCTGGGGATATAGCTCAGTTGGTAGAGTGCTTGCCTCTCATGCACAAGGTCCTGGGTTCAATCCCCAGCACCACAAAAAAATGTTCAAGACCAGTGTCAGCAACTTTAGTGACTCCTTGTTGTCATGGGGGGAAAAAATGTGGGAGTGATGTTGTTCAGTGGTAGAGCACCCTGGACTCTACCTCAAAAAAGTTACTGGGAAAATGAGATCAGTCCCTTTTAAGTTTCAAGTGCTAGGTTTTTAGGATTTAAAGGGGAACTGGGAGATGATCTCAATGTTTTTCCTCAAGCCAAGACAGCAGCCCCCATAAAGAGGCAGCAGCTGCCACAGTTACTGCACTAGTTGAGTTGCAGTGGGCGCTGTGTGGGATGTCAGTGCTGGCCCCCAGATCCCTCCTCAGATAATGAAGAGTTGGCTGGATTAACGCTCACCGCTGGAACACAATGCTTTTTTCTTGGTACAATTTTAAAAGCAAATACCAACTCTGTTGAGGAGGTGGCTTTATTTAGGAGGTCCCTTGACTGTGAGTAAGCTGCTTATGAGAAGAAATGGGAAAGCTTGTAATTATCAAGCTTCTACAGACTAAATTGCTTTCCTTGTGGGAGAACTAAGGTATCATTTTCCTGTTGCACTTGGTGGTAACAGTTTCAACACAGTGAACTGTGGGGGGCTCTTGAGTTAATAACCGTGGCTCTAGAACCATCTTCAGCCCACTTACATACAAACATTTGCACATTATTGAACTTTGTTTGCTGACTCCTAATGGTAGACGTCACCTGAAAAAGCAAATGAGATGAAAGAGTATATCCACATTCTGCGTTGAACACCAGTACACTTAAAAGGCCAACTGTTACTTTGTACCACATGGCTGATTGCAACAGGAATTGAGAAGACAAATCAGTGGGGAAATCTTTACTTTTGGAGGAAGGCAGGGTACTTTGGAAGGGAGTACCTGAAAGAAAGTGGTAGATGAGGGGGCAGTGGGAAACATCTTTGGAAAAGAGGTACTTCCAGAATCATCTGGGACACTTGTTAAAATATGGATTTCTGCTTCTGCACCTATCTGCTTGGATCAATTTCCTGAGAAAACTGGCAAATTGGTATATTTCACAAGTGTCCCAGGTGTTTCTGACAAGTTTGAGAAGCCATGAAGAGGATTCTGGAAGAGTGCTAAGATGGTGAGTTTGGGGCCCGAGGCAGTTCAGCAGACCCCCTGAGCAAGAGCATTTACCCCCAAGACAGAAAGGAAGGAGTTGGCAAATTCATGCAGTTTGGTGAGAAGAACTTGAGGCTGACATTGTCATCGAGGTAGATCCCTGGATAAATATGAGCAAGGTTTGTCTGTTCTGTTCACTAAAGAGTGAGGCGATTATCTTCTGGTTTCTTGGAAGGAGGGGTATGGAGAAGAAAGGAGACTCACAGCCTCAATATTTGTTGTTAGGAGTCCAATGAGTAATCAGACTTTATAGGGCCTTGATAGTTATTTTAATAGTTATTATCGTACTTTAATAAACAGAACTTTGGAGGGCATTGTGCATTGATATTGGTAATCGAACTAGGACTATTGTGAAAAGAGGAATTAAGATATTTTGGATTTGTTCTGAGAACCCTGGCTGTCTTGTCTCTGCCTGGTGTCAGAGTAACACCTGAAACCTAGTTGGATTCAGAATGCTGGGGACATGGGCAGGAGGGCGTTTCACCTGTTGAGCAGGTGCAGTCTTTAGCACAGGGAACATTCCATTGTTTCTTGGACTGTTCTTACCACTATATTGCCTCTTGTTCTCATGTTCTTGATCCCCTGTTAGACTGTTGGCCTTATGGATCTCTCCCCTATGTCTCTTCATGTTTTTAATGCCTTTATCTTTATTTCATGACATTTTCTGAAATTTCCTGTTTTGCAGTCATTTTACATTTCTAGAGATTTTCTAGTTCTCCAGTAGCCCCCCTTTCATGGAAATCTGTTTTGTGTCTATAATAGGAGCTTTAAATGCAAGTAGATATGTTTGCTTTTTTTCTCCTTCCACCTCTCCGAAGAGCAGTTTGTCAGCTGAGTGGGAAGAGGGTCTGGTGAGTTGGCATCTGGCCTTCCCTGGAGAATGTATGAGGCAGCCTCCTGAGGACCTGACCTCTACCTTCCCTAAAGCAAGGAGGACTTCATTCTGTGTCCCACGGTCTAACCTCTTGCCTTTTGAAAAACGGAGCTCGGTGCCATGGCTCTTGCTTGTATCCCAGCTACTCAGAGGCTGAGCCAGGAGGATCTCAAGTTCAAAGCCAGCCTCAGCAACTTAGTGAGGCCTTAAGCAACTTAGCCAGACCCTGTCTCAAAATTTAAAAAAATAAATAAATAAAAGGGTTGGGGATGTGGCTCAGGGGTTAAGTGCCTCTGGGTTCAATCCTTAGTACCAAAAAAATAAAAATTAATAAATAAATATGTGTATAGAAAGGGCTGGGGGTGTGGCTCAGTGTTGGAGCGTCCCTGGGTCAGTCCCCAGGTGGTTGGTAGGTAGGTACCCTCAGGTCCACAGCAAGATCTTGATATGGTCTGCTCTTGCAGGTTGCTTCAGCCTTGGAAGCCTTTCTGTGGCACACCGCCCACTTTCTCTGGCGCCTTCTGTTTCTACCCAGCAGCCAAAGCCATCTTTCCCAGGCTCTGCCTGTGAGAGGGAAAGCTGTGGCCAGTGGCTGCTTCGGATTTCATTCTTGAATGGACTGCCTCACAGCTGGCCCTCGGCCTCTCCTGCCCCCCTGTGGGCAGATTCACCTTGAAGCCTCTCCAGGGCACCCTTGGAAGGGCCACCTTTGCCTTTGTTAGCTCCTGCAGTTCCCTCCACTGTGGTTCCTCTGAACTCAGACCTGTCCCTGTCTTCCTGGGACTCCTCCAAGTGTTTGGCTTCTTGACAGCATCCTTCTTATTTTCCAATATCACTGATCTTTCTCTGTGTGGGGGGTGGTGCTGGGCATTCAACCCAGGGCCCCGTGCATGCTGGGCTGGCACTCAAGCACCCTCCTGCTGAGCCTCATCCCTAGCCCTTTTATTATTATTTTTTTTTAATATTTATTTTTTGGTGTAGATGGACAGCACAATGCCTTTATTTTTATGTGGTGCTGAGGATCTAACCCGTGTCCCGCCGGTGCTAGGCGAGTGCTCTACCACTGAGCCACAATCCCAGCCCATCCCTAGCCCTTTTATTTTTTTGTATTTTGAAACAGGGTGGCACTAGGTGGCTCAGGGCCTCACTATGTTGCTGAGACTGGCCTTGAACTTAATCCTGCCTCAGCCTCCCAGGTCACTCCCATAACAGGCATGCACCACTGTGCGGGACTCAGCTATGTCTTCTTCAGAGGGTACTCTCTATGAAGACTCGGCAAACACCTGTAAGATGTATGTGTCCGCCACTAGGCATTTTCTTTTCAAATTAGTACATTTGCCCTGATTTCATCTGTTCTGGGCAGGACAGAAACACTTTAGCTGTGATTCTTAGCACAGGATATTCGCCTTTTGTCCTTTTTTTTTCACGGTACTGAGGTTGAACCCAGGGGCATTCCACCTCTGAGTTACATCCCCAGCCCTTGTTTGTCTTTAATCTTATTTTGAGACAGGATCTCATGAAGTTCCCAGGCTGGTCTTGAACTTGCCATCCTCCTGCCTCAGCCTCCCAGGTGACTGGGACAACAGGTGTGCGCCCCCAAGCCTGGCTGTGGCTTTGTTCTTTAAACATATTTGGCCATAGGAACTTTATTACTGAAAAGTCTTGGGAAGGAGAAAGACGTATGTTTCATTTCACTGTCGTTAGATCAACAGACCCAAGGACGTATTGATTGTGTGTGAGCTGTTAGTTCCCATACTAATACTAATACTTTGGGCTGGCACACTTTGGGTGGCACACGCCTGCAGTCTCAGCCACTCAGGAAGCTGAGGCAGGAGGATCACAAGTTCAAGGCCAGCCTAGGTGACTTAGTGAGACCTGGTCTCAAAATTAAAAAAAATAAAAATGGCTAGGAATATATCTGAATGGTAAAACACCCCTGGGTTCACCCCTAGTACTACAGAAACAAACACGAAAACCAAGTCCACACACAAAAACTTTCTAAGCAGAAATGTAAAAGAAGAATGTCTTCGGTTACTGGCAGCAAAAAACAGGTGTGGCCATGTGCGGCAGCTCCTGGACTGGGTTTGGTGGACCCCTGACCTGGAGAGAACTGTGCTGTCAGCAGAATACTGCTTCTGGCTTTCTTAACTTGGTATCCCAGATACTGATACTTAACTTGGTATCCCAGATACTGACTAATGCTAGTGATGAAGGTCACTGGTGTTGGTCTGTGTTTTCTGGCCTGACTGTTCAGAGGATTATTCTGGAAAAGCCCAGCTTGCTGCAGCGGTTGGCTGCCGTCAGACCAGCTTTTCTTGGGGAGGGATTTCCTTTTCCTCAGAGATGTCCTTTAGGTGAGGCTGTCGCGACTGAAGGTATAGCTCAGCCTTTTCTGGAAAACACTGAGGCGTCCTTGTCTAGTCTGTGACTGACGCCTGGTAAGAAAGGTCTCTTGCCTTGTTGGGCCGTGTATTTTTAGACACTCTGGGTAGAGTCATGACCTTCATTTGATATCTCCGGTAATGCCAGGTGGGTCGTGACACTGCGTTGTACACTTTGTGCTGTACCAGCTGTGTGCTGTAATGACAATGACGTCTGACGGGTGGAGGAGGTGGAACTTGACCTCTGTCTATTCCTGGCATGTAGGATAGGCGGCTGTGTGTGCCCCGGCTGCTCCCTCACAGGCAGGCGCCACACGGTTGGAGATGATGACAGGCAGCCATCCGCGGTGCAGGTACTCTCCACTGTCTGTAAAATGCCCAGTAGGACACCTGGTTCTCAGGGTTGTTAGAAAAAGCAGTGAAAAGAATGTGGAAGTGGCTGTGGCACATTCTCTCAAATGTCAGTAGCCTGCTCTTAAGTCCAGAAGACAAGCATCACTAAGCAGAAGAGGTGTAGCTGTCACCTAGCCGGTCCATCTTGCTCAACTCAATCTTCACAGTAACCAAACAATGGAAGCTTAGAGTCTTCTAGGTGCTGGATAAGGATTGGAGATCAAGTCACCAAGGGTGCGGGCCAGGTGTAAGAAAATGAGAGCCACCAAATTGTGCTCCATTAATTTGAACAACGGAGCTTGTATCTATATTAATTCTATTTAAATATATTGTGCCAGGTATGGTGGTGTACACCTGTAATCAAGCTCAGCACCTGAGGAGACTGAGGCAGGAGGATCACAAATTCAAGGCCAGCCTTGGGAACTTAGCAAGACTCTGTCTCAGAATTTGAAAGGAACAAATATACCATGTAGTCAACATCCAAGCTGTTTTATGTTGCTGAATATTGTCTTCATTTTTGCTGGCTTGTCTTGAAGGTGACCAAATTTATTCAGGAACCAGGTCTGATAAGCATAATGAAAACCAGCTATTTTATTAGCTCTGAAGTTTCTGAGGCGGTTCCACAATTGGCCAGCAGATGGCAACATTGGATTGCTGCTTCAATGATGCCTTCCTGTGACGTTGGTTGGTCGCAGTTTTGGTGTATTGTGTACTTTATTCTTGAAGGTTTTCTTGGGCCCAAGGTTGATCAGCTTCGGCAGCTTCCCAGGTGTGTACCCAAGATAATTCTGCCTTTTGCTTACTCTTTGACTTTTAATCATTGTTTTTGCTGAGTTACCCTTTCAAGATAGTAAGCTCAAACTGAGAAAAATTATTCACCAACTAAACGGTTTGAACACAGCCTGGAACACACAGTTCCTTGTATCTAGAGGGACAAATCTGGAGAGGTGTCTGATTCCTGCATGGTGTCAGGACTGCTTCAGATGGGTGGTGAGCCCCGATCAGTTTGGGCTTGGACCTTTATCATCCAGCATTGTAATTATCGATGGGAATGTTTTATTAAATCTTGGATGATTTCCTTGTGCTTACTACTCTAGGATCTTGCCGTCTGCCTAGATTGCTTTAGAAGTGTGTGGTAAATGGTATCATTAAGGATGTATATATATATATATATATATATATATATATATATATATATATTTTAATGATTTGCCCATTTTTTAGGAAAGTAAGCAGATGACTAAATGTGAGAAGTTTATTTACTGTAGATTGATGTTGCTAATCTGAATATCCAAAATCCAAAAATGCTCTAAAATCTGAAACTTTGCAGGTACTATTAACTATTACCAATACCTCACTTCTACTTTATTTCATTAGAATAAATATCTTACTCTTATAATAGCCATTAAAGAATTGTTGGATATTTAAGATTTTTTAGATTTCTTAAATACAGTAGTACAGATTGAATATATCTTTATCTGAAAGGCTTGGGACCATAGGTATGATTCCCCAAAGGAAAAGTCTATACCTGGCCTCCTGTGATGAGTTGCAGTCAAAACAACGGCACGCTGGAAATAGCCTGAAATTACCTTCAGGCTAGGTACATACAGTGTATATGAAACAAATGAGTCTTATGTTTGACTTGGTTCTATCCACAAAATATTTCATTATGTATCTGCAAATATTCCAAAATTTTAAAAATCTGAAATTCAAAACATTCTGGTCCCAAGCCTTTCAGATAAAGATATATTCAATCTGTACTACAGTATTTAAGAAATCTAAAATATCTTAAATATCCAACAATTCTTTAATGGCTATTAAAAGAGTAAGAAAAGATATTTATTCTAATGAAATAAAGTAGAAGTGAGGTATTGGTAATAGTTAATAGTAGAAGGGATGAAAGCATCTAGTTCTAGCCATATATGAAAATATGCTTATAGAATTAGTGGCAAGGGGTGGGCTGCTTGCCACTAAGAAATAGGTTTTCTGTTGTGATGATGGTGCTTACACAGACCAGGCAAGTGCTCTGCCACGGGCTCCACTCCCAAGACCTGAGATACAGCTGTTTTGACGAGTCTATTGCCTATGTAAATCCTATGTAAATCATATAACTTGGGTATGCACTGAGAACGATGGCTGATACTTTTTCTAGCAAAGTGGCAGAAACTCAATACATATGAGGTCAAATTCAAAATGCTTATTTCCAAACATGAAATTAGACCTAGAAGCCAGTCTGAGTACCAGACGAAGTTCAGCAAAGGTTTTGGCCACAATTTGGTATTTTTCGATACCTTAATTTCCATTTGGATGAATTTATTTGGCCTCAGGAAATAAGCTTTGAACATTGAACTTTTCTGAATGCATGAAGGTATTTATTTATTTATTTTTTGGTACCACTGAGCCACATCCCCAGCCCTATTTTGTATTTTATTTAGAGACAGGGTCTCACTGAGTTGCTTAGTGCCTTACCTTTGCTGAGGCTGGCTCTGAATTTGCCATCCTCCTGTCTCAGCCTCCCAAGCCGCTGGGATTACAGGTGTGAGCCACCATACCTGGCTTGAAGATCTTTTTATTAAAGTTCAGACAGGGATCTCTTATTAAGTCATACGGTTTCTGTAAAATGGCAAGAAATCTTGGAAATAGACATGTATTTGTGTGTGAAAGGAAATTTTTTAAATGCTTGATACTTACAAAAATGAATGGGACCTTTTGTGTGTTTGGAGATGGAACCCCAGGGCACGCGCTAGGCAAGTGCTCTACCCCAAGCTGTACCCCAGCCCCCTCCTAGGTGATAAGCAGTGAGGATGGTTGTAGAGTTTTTCCTCACTGGTTGTAGAGTGGACATTGTTAGAGTAGCTGCTTCCTGGGATTGCGAAGAGGATTGAAATGCAGTCAAAGCAAGCAGTGAGCTTGGCACATATCCAGCATTCCATGGTCTTAAGATGTTTTATAGTTCATTGTGCTGCTCTTACAGAGCACTTGAGACTGGGTCATTTATAAAGGACAAATTTAGCCTATAATTCCAATGACTTGGGAGGCTGAGGCAGGAGGATTACAAGTTCAAGGCCAGCCTCAGCAACGTAGTAAGGCTCTAAGCAACTTAGTGAGAACTTGTATCCAAAACTAAAAAGGGCTGGAGATGTGGCTCAAAGGCAAATTGTCCCTGAGTTCAATTCCCATTCCTCAAAAACAAAAACAAACAAGCGACAGATTTATTTCTTATCTACTTATTTCTTCCATTTCCTCCAGGAAATGGGAAGTCCATGATTGAGGGACCCGCATCTTGCTGCATCAGCCCATGGTGGAAGGTGGAAGGGCAAGAGTAAGGGGCCGGAGGATGGGGCCGGAGAGTGAGCAGAAGGCGGGCCTGGACTCATTCCCTTCACAGTTAGTCCACTCTGGGCAATATCTGCATTAATCCATCCATCCGTTTCCCCCAGCTTTACTGAAGACTATGTACTGACCATAAAATAACAATGTGATAGTTCAGTAATTTGTAATGAATTTATATAGCCATGCAGCCACCAGTACGGTCCAGGCTGGGAACATTTCTGTCCCCCAGATCCCTCAAGGCCGCCCAGGCCACGCATCCAGGGGTCTGCTTTCTCCCCCAGAGTCAGGCCTCTGACACGCCTTTCTTGGTGTGAGCTCCTGTCCCAGGAGTTCCTCCATTGCTGTGTGGACCTGCTGCGTTTTACTGGCCCAGGATGCTCATTGAGTTGTTTCCATTCAGAGCATCATGAAGATTCCCGCTGCTGCGACATTCGTGAGCCATTCTTGGTGGGCACATATGTTCTCATTTGTCTGGAATAGATTCCTGGAAGTGAAATTATCTGGTTATGTGCTAAACCGATGTGTAACTTTTTAAAATAATGCAAAACTGTTTCCAAAATGGCTGAGGCATTTGAAAACCGCCTGCCTGCAGCAGGAGGAGACTGTATCCTCCACACTCTTTGGTCCTTTTGACTATGGCCATTTCAGCAGGTATGTGATGGTGTCTCCGAATAGTCCTGATTTGCAAGTCCATTAAGATTATGATTTGCAAATATGTTCTCTCGTTCTGTGTCTTGTCACATTTTTTATTTTTATTTATTTATTTATTTTTTTGGTGCTGGGGATGGAACCCAGTGTTACATACATGTTAGGCAAGAGCTTTACCACTGAGCTACATCCCCAGCCTATTTAATTTTTTTATTTTGAGATAGGTCTCTCCAGGTTGCTTGACCTTAAAATTGTGATCCTCCTGCCTCAGCCTCCTGAGTTTTATGCACTACCATACCTTTTCACTTTCTTAATGGTTTAAAGCAAAACATTTTATCTTTTAATTGACTTATTTATTTATGGAACTGTGGCTTTAACTCAGTGGTGCTATACTACTGAGGTATAATTCTCATCCCTTTTTATTTGGAGACTTTTGCTGAATTGCTCAGGCTGGCCTTGAATTTGCAATCTTTCTGTCTTAGCTTCCTGAGTCTCTGTACCTGGCTAATGTATTTTAATTTTGATGGAATCCAATGTATCCATTTTTTTTTTCTTTTACGGTTATACTCTTGGGACTCTGTTGAACTCTTTGCCTAACACATTCACAAAGATTTTCTCTGTGCTTTTTCTTGAAGTACAATTTGAGCTTTTACATTTGAGACTGGTCCGTTCTCCAGACAAATTTTTCATATTGAAATTATTTTAGAAAAGTTGTGAAGGTGCTGTGGAGAGTCCTCGTGTCCCTTGCTCACTTTCCCAGAAGGTTTACATCTGACATGACAAAGAGCATTTGTCAGACTGAGAAGCCCGCCTGCCTGGTACCTCACTGAGACCACACTGCGTGCGTTTAGACATGGGGTCTGTTGGACTCCTGCTCTGTGACGGTCTCAGTCTTTCCTTGTTTTTCAAGACCTTGACAGTTTAAAGAACACTGGTCGGTATTTTGAAGTGTCTTCAGCCAGAGTTTTCTGAGGCTTTTCTCATGGTGAGTCTGGGGTTACGGGTTCGGCAGTGACAGTCACATCACATCAGGTTCTGCTAACATGATTCAGCCACTCATCATATTGACACTGATCATCTGGTCAACATAAAGTGTGCCAGATCTCTCCTTCTGCCCCTCCCTGTGAGAGGGTGTCGCCCCCACTGCTCCCACCCCCACTTCCTCAATCATCTTTATTCTGGGCTCATCCACACGTCACCCTTGGGGTTATAATCTAACCCTGCATTGTTCTGCTCCGACTGTTCCTGCTTTGACCACTGAGAACTCTCGGGCTGCATCCTTGTCTGGTTCATCTTTATTTTTCCTGTCCTACTCTTTTTTTTTTTTTTTTGGACTGAGCCACATCCCCAGCCCTTTTCATTTTTTATTTTGAGACAGGATCTCACTAAGTAGCTAGGGCCTGGCCTTGAACTCATGATCCTCCTGCCTCAGCCTCCCAAGTTGCTGGGATAACAGGCATGTGCCACTGTACCCGGCTGCCCTAGTCATTTCTCCAAGGAGCCAGATTCTGTTTGTCTGTCTTTGAGAATGGTATTAGAAACCAAGATCTGGGCACAGGGTGTGCTTGCTGCCACTGGGTGCTCACTCTCAAGAAATGGAACTAGGAAATGCACGTGTACACACAAAGCCACACATGCACACCATAATTATTGCTATGTGTACATCCTACTATATAGTAAGGTAAACATGACTTCCTACTGATGTCTCTTACTTTAGCGCAGTACCAAGTGGTTCATTCTAGCCTTCCCTCCATTGCCTAGAACTCCTCTCTGTGGCAGACAGACTTCTGACAACCCAAACAGTTATCCATTTACCTGTTTGTTCACCATCCCCAGAGTAGGTGTAAAGCAGTTCCAGAGTTATCACTACCTCCCTCCCCCACCAGAAACAGCTTTACCACTAGAGTACTGTGCTCGTGCGCCGTTCTCTGTCTTTAGCCATATAGTTTCCCATTCAAACACTGTTTCCAAAGTTTCTGAGCTCACAACTCCTCTTTCCCTGAACTACTTTGGCAAGGTGTCCATGTATCTGCAATATCATTAGATTCCTTCATCGGGGTCTCCATTTCCTCTCAAGGTCCTTGGACCTCCTGGTTTATATTTTGCATCCATTAGAGTTTATTCTTTGCAGTGGCTTCTTCTGTGGGCTTGGACATGCACCGAGTCAACATCCACCATGCTGTTCCTACTCAGAGCAGTTCTCTCACCTAAACATTCCCCTGCGCATCACCTTTGAAGCCAGCCACTCCTCCCTCCTCAGCCCCTGCCACCACCCATCTGCCTTCCTTCCCTTGGACTTTTCCAGAACACCATGAATGAATCACACAACATGTGGCTTTTTGGATCAAGGTTTTTTCACTTACAGAATGCATTTAAGATTCACCATGTTCTTGAGTCGACAGCTGTTCCCTTGTGTCTCTGTGAAGTTTTATTTTATGGATCTCCTGTAGTTTATCTGTTCACATGCTCAAGGGCATCTTGGTTGTTTCCAGTTGGGGGCAGTTGTGAATAAAGGCTGTGAACATTTGCATATGGATTTATATGTGAATGTTCGTTTTCACTTAATTTTGGTAAATACACAGGGGTGTGAGTTTGGGACTATATGGAAAATCTTTTTAATTTATCAAAAAAAAAAAAAAACCTGCCAAACTCTACCTTAGTGACTGTACATGGGAAGTAATAAATAGGAATTTGTGTAGGATTGGTCATATTTATTATTTTGTTGTTATTTTTATTGGCACATTATGATATATAAAACGGTGGGATTTGTTGTTACATATTCAGGCCCCAGGACCTCACCTTTCCTTTCCTACCTCCCTCCCCCTGTTCCCTTCCTCTCTTCTAATGTTCTCCCCCCACCCTTTTTTTTTTTTTGGTACTGGGGATGGAATCCCAGGGGTTGCTTTAGCCACTGAGCACATCCCCAGTCTTTTTAAGCCTTAGGGTCTCACTAAGTTGCTGAGGCTGGCTTTGAATTTACAGTCCTCTGTGCTGGGGATGTGGCTCAAGCGGTAGCGTGCTCTCCTGGCATGCGTGCGGGCGGGTTCGATCCTCAGCACCACATACAAACAAAGATGTTGTGTCCGCCGAAAACTAAAAAATAAATGTTAAAATTCTCTCTAAAAAAAAAAAAAAAGAATTTACAGTCCTCCTGCCTCAGCCTCCTGAGTTGCTGGGATTACAGGTGTGCACCACCAAACCTGGCAGTCTCCCTTCTATTTTCACCCAACCCCACTCCCACTATTTTTTCCTTTTTCTCTAACTTCCGCATGCAAGAGGAAACACAACCCTTGACTTTCTGAGTGGCTTATTTTGTTTAGCATAATACTCTCAAGTTCCATCTGTTTTCCTGCAATGACATAATTTTATTCTTCTTTATGTCTGAGTAAAACTCCATTGTGTACATATACCACACTTTCTTTATCTAGTCATCTTTTTTTTTTAATTTTTTAATTGTAGATGGACACAATATCTTTATTTATTTATGTGGTGCTAAGGATCGAACCCAGTGTCCCACGCATGCAAGGCAAGTGCTCTACCACTGACCCACAACCCCAGCCCCTCTATTCATCTTTTGACTAACACCTAAGCTGGTTTTTATTTTTTTAACTCTTTTATCAAATTCACACAGTGAAGCCATCAGCATTTGGGCTTTTCTGTGTGGAAAGATTTTTTAAACTTACTGATGCAACACCTTCCCTGCCCTACTTAAACTACTCCCGTAGAACTGGGGTGGAGGAAATGGGAGCGGCCCTGGGCACAGCTGTCAGACTATCTCTGTTCTTCAATAACCTTCATGAGTTTTTACTTGTCTTTTGGTCAATGGCCAGAGCCCTGAAATAACTTTTTTCTCCCAAGACTGAAAAATTGTTATTTGATAAAACTTTTGAATTCAATAAAGAAATTGCAATAATTTGTACATACTAATTCAAAATATTTTCAGTAAGCACCAAATAGAACAGATTCCAATCCTTCCATTCAAACACCTATATTATTGAAAGATGACCCCAAACTAACCAATTTATTTGTGTTTTTAATCAAGAAATCTAAAATTACCAATCAGAGATGATAATTCACATGAAATGACCAGGCTAACCCCCTGTGACCAAGAGCTGCTTCCTAAAGGTCCCTTTGACCTGTGCATTCCGAGGGGGTTCATCTGCTTCAGGCTGGTAATAACAGGTCCATGTGCCAGATACCACCCACAGAGCACGAGGACAAAGGGAGCAGTGTAGGTATCATGTATGATGAACACGAGTGCCCTGAGAAATGTGTGGTCCCATGGTCAAGGGGACGATGCCCAATGCCCATGGGCCGACAGGGCAGGAGGGGCCCGGAGCAGGTGCAGGTCACTAAGCCCCAAATAGAAGCAGACAAGACTGGGAAGAGATTTTGAAGTCCAGATCCCTGCGCATGAGTGGGAAGGGCATCGGAGCCTCGTGGACCGGGTGGCACCAAGGCCAGAACAGGATCTGAGCGGAAAGTAGAGCCTCGGGAGAGGGAACAAAGGAGCCACCAGACCGCGACTGTTCAGGGCACAGTGGAGTGTTTGTATTTTGCAAAGGGTGTAATCCAGTAAGAAACCGCAAAACAGGATAACTCCTCCAAGAGGACAGAGCATCTTCCCCAGCGCACGGCGGGGACTCGGGGACTCCGTGTGCGCTCTGGGGCTGAGCTCTGCAGCACGCCCTGGTCACTGGGAATCAAGCCCACGAGCAAGAATCTTCCTTATGGAAACTGTCTGCTCCAAAAAGCAAAACAACCAACACAAGCAAACCAAACTCAGAAATAAAAAAGACATCGGTGTAAGCTTGACCCCTCACACTGTGTCCCAGCCGACACAGAGGGAGACAGGCTCTGCCATTACTTACCCTGATTACTGCAGAGTATTACAACATTTAGCATCTCATGCTCCTAATGCAGCTCCCCAATGTAAACTTACCCAAATTAAGCCAGTACCACCTCAAGGACCAACTATAATATCGCTACACTACCCCAGCATATTTTGACCCTTTTATGGGGGCTTTACAAAATATCCACACTACAGACATCTCCCAGAGACTCCTCTTCTTGAAGTAGTTCAGTGGGGGAGTATCTTTGTTTTTGTTTTTGTTTTTTGAGATAGAGTCGTGCAAAGTTGCTTAGGACCTCCCTAAGTTGCTGAGACTGGACTTGAACTTGTGATGCTCTCGCCTCCCTAGCTGCTGGGATCACAGGCGTGCACCATGTGCCCACAATTCAAAGGAAGCAGCAAATTTACAAATTTTTCTGCATTACCATGGATGGGCAGTTGTCATAAAAGGCCTATAAACAAATTCCTATCCCCTGATTCTCAGATGATTGTAATTTTGCCCCTCAGATCATAAATTCTACAACTGGAAGCATAAAAAGGAGGGAGCTGTACAAAAATTACAATTTTTAAAACAAGGCAAAAATAGTAAAAAATCTGTCATCACACTAAGAGTTTAATCTTGGCTAAAGACAAAAAAAAATCTCGGTTTACCAAATATAGAGGCATTTTATAAACTTAAGAAATTGCCAGCTTGGGGCTGGGGATGTGGCCTGGCATGCGTGCGGCCTGGGTTCGATCCTCAGCACCACATACAAAGATGTTGCGTCCGCCAAAAACTAAAAAATAAATATTAAAATTCTCTCTCTCTCTCTCTCTCTCTTAAAAAAAAAAAGGAAAAGAAATTACCAGCTCAAAAATAAAAAGTAAAAATTTTAGGTAAGAACATTAAACTCACAGAAACTGATTATTCTGTAGCAAAGAGTTCTTCCAAAATGCCATGCCTGCTAAGTCAGTGTGGCAGAACTTGGCAGGGGATACCATGCAGACCAGACTGCTGGGGCCTGCTTCCGCTGACAGGGGTAAGGGCAGATGCCTGCTCCCAGGTAGGCTGAGGCGCCCTAGGAATTTCAGCTGCTTTTTGTGCTGTGACTCGTTGATGACTTCCCAGTCCCTGCTTCAAGTGCCCTGGCTTTCTCACGTGCTCTGGTTTCTACACAGTTAACTGCAATCTTTTTTGTATAGAAAAAATATTCTGCCTGTCTTGGCAACATCCAGAAACTTCTGGATACACTGATTGGTGTTGGGAATGTAGCTCAGTGATAACACTTGCCTAGCATCCGCAAGGTCAGGGGTTCAGGTCCCAGCAGTCCCCACCTGTACCCCCCAGATTGGACACATGGAGGAGCAGCAGTTTGAGTCTCTCTGTTCAGCACCATTGCCATCCTGACGCACCAGCGTTCTGTTGAAACTTCTCTCAGCACCAGGCCCCGGTGGCTGTCCAGGCCCCAGCAGAGCTGCCATTTCTAGAATTGAAGTAACTCGTTTTGATATTTTGTCCCAAGTTTTTGTAGTTGCTTTGGGGGAGGGAATTTGTCGTCTCCCTCACTCCATCATAGGAGTCAAGCCCCCTGCCCCTGGCTCTTCCTTCTAGTGCACAGTAGCAAGCAGACGTGGTATAATAGTTGCCAATTCTAAAAAATAACCTTGCCACTACTCCATTTCTCTCCTTTTTAGGTATAATTTCTTCAAAATAACTTCTCTGCTCTGTCTTATATACTCTTCTCCCCACAACTCCACCAAAGTAAAAAACTGCTATTGTTAATGTCACCAGAGTCCCCAGTGTTTCTGGAGTTTTTCCAGTGTTTCTGGTTCTCCATCATCGTTTTCCTTGAACTGTCAGTAGCATTTGATGCAGGTGGTAATTTCTCTTGGATGAACTGTCTTTATTTGGTTCCAAGAAAATCATGCTTCTAATTTTTTCTCCTTCTCTGGCCATGTCATCATTGCCTTTGCAGATTTTTACACTAACCCTCTGTTCTAGAACTCAGTCCTTTGGCTTCCTTCCCCTCTCCCTCCCTCCTTATCTCTCTCTCTCTCTCTCTCTCTCTCTCTCTCTGGTACTAGGGGCTGAACTCAGGGGCACTCGACCACTGAGCCACATCCCCAGCCCTATTTTGTATTTTATTAGAGACAGGGTCTCACTGAGTTACTTAGGGCCTTGCTAAATTGCTGAGGCTGGCTTTGAACTTGCGATCCTCCTGTCTCAGCCTCCCAAGCTGCTGGGATTATAGGCGTGTGCCACCACACCCAGCTGGCCTCCTTTCTCTTAAACTCACTTTAGGACTGGCGTGTAGCCCAGTGGTAGAGCACTTGCCTAGCATTCATGAGGCCCTGGGTTCCATCCCAGGACCACAAAACAAACAAAACCCACAAACAAAAATAAGTAAAATGATCCACTTGGGTCTTTTCCGTGCACTAACATCTCCCAATTGTGTATTGTCTGTTTGCACCTCCCCTGGGAATGCCAGTCACTAGCTGCTGAACCCTGTCTTCTGCAGACCCTTCTGCAGACCAGGTCTTCCTGTCACTGTCATGGCAACGTCCTTGTCCTGTGCTCGGCCAGAGGCCTTGGCCAGCCTTTTGACTGCTTTTCCTATCACGAACTATGTGCAAGTCACCCACAAAACTTGCCGACTCCTCAAGCCTTGTGCAGAAATCGACCACTTTCACTGCCACCACCGAATCCCTGCGCCTTGACTGCTGTGAGTGTCCCCTAGTGGATTCTCCTCATCTCCCTACAATGCAGGGTGTTTTTAAATCCATCAGCCAGTGAGTGTCAGCCAGAACATGTGTCGGTGGCTCATGGTTCATGCTCCACCATGGTGCTGCGCTGCCACCCTCTTGGTTTAGGTGATGCCCCTTCACGAGGCCCTCCCCATCTGCGCCTCGGTTGACCAGTCCTGGTGGCACTCTGGTTACTTTGTCTTGTGCTTGGCAGGGTGGCCGCCTGTGCCACTGGCTGACCTCTGGAGCTGGTAGGCCTTAGGGCCCCAGTGGCCTGCAGCCCTCGGCCATGCTGCCTGGCTGACCTCCCCTCCTGATTGGCTGTGCTAATCCTCCTCCTCAGATTGCCCAGGTGCCCCTTCTGAGCTCCCGCCTGCTCTTCCTCTGCCAGGGCTCTTGCACCAGGAGGCCACTTCCTTATAGTCTCTGTTCTCTGCTCAAATGCCAGCTTTTGTTGAGGCCACTAAGGGCATAGCATGTAAAATGGCACTGCTCTGTCCACTAGGGTTCCCTATCCTTTCTCCTTCTTTTTCTCCATATGACAAATTACATATGGTCAGAGGGGAGACGAGAGGGGAGAGATTTTATTTGATCTTTTGAAAAAATCATGCAGGGTTATTGTTAGCTTTTCATCTCTTAATATGGTATTGTCTCTCCCCACTAGGACACAGCTCAGTGAGGACAGAGAGTTCGGTCTGTTTTGTTCACTAATGTGTCTCCAGGAGGCTGGAGTAGTGTGTCACACAGTGGTCATTGAAATATTTGGAAAAAATGAGTGCAATTAGTAAGGCACGGATGGGGGTGGCTGCAGGTGACCGGCACAGCACTGACGTGCATGGGCCTGCGCAGGTCCCCTGTCTTCATCTGCTTATTTGAAGTCTTGTTCTGGTTACTCTTCATCATCCTAATTGCTTTAGCCTTATCGTGTTTTGGCCATCTGAAGAGTTGCATTTTTCTTCTTTCATTAGATCAGAGATGATGCCCATTCACCACTTATTAACTTCGTGGGGGAAAGATTAGCACGAGTTTTATTGGCATGGCGTGCCCTTCCCAGAACTCAGGGAGTAAGAACGTAAAATTACCCCACATGCTGCCTGGAGATGATCCTCAAGGACTGTGGCATTAGATTAGATTAAGATTGGACAGTGGCTGAAGTGCAGGGAGCACAGCCTGGCCCTGAGCAGACCTTCCAGGAGGCTGCATGAGGACCGTCTGTGTCTCCGTCTTCATAACATGCTCATCATGCAACAGGTCAGCTTCCCTCAGCCTCTGAGTGGCTGGGATCTCAGGTGTGCATCATACAGTGAGGCCCGTGAAACTTTTTTTTTTGGTAAGAGGATACTGGGGTTGGACTCGGGGGGCACTTAACTACTGAGCCACATCCCCAGCCCTTATTTTTTAATTTTGAGACAGGATCTGCCTATGCTGCTGAGGCTGGCTTTGAACTTGCAGTCCTCCTGCCTCAGCCTTCCTAGTTGCTGGGATTGCAGGAGTGTGCCACCGCACCCATGCAGCAAAACTTTCTGAAGACAAACTCCAGGGCATTATTTCATACCTGAGTGGTAGAATCACACCCAACAGAAATTGTCCATTCTGGGTCACAATATGATGGGAACAGTAGTCACTCTGGATGAAACATCCAAGTTTGTTCATAGAAAGATGTCTCTGATGCCTGTAATGAAGATGGTATATGAAGAGCCCACAAACAGATTTGAAATGTTTCCATCTGTTCTAGATGCATTTCTCATTCGATCTTCCTGGGACTGGACTCCATTTTTGTCTATCCCATAGAGGCCTTAATACTTGGTCAGGCTGCTGTGTGTTCTTCATGTTTTGATTCATCTCAAACTTTGTCTTTGAGGTAGATTTAATTTTTGAAAACCACTAGGTCTTCCAGAGGCCGCATCACAAATAGGTTGGTTGATCAGAGTTAATAATCTGCTGTGAGTGTAAGGTGAGCTGGCTGGATGTTTTCCTTTGAGTGTTAGAGCTACAGCCTATTCAGTGCATACCCACCCCAGCCCCACAACAAGCCAGCAGTCAGGACACCAGCACATCACCTTTGCCTCCTCTCATGTATACACGACAGTCTCAGAATAGCAATACCACTACCACTACCACTGCTCATGGCCGCTAAAAACAATTTTAGGACTTTTTAGTTGGATGTGTGGTCCTCATTCTGCCCCGCCCCCCATTTGGTGACTAACTCTTTACATGTCCCTTGTTGTGTCTTGTAACCTTCCCATATTATACTCTTCCTTTGAGCCTGGTTTAGACTTGATTTTTTTTCTGAGAAGCTACATGTTATATACCATCATCTCAGGTCATTTTGATCTCAGATTTGTTCTCTTTTTTTCTTTTTTCTTTTTAGAGAGAGAGAGAGAGAGAGAATTTTTAATATTTATTTTTTAGTTTTCGGCGGACACAGCATCTTTGTTTGTACGTGGCGCTGAGGATCGAACCCGGGCTGTACGCATGCCAGGAGAGCGTGCTACCGCTTGAGCCACATCCCCAGCCCTCAGATTTGTTCTCTAATTCTAGGGATGGCAAAATTTTTCTGAAAAGGGCTAGATGATAAATAGTTAGGCATTGTAAACCAAAAATGATCCTGTCACACATTTCTGTGTATATTTAACGACTCTTTAAAAATGTAAAAACTTCAGGGGATAATGTCATATGCCTGTGATTCCAGCAACTGGGGAGGCTGAGGCAGGAGGATTGGAAGTTCAAGGCCAGCCTGGGCAACTGAGCAAAACCTTGTCTCAAAAAAAAAAAAAAAAGGACTGCAGTGAGGCTCAATGGTAGGCGCTTGCCTGGCATGTATGAGGCCCTCCATTCAACCACCAGTACTGGGGGTGGGGGGTGAGAACTGTTTTCAGCTTAAAAACTTGTGCAAAAAGACCTGGCTGCAATTTGCCCACCACCACTTTAGCAAGTTTCTGATTACAGCTCCTGGAGACAGGGTGCCAGTTTTGCTGGATATAAAATCCTTGGCTCACGTTTTCTTTCTTTATGGGTATTAAACATGTTATTTCATGTTCTTCAAGCATAAAACTGTACAATTGAAGTGTGATGATACACAATTTGTCCTTATTAAGTTGCTTGCTCTTGTTACCTCGATGCCTAAGAATGTTTTTCATATTCTTTGCAATCCACTTGTTGGTCACTCTAGGTTGATATTCTCAGGCATGTGTTGTTGTTTCCAATATATCTAGTTTTTAACTACTTTGAAATAGTCATTAGTTTTCATCTTCAAGGGATCAATTTTGCTTATTTTCAGTATTTGTCAGTTTCTCTCACATTCTTTTTCTCATTTTTATTTTTTAACTTTATTTATTTATTTTTAGTACTAAGGATTGAACCCAGAGGTGCTCTACGATTAAGCCACATGCCCAGCCCTTTTTATTTTGGGAGGGGCCTGAGGATTGAACCCAGGGGTACTTAAATACTGAGCTACACACACACACACACACACACACACACACACACACTTTTTTTTAAAGACAGGGCCTTGCTAGGTTGTTTAGGGCCTCCTGCCTCAGCCTCCCGAGTTGCTGAGATTACAGGCGTATACCATCATATCTGAGCCTTTTTATTTTTTAACTTTTAGACAGGGTCTCTAAGTTGCTAAGTCTGGGGACTTGTGATCGTCCTTCCTCAGCCTCCTCAGTAACTGGGATTATATTCATGCACCACCATATCGAATCCTTTCTCTTTCTTAAAGGATTTAATTTAATCTAAATACAGAATACTTTACTGACACCATAGGAATTCTATTCTGATTTACAAAGGTTATAAAATCAGTTTGACATTATAAGGAAAAATTACCTAAGCCACAGCTGGTAAAGATGAATTTGTGGGCTGTATGTCTGCTGGGTTTCATTTCTGGGTTTCTAATTCTGATTTGGAATACTTTTTCATACTTTGTATCATTTTCTTAAATGACCTTTAGTTCACTTTGAACTAGGGCACAGTTTGATTTGCCTCTGGGCATCTTCTGAATGATGTTCTGTTATCTTTTTTCTTTTAATCTGGAATTGATTTTTCTAACTTGTCCAGATTGATAGAAGGAGATGTGATTCAGGATAGTTTTTCTGACTTTCCCTAATTCCTCGAATGTCAGGCTTGCTCTTTTCTTCCCTGTGCTGGGGATCAAGCCCAGGGTCTCACAGTAGGCCATGGCTCTACCACTGAGCTACATCCCTCTCCAACCCTCAAATACTGGACTCCTGTTGGACAGCATCACCCCTTTTCACATTCATTTTTGCATGATACTTTCTTTTTATCACAATAACTGCCACTGGAGAGATTGAGGAGTTCCCAGAGAAGGAGACTTCAACTTAAGACAAGTATAGTTCTTGGGGCTCTTGAGACAGAACATGCAGAAATGATCTTAAGGGTATATCAACTAGAGACACAGACATATAATTTAGGAATATAGAGACATTCAAGGGCAAATGTGGGCCATCTAGAAAGTAAGAGATGGATTTGGGGTTCCCAGTTCAGTTCCTCTTTTAAAATTAACTTGGGGGGGCATGGGAAGGTGTGTGGAGATGACATCAATCTGATTATAAGCAGGTTTATGGTGGTCTGGTCATTCTCTGAATCCCTAGGCTGACATGGTCTCTATTATTTGATCAGTAGATAACATTGGAAAGTACCCTTAATTATAGGTTTCTTAAAATATCATCTCTCTTGTTTAATCTATTCATTATGTATGTTAATAAACAATGCACAAGGCAATTTTTAAAATATATTTAGTTGTCAATGAACCTTTATTTATATATGTGGTGCTGAGAATCAAACCCAGTGTCTTACACATGTCAAGCAAGTGCTCTACCACTGCACCACAGCCCCAGTCCCACAAGGTAATTTTAATAAGTCAATGAATTTATGATAGCTTTAAATTTACACATTTTCCAGAAATTGGGGAGTGATGGGCCTGGAAGAAAAACTACTTGGGGAGTGACAGGCTTGAGAGAGAGAGCTGGCCTAGGGAGGGATTTTTTTAGAGTTGTATTTCATTGTCCTCCCTCTATGTCATAACAGCCCCAAAGCACAGCTTGGCAAAGACATAATGTCATCCAGAGGAATGTAGAGCCATGCTGTTGAAACCCGTCTGCTTCACGTTGGTAGCATGCCCGCAGCTTGACAGATGTCCAGCATTACAATTTGTCTCATCTTGAAAATATACCACGGTGCCCTTTTGAGTTTGCACTGGGGCCCTGGCGCTCCTTGGCACACAGTTTGGGGACCACGATCTCAGTGCTCCTGCTGCTGCTGCAGATCTGAAGACCACTCTCAGGAGCCACAAAGGCGTCAGCTCTGTGGTTTTTTTTTTTTTTTTTTTTTGCTGGGGATTGAACCCATGGGCTCACACAGGCTAGAAAAGTACTCTCCCGTGGAGCTACACCCCAGTCACCAAGAAGAGTTTGAAAGTGGTATGGATGAGATAGGTATTTGGGGGTACAGAGAAAAATACCACATCTCACAAAATAGGTGCCCATGAACCATTGGCCTGCAGTAATCACCCATGAAGCCTTTGAATGCTAAAGCAGCAACTCAGGCATCCCTGCTGTGTCCTTGTGGCCATATCCTAGCCTGCAGAGGAGCAAGAGGCAGGGCAGCGCCCAAGCACAGGGCAAAATGGTGCCAAGTGGCCTGACCCTGCCCTGGCTCCACCTCCTGTCCAGGCCAGCTGCTGTCCCACTGACTACCAACACTTGCATTTTCAATAAATCTCTTGTGCCTTAATATGACTCATGTTGAAATTATTTTTTCCTTTTTTGCAGTACTAGGGATCGAACCCAGGGTTTCCTTACCACCGAGCTACATTCCAAGGCCCTTTTTATGTTTACTTTTTATGTTGAGACAGGCTCTTGCTAAGTTGCCCAGGCTGGCCTTCAATTTGAGATTCTGCTGTTTACATGGCCTCTTGAGTCACTGGGATTACAGGTGCGCGCCACCACACCTACCTGTTACATATGTCCAGGGCCCTGTCATCTTCAGTTGAGGTCCCCCTTTTTGGGGCCTCCTTGGACAAACTTCTAGTGACATTTCCAGCCAAGTAGAAAATTTCTTCCTTTGGTCTCATACACTAGGTAAGCAGGCAAGTCAGTTAAAATGGATTTAAAATGCTGAAATCAAACCCTCTGGAAGCAGCTGTGCACGCGTGTTCCGTAGGTGCGTTTTCTTGGAGATGCCCAGACAGCTGAATGTATGTTGGGAAGACCCGTGTACCGTTTCTTAGTTTTGAGGAGGGGGATAAGAGCACATTCTTAATGGTAGGCTTATTGACCTTGATGGTCAAGAATATTTGACTATTCAGATTTGCTTTGTGGCCTGCCTCAGTGAGTTCGATTGACTGCTGGTTTGAGAGGTTGTCAATCAGCCTGCCAAAGACTTGTCTTTCAAGAGAGTTTATACTAAAATGAAGAGAAAACAGTCGACTTCTAGAAGGGTCATTGAATGGTTAGGGCGAGCTGATGGCTGTCACTTCCCGTGTGCTCCCCCGTTGAAGACTGAGCTCTGTCCTCAATGAAGTGTGATCTATTGAGAAGCAAAGCACTAGAAAGTGCGTGTGAAGACGTGTGAAGGCGCTGGCACTTTCTGGACCTCTCCTCGCCCTTTCTCGTTCTAAGGTCTCAGGAAATGCGGGCAAGTCAGGAAAAGGTGCATCCTGGATGGAAACCTGCTGGCTCCTTTTCTGGAATTTTGAAAACCCAGCAGTTGATACTGCAGAGCATGCTGCCCAGTGTGATAGGAATCCTAGGGAGAGCCCAAGCCCTGATGGTGCACTTGACACCTAAGAGAAATGGCTGTGGAGTAAATTCAGCCCTTGCTTTACGGCATGAGCAGGGCAGCAACCTGCCATACCCCAGCACCTCCCCAGGGTCAACGTGAGCTTCCCAACATGTCACTCTTTACAAACGAGTCTTCAGGGGCTTCTTATGATCTATAGAAAAAGGAATGTGGGTTTTGTTAGGCTGTACTTTGGTGTGACCAGAGTTATAAATCATAAAGACAAATCCTAGGATAGAAGAGACCATCAAGGTCAAGGTAGTCGTCCCTTAAAATAATTGTATATTAGTTAGAGACTGGTGGTAACTACAGTATTTGAATTACCTGTCCAGGTGGAAAGCGGGAACCTGGAAGCTCCTTCAGTTGACCTGTAGAACTGGCTTTGCACCTGAATGTGGCACCATTGCCCACTGAGCTCCCAGTTGGTCCAGACATAACTGCTTGCCTTTCAGCTGAGGCAGGAGAAAGCAGGGTCAGGAGCTGATGTAACTGTGCTTTCCTCTCCCGTAGCGTGTTCCATGGGAAACGGCACGAGCAGACTTTATAGTGCTCTCGCCAAGACACTGAACAGCAGCGCTGCCTCTCAGCACCCAGAGTACTTGGTGTCACCTGACCCAGAACATCTGGAGCCCATTGATCCTAAAGAGCTTCTCGAGGAGTGCAGGGCTGTCCTGCATACTCGACCTCCCCGGTTCCAGAGGGACTTTGTGGATCTGAGGACAGATTGCCCCAGTAGCCACCCACCCATTAGGGTCATGCAATGGAACATCCTCGCCCAAGGTATGCCTGATGCTTCTGTGCTGTGACTTCCTTTCTGCTTCTGCACATGCTCAGTGCTCTGGTGTCTGTGTGCAGGGGAGATATGTGGAAGGAAGGGGTGACTGTTTTTTATCAGGCAACTCAATAGAAGATCCTTAAGCCTGTTGCCTCCAGCTTCCAGTCCGTTGCTGTTAGGTGGCATTGGCGAGGTAATATGGAGAATTTTGTGCAGGAGACAGAACTGGGGTGGAGGAGCCTAGGTGTTTTTGTGACTCGTTTCCAATTCATTCTCAGCTGTATAACTGGAGACCAAAAAGATGTAGCTTCAGCTCTCTGTTCATTGAAATATTTTGTTACTGTAGAAAGGTCTCCTTTCCTGATTCTGCTGAATTAAAAAACAGATGTGTCAATCAACCTTCTGTACATTGCCTTTTATGTAGCAGTAGACATTTTAAGGAAAAGAAACAAGGCCCCATTTATTTATGGATGCATGTATGTCTTTAGCTTCTGGAAAAGAAGGAAATATGCTGACTTTACCAATCTTTGATTCTTTTCTTTTTTTCCAAGTATTCCTTCATAAGTAGGAAAAGTACCCATTTAAAGTTCATTCTGAGTAGCATCTAAATCAGTTCACATGGCTTTATTATAGTCAGTGTTAAAACTAATGTATAGAGTAAGATATATTTATTTCATTTGACAAATTTTAGTTCCTTGGATGGCAAAGAACAGTTCTCTAACTAAAGCTGAAACCAAAGATCTTTTAGTTTGGAATATAGTTTAAAAAAAAAAATAGTTTGATATAAAAGAAGTCAGTTGCTTGCTTCATCTAGATGCTAAGAGGTTATTTAATTTGGGGGGATTAGTGGAGTGTAGACTGAGAAGAACCACCCAGGGCATCTAAAGCAGAAGCCTGGAGTGGACCTGACCTCAGGAGCCTCCGGCTACCTTGAAGTCATGGTTCTGTAGTAGCTGTCAACTGACTGGCTCTTTCTTTACAGCACTTGGAGAGGGCAAGGATAACTTTGTACAATGCCCTGTTGAAGCTCTCAAGTGGGAAGAGAGGAAGTGTCTCATCCTGGAGGAAATCCTCGCCTACCAGCCAGACATACTATGCCTGCAAGAGGTGGACCACTATTTTGACACCTTCCATCCGCTCCTCAGTCGACTGGGCTATCAAGGCACCTTCTTCCCAAAGCCCTGGTCACCTTGTCTGGACGTTGAACACAACAATGGACCAGATGGCTGTGCCTTATTTTTTCTCCAGAACCGATTCAAGCTGGTCAACAGTGCCAATATCAGGCTGACGGCCATGACGCTGAAAACCAACCAGGTGGCCATTGCTCAGACCCTGGAGTGCAAAGAATCAGGACGACAGTTCTGCATCGCTGTCACCCACTTGAAAGCTCGCACTGGCTGGGAGCGGTTTCGGTCGGCCCAGGGCTGTGACCTTCTCCAGAACCTGCAGAACATCACCCAAGGGGCCAAGATTCCCCTGATCGTCTGCGGGGACTTCAACGCGGAGCCCACCGAAGAGGTCTACAAGCACTTCGCGTCCTCCAGCCTCAACCTGAACAGCGCCTACAAGCTGCTGAGCGCCGACGGGCAGTCGGAGCCCCCGTACACCACCTGGAAGATCCGGACCTCGGGCGAGTGCAGGCACACCCTGGATTACATCTGGTACTCGAGGCACGCGCTGAGCGTGCGCTCGGCGCTGGACCTGCTCACCGAGGAGCAGATCGGGCCCAACCGGCTCCCCTCCTTCAACTACCCCTCCGACCACCTCTCTCTGGTGTGTGACTTCAGCTTTAACGAGGAACCCGACGCACTTTTATGAAAGCTCATCTGGCCTTTAATCACAGGAGTCTTAACGAGGGATGTTCCGGAAACTGAATAGGAGAGGAAGTTGCCTGAGGAGGGTCCCCAGGCTCTGCTCCCTTCCTGCCTTTCCAGCATGCCCTTGGGAAGATCCCGTTAGTTCACGAAACTTTTCAATGAAAACCTGTAGCAAAAAAGCTGTTTGCACTCCAGTTTCGGCTTCTCTGTCCTCCCTCCTGAGCATTCCCTTTGGATCTGTCATTTAAGGGCATTCAGCTGGGCTCGCTTGAAGCTTCTCAGTTTGCAAATGCTTAGAAACTTGCGGGCTTGCTCGCCTCCTCCATAGCGAACACTCAGTATGTAGGAAAATCTCGCTAGAGCGCGTTTCAAGTTATTTATTTGTGAGTTTTTCAAATGTCATCAAGATATGCATGGCAATATTTATTATTTTTATATCTTCATGTAAAACTAAATTATAGCATCATAAACGTTTTAGAACCGTGCAAGACACAAGTTATAAGTCCGTGCAAGACACAAGTTATAAGTAACTTATAGTGATTTTCTTCAAGCTTTAAAATGTTCCCCTCTGGCCTAACAACGTGTACAGAGCAGCTGTTCAGCCTGGAGGGTGGGGAGGGTGTTATCTAAGTCTGAATATGGGGACTGATGCGCTCTTCACCAATACTGCTCTCTCTGCCTCTATGTTTCCCATTGTGTTTCTTGAAGAAATTCCAGTTAGTTTTCCATTATTTAATCACTGCTGGGTATTGTCCTTTTTCCATTGGGATAATAGTCATATACATTTGAAAGTTAGTCAGTATCATCATTTTGTGTTGGAATGTGCTTTAACCATGATTATTTAGGAGCTGTTATGTGGCCCTGGCTAAGAAAGCCAGGGGGACCTTCTTTTCACAGATGTGAAGGCTATTTTGTTTTGTATTTGTTTTGGGTTCTTTGTTTTGTTTTTGGTACTGGCGATTGAGCGCAAATGTGCTTTACCACTGAGCTACATCCCCAGCCCTTTTTCTTTTTTGTTTTGAGACAGAGTCTTTCTGAGTTGCCCAGGCTGGCCTCAAAATTTGTGGTCCTCTTGCCTCAGCCTCCTGAGCTGCTAAGATTACAGAGATGGGAAACTTTATAGAAAGCTTCTAATTGGGCTGTCATAGAAATTTCCTAGGAAAGCCAGATGACTGTGGTTTAAAACATCTACGAAGAAGAATGTAAGAAGTTAAAAGATAACCCACAATTCTTAACCATCAGAAATAAAAGTGATAAAGATAACAGGTAAAGCCTCTTCCAAACAACATAACCCATCAGGAGTAAACTGGTACATATTTTATTGTATGAGTTGTAAATATTTAAGATTAATAAATGACCTTTTAAAGCTTGTGCTGTTGATGTCTTGTCTTTTTAGTTCAAAAAGAATCTGGGAGCAGATTGATTCTTGATGTGGTCACGTGGTGATCCGCTCTAGCCACTGCTACGTGGAACCTCACATCACAGTGGGCACGCCCTGGTTTCTGTGGCTGTGGCTGTGGCTCAGTAGCACCCAGGATTTGCTTATGTGGTCCCTCAGTGCCCAGGCTGCAGGTCCCCAGCATGGCTCATCCAAACATTCCAAGTTGGAATCACTCTCAGAACAAGTGAGGTTTTCAGTGGTTTTGTACATAGAAGAGCTGGGACTACCTGGGAAGAAGAGCAAGCAGGGAGAACCACTGCACCAGAGCACTGGAGAGTCTTAGATGTCTGGTGTCATGTGTTGTTGAGAAACAGTAGGGTCAGAGTGCTTTACTCCGCAGTTTACCTGCCCTAAAGCAGACCAACCTGAAGAGAAATTACGAGAGCCTTAAGCAGGCAAATCCAGGTGAGGATGAAAGCCAGAATTACTTAGAACTTCAAGTATCACCAACAGCAAGGGCTGGGGGGAATGTGGGGTGGGTAGGAAGACCACTGGGCAAAAAGGTTTCTGGAAATATCAGTAAGTGAACAAAATAAGGTAAGGAGATTGAGATAAACCCACTGTGCAACTTGTGGCAGGAGGCTGAATGTTTACTTTAATGAAATGCTTCTGTTGTTTGCATTTTCTTGTCTTCATTTGAAGTATAATTAAGTGAGCATTCTGGTCTGAGAATTTTGGAAGAATATATCAATCTTGTGTTGCATTTCATGTTTTGAGTGTGTCTTGTAAGTCTGTTTTTGTGACAGCTTTGCTCTGTGGACTATCAGAGTAACCTGAAGGTATAATGGTAAGTTAACAAATTGTTGCACAGCACTAAATATAGATTCTAAAATTTTAAGTAGGTTCTATGCATAGATTCCTCCCATTCCATTCCTAGGTACTTTTTGGTCCTGGTTTTCCAGTGTGTGTGTGTATGTGGTGTTGGGGATTGAACCCAGGGCCTTGTGCCTGCAAGGCAAGCACTCTACCAACTGAGCTATATATCCCTAGCCCTTTTGCTTTTTTTGGTACCAGGGATTGAACCCAGAGGCACTTGACCATGAGCCACATCCCCAGACTCTGCTTTTCCTTTTTTATTTCATACAATTTGATTACTATTAAAATAAGTCTTAGAAGTTGAGTTCCTTACATTTAGTTCTTTGCATATGATTAAAACAAAAGGCCAAATAATTTGAGCAATGTGGCAGTAAGAGTTGAGGGCTTGGTGCAGTGTAATCCCTGTAGCTCTGGAGGCTGAGGCAGGAAGATCACGAGTTCAAAGCCAGCTTCAGTAACTTGTCAAGGCCCCAAGCAACTTAGTGAGACTCTGTTTCCAAATAAAATATAAAAAGGCTGGGGATGAAACTCAGTGGTATTAAAAAAAAAAGTAGCTGAGGATTCAAACCCATGTCCATCTTGACTCCAAAGTGCTTGCTTTGTCCCCCTTCACCATGTTCCCTTAGCCTCAGTGAGTACAAGTGGAGGGCAGAGTGGTATTATAGGGAGCAAGGAGTTCGTTAACTGCAAAACAGTCACCAGCCGAATGGTGGAGGCCTGGGTGTTGAGCTTTTGAAATAAGAGGAGAAAAGTCATGTCAAGGGGTACACAGGCTATCCTTTAAAGGCAGCATTGTGACCCTAAACAACCCCATCTGTAAGGCCTTGGCTTTCTCATTGAATCTACCTTCCTGTGAGATATCCACAAAGGATTATGAATTATGTGCATTGTGGTGTACACCTGTAATCCCAGTGACTTGGGAGGCTGAGGCAAAAGGATCACAAATTTGAGGCCAGCCTCAGCAATACCATAGAAAGAGCTCGGGATGTAGCTCAGTGGTAAAGTGCTGCTGAGTTTAATCACCAGTACCACAAAAAAGAGAAGTTAATACATTCATATGTAAGCCATTGGATAATAATACTTAAGGTTCAAAGTGAGAGGGAAAGAATGACCCTGTGCTTTATGTCCTAACCACACCTGTTTTTGGCCAAAGAGAATAACCATTTTGAAAGGTCAGGATCAATAGTGTTGTAGAAATTTAAGCCCAAAATAGGTTGAGGGGCTGATAGAATGGCAAGAAATTTGCAGTTTTGAGTTAGTTCTTAAGTCTTGAGAGACTCTGTCAATCCTGCTTTGGTTTGTAATGTAGAAATACCTGCTTTGAATGAATACCCACAGCTGCAGGTCCCAGACTTCTTTGGAAACCTCATTTCCAAGAAAACATTCACGTTAAAAGGAGAGTGCAGTGGAAGCCCTGCCTCCTGACAGTCCTGACAGAGCCTGGCTGCCTCTAAGCATCTGGTGAACTTGGACTAGGTGGATCTCGACTGATTGTTTTTGCTTTGGCAAGGAAGATGTACTCTGAAACCAAAGTTAATAGCTGAATTTTAAACATTGTATAACATTTGTCCGCATGCATTCTGCATATTAATTTTCTTTACCACCCTTTTTCTTGCCTAGTTTCTTCTATTTTTTATTAACTTTTATTATTTATTCACAGCATTTAAAAAAATTTTTTTTCAGTACTGGGGATTGAACCCAGGGCACTGAACCGTACCCTCAACCCCTTTTTTTTTCTCAAAAAACAAAATAACCAAATTTAGTTTGACATTTCCTCTGATCTAAAGAGAAAGATGTCAATAAACAAAACAAAACCAAAAAACAAAACAAAACCTAGGACATACATACAGCCACCTACCCTGATGAATTCGGATAATCTAAAAGAAAAAAGAAGGGCAAAAGTTCTGTTCAACAGAGAAAATCATCTTCGTTTTTGGAAGATGTTTCCATGTCCCGTTCCATGTCCTCTTCCTCTTGTAGCCACTTGGGCCTTCAGAATAGCAGCTTTTCCCTGGCCACCCCCTGAACCTTGGTTTTTATTTTTCATGCTCTATTTTTAGGGTCTCACTAAATTGCTAAGGCTGATCTCAAATTTGTGATCCTCCTGCCTCTATCATCCCAGCAAATGGAATTACAGGCATGCACCACCCTGCCCAGCTTCTTACCTATATTTTAAAGAATAAGACAAGCACTTTTTTTTAGTCATTTGCCACATAGCTGTTTTAAATCTTCTATCATTCAAAATTCAAGTCTTCCCAGCCTCCTGATACTCACATGTGACCCCCAATCTGACCTCACCTGGCATATTATATATTATGAGAAACAAATCTTTGGTGTACCTGAAGAAATCACCCAGCAAATTCTGCAACATTTTAAAAACCATTTGTGAGATGGGTGCTGTGGCAAATGCCTGTAATCCCAGCTACTCAGGAGACCCAGGCAAGAGGCTTGCAAGTTCAAGGCCAACGTGGGCAATTTAGCAAGACCCTGTCAAAAAATAAGAGCTGTGGTTGGGCATAGCTCAGTGATAGAGAGAAGGGAAGTGAATCAATTTGTGAGAAATCAAGGACATTTACTAACCTTGTTTTCTTCCCTGACCCCCTTTGTTTTGGATGGACAGGATGGGGTTGAGCCTAAAAATAAACTGGGAACCCCAGGAGGTCAGCCACTGACCAGCTGAGCTTACTCAAAAGTTTTTCTGAACTTTAGGTTCTTCACTGAAATTGTGTTGGGGGAAGAAGGGTGTACTGGGAATTGGACCCAGGTTGCTCCACCACTGAGCTACATCCCCAGGCCTTCTTACTTTGAGACAGGATCTCACCAAGTAGCCCAGGCCAGCTTTGAACTTACCATCTCCCTGCCATGCCACACCCAGCTTTTCTCCAAGGTTGCTAAAAAATTATTAAAATTAAAAACCGAGTTACTGCTGCCACTGCCCAAATAGTTATGATAATCTGGGGAACTGCTTCCACACTTCATGAAAGTAAAAACTAGTGTGACCTTGACAGGGCATTTGCCTCTTAAAATACATTTTGAGGACTTGGGCTGAGGCTCAGTGGCAGAGCACTTGACTAGCACATGTGAGCATTGGGTTCGATCTTGAGCACCACATAAATATATAAAATAAAGGTATTGTGTGCATCTACTAAAATGTATATATTTAGATATACATATCTAAAGTGTGAGAAAAAGGCTTTTAAATCAATAGGACATATAGTAAAACATGAAGCTTTTTTTTTTTTTTAAAGAACCATTTTTTGGGCTGGGGATGTGGCTCAAGCGGTAGCGCGCTCACCTGGCATGCGTGCGGCCCGGGTTCGATCCTCAGCACCACATACAGACAAAGATGTGTCCGCCAAATATTAAAAATAAATATTAAAATTAAAAAAAAAAAAAAAGAACCATTTTTTATGCTTAATATATTTCAAACTATCTTTTCCCAGTGCATGCTTTAAGAACTCTCAGGTTAGCCCCTAATCCTTAGACTCTGCTTGCTGTAGCTGCCTGGCAAGGTTCTCACCTGGCTGCACAATGCAATTGCCTAGAGATACTTTTAAAATACCAATCAATACCTGGCTGCCACCCCAAACACTGTCATTTCGTATCTGGTATTGAATGTGCCCTGAGCAGCAGCATTGTCCCAAGTAATTGGAATGTACAGCAGTTAGCACTGTTTGGTCGTGGTAATGGCCTAAAACCTCAACTTGCATGTTACTTATTTTACTGTTTTGGATGGTGATTTCATTTCATTATTTTACCTTTTTGAACAGCAATTGGATTTGTTTCATTAAATGAAATCTACCATAGAAAGGATTTTCTCAAAGTTAAACATACTAAAGTGGGATGGAAGAAACAGTATCGTGGGAGAGGACAACTTTCTTTTAGATTGCAACCTACTCATCAGTTTTTGTTGTTTTTGGTGGTATTTTGCATTCAACAGTTGGTTCACTTGGATTATGTCCTCACTTTGGAAACTGCAATATTGTTTAGTTCTGAACTCCAGCATTACTGCTTAGTTGAGGTATTCAAAGAGTGCTGGATGCTCAAAATAGTCTTTGCTGTAACTGATGCAGAGGAGGTAAATTGAATCCACTGATATTTGCCAACAGTATCTTACTCTACTTAGGGCTGGCTTCACTGTGTACCAAGTTCCTACAGTTTTCATCATGAGAGGCAGTAATTATTATAACAATGGGACTGAAGAAAACAAGTCACAATCACAGAGGTCTCAGTATTGTGAACAGTCAAAATCTGTAGAGGGAACAGTTTCGGTGGATTTTTTAACAAATATTTTTCTCAGTTGTAGATGGATACAATACCTTTATTTTTATCTAGTGCTGAGGATCGAATCAGTTTCTCATACACGTTAGGCAAGCACTCCCCCACTGAGCTACAACCCCAGCCCCAGAACAGTGGCAAAACTAAAAGTAAGGTTGAAACTAAAGTAAGGTTGGTTATTCTCACCTCCTGGGAGACTTACAGTGAAAGGATCATAGGAAACCTCAAGGCCAAAGTTTTGTCTTTGGGAAGAAGTTTATCTGGTTATTAATAATTAACATAGCTTGCTTACACAAAGTGATCAGAAACATATGCTTCCTAAGTGTACAATGTCAGGTGTGGCCACTAGTAATGTTCCAGTGCCATCCTTATGACATTTTGGCTTCACCTCATTGTCACTTTTTCTTTGACCAGTTCGATTTCCCGCTCCTACAGCACTTGCTGCTGTTGCCTGTCACATCTTAGGACATACTTCATCTGTCCTTTTATTCTCCAGTCCTCAACTTCTACTGCTGATTCATTTTCATCTTCTCCTGTGTTTGTACACTTGGCTCACCCCAGTCTCAAAAGTCAGAGCTCACTGAATAGCACCCTGGATGGTTTCCAAGCCCATTTCAGAAATTTCTGCTTATATGTCAGTCACTGCCAACTCAGCAAATGAAATAACTCAAATCAAAGTGGAGAAAAGTGCTATCCAGGGAGAGGCCATTACTGGGAGGCTCAGTGAAGAACAGGTGCCTGTGTTGGTTGGGGAAATGAAGTATTTCAGAATGGCCAGCCCAGTGATGTCTGAAAGGGAAACAGGCTTGGGCTGGGGTTGTGGCTCAGTGGTAGAGTGCTTACCTAGCATGTGTGAGGCACTGGGTTTGATCCTTAATACCACATAAAAATAAACAAATGATAGTATTGGGTCCATCTACAACTAAAAAATATATTTTAAAAAAAGGAAACAGTCTTGGGAAGACAGGCAGAGACCTAATCAAAGGACTTTAAATGTTTGGCAGCTGTACAGCCAATCAATTTAAAGCAATCCCAGTGGTGCGAGTGAAGAAATTTGCATTTTAGAACCTTTCCGCAGGTATCTCACCAGCAGGTATCTCACCAGTGTTATTACTGGGAGGTTTGGGACCAAGCAACCAGGACAGGGAGGATAGGAATGGAAGATATTTAAAAGGCACAATAGAATTTAATGAATGGATAAACTTTGTTAATTCTCACAATTCTGAGGAAAGGAGTCATAGAACCTTTCTGGAAACCCAAAGGATGGATGGTAAGGTGGTGTTTAAGGAAGGAAGGAAACCAGAGAGATTACCATAGAAAACTAAAGGACTTTTGAGGCACAGACCAAAGATATGAGATCCCATGAAATACTGAAGTATTGACTTGATTTGGAAATTGGATTATTGGAGATCTCAATGAAAACTGAGTCTAAGCCAGAATTCAATTTAAAAAGACAGAATGATAGGCTACTGACTGTTGGAACCAGGGGACAAAGGCAGAGCAAAGGGAAAGATGGTGAGAATAGAAGGCAGGTGGCTGCTTCCTGAGACATGGAAAGGATGACAGCTGTGGCTGATTCCCTGTAGCAAGGGTTCCAGAAATGTGGTGAAGGTGTGTTAGTGAGTGACCATGTTCTCTGTAAAGAGGTGTGCTGGACATACTGCTGAAAGCAGTGCAAGCTCCATCTTTGCCACCTAAGGACAGACGGCTGAAGCTGGGGAGGCACAGAGTACAAGAGTGTCGAGGCATGGCCACATGGCTTTCCCCCAATATGCTAGACAAAAAAAAAAAAAAAAAAAAAAGGCAAATAAAAGTTACACTGATTGATAGTTTGGAAGGGCTGAGATTAAAAGCCATACTTTAAGATGTGAAGAGGATGCAACTGATTGTTTGATACTCAATAGCTATTGTCAACCTATATGTTCCCAAATCCAGGCTTTGGATGAATTTATTTTAAGACAGACACTAAGATTTTCAGGCAGAGTGGTGGAGGTAATGGATACAGCATAGGAAGATGGCATTCACTTGAAATTCAAGTGTCTTTAGATATCTTCCATAGTATGTGACTGATTTTTAGTAAATGTTAGCAAAATCCCAAAGTGTCTATTCTGAGTGTCTCTAATATGATCATTTCCTGGGGAGGGGGCCAGGGATGGAATAAAATATAATCTTTGACCAAAAGGAGTATTATGGAAAAAAAAGAACATAATACAGAAGGTACCAAAACATACAATAACAATTTTCACAACTTGAAACATTTAGGAAATGTTCTAAAGGGAGGTGGACTTTGAGATTAACTTCCAAATAGGATGAGTGAGACTCATGCTTTTATTAAAAAGTACCATCAGGTCCGGGTGCAGTACACCTTTTAATCCCAGCGGCTCAGGAGGCTGAGACAGGAGGATCAAAGTTAAAGGCCAGCTTTTGTAATTTAGTGAGGCCCTAAGTAACTTAGAGAGACCCTGTCTCAAAATAATAAAAAGGACTAGAGATTTGTTCCATGGTAAATTGCCCATGGGTTAAGTCCCTAATACCCAACCCCACAGAAGTACTATCAGGTGTGTATGGAAAAGATAAATGATTAAAACAGGAGCATTTAAAAACATCTTTTGGAGCCAGGCACAGTAGCGCACAGCTGCAATCTCAGCGGCTTGGGAAGTTGAGGCAGGAGGATCATGAGTTCAAAGCCAGCCTCAGCAGTAGCAAGGCACTAAGCAACTCAGTGAGACCTGTCTCTAAATAAAATACAAAATAGTGCTGGGGATGTGGTTCAGTGGTCAAGTGCCCCTGAGTTCAATCCCTGAACCAAAGAAAAAATCTTTTGTCAATCTAAGTAGTATCATCAAATGCATAAAGGTCAAAAATATTAAGAATCCATTCATCTAATAAACAAATTTTCTTTGTAGTAGAGCATTAAGATGCAGAGTCACAGGACCTAGTTTTGTGTGAAATTAGGCAATTCAAGTGATCTTTTTGGTACCAATTTCTTAACCTGTAAAAGGGCTAGAATTACTTGTACTTCTTACCCTCCGAATGAGAACCAGATGGCTTGACTCTGAAGTGGGTCACATATATAAATTCTTTAAGTGTGGCTAACTAAAATACTAAATTACATAAAGTAGATCATTATAGTTCATGATAAAAATTAGGAAGGACTTGGCAGCATGCAGATGTTTGCCGAATATTCTTATACTAGGAAGCAACAGAAGTGGCATTTCTTCACACTTGTAAATATTGTTAAAAATATCACCAGAGACAAGATAAATTTCATTTCTATATTTCAGAAAACCTACTTGAATACACTTTGAAACAAGAGTACAACAAAATAGAATATACTTCAAATGTTGAATATACAAACTATTATAGTTCAAATCTGAACACTGGTACTTTCCCTCTTAAACTTTTAACTAAAAAAGAAAGAAAAAGTAAAAGAAATAAGGAAAAAAAAAAAAAAAAGAAAAAGAAAGAAAACAAATGCCAGGTACTAGAGCTACCTGACAAAAATTCATGCTGCGCCTGAACTTCCAAGTGACAGTAGAACTGAAACTGACGTGTCTGCACAGATACCAGGGCTGAGTGAATGACACAAGCATGTTACAGCAAAAGGCCAGAGCCAACTGTTAATTTGTCCACAATTAAGAAACTGACAGACTTAAAACTACCATATAAAATGTTACATGTAAATTCTATAACAATACTGTGCTAGGTACAAGATTTTTAAAATTTTTCTTTTAATAAAAAAGCTTTACACAAACAAGCCATTAGCTTATTTCAAGAAAGAAAACCGAAAATTAGTCTAAGGCCTTTGTTTTAAATCAGCTTAAGCTATATGATATTAAAAAAAAAAAAAAAAAAAAAGTCGCACTAGATCTTTTTTGCTATCCTCTTTCTGAAGCTTTTGGATCCATTCTTCAATTCACATTCTATAATACCTATATTAGCAGAGTCTTCACATAGCACCAGTTAAGTGAGTACTGTGCGAACACAGTAATAATTGCTGGTATGCATATAAAATGCATCAAAAATTGCTCTATGTAACAATGAGATCACCCATCCCAACCCCTCCCCACTGAAAACTATATAGCCTCTTACAGATGTTAGTGTTCCAAGTCTTAGTGTAACTTGATATTGTAGTGAGCTGCTTGGTCCCTTTCAATCCTTTTCCTTATTGACGGGTTCAGTTGTTTCCTACTGTAAGAGGCAGTTTTCTGTCAGCATCTCAATGTGTAGTTCATTTCCCACTGAAACATGGGATAGGTAATTTATTTCCAGTAAGATTGATTGTTTTCTTATATGCATTAAAAATGTTTTAAAGTCTTCCTTTGACTTTTCTTGATGACTTCCCTTGCAAACGTTTATGTCAGTACTACCACTAACAGTCTAAAAGTCCACAGTGGAGCTGCTCTTTATTTCTCACATGTCACTAGTCCTTCGGTCTTCATAGTTACCGGAAGGGCGAGAGCTGAAGGGGCGCTGACAACCACCACGTGGGTCACTGTCTTATTTCCATCTGCCGGTTTTTCTTCTACCAGCTGCAAAGTTTTCACATCATGTTCCTGCTTTTTTACTACTGCTTCTGATTTAACCTCTGGCCCTTTTATCACCGCACTGATAACTCGAGGAGGAGTCTGGCCAGATGCCTGTTGAGTGGGCACTGATAGTCTCATTACAGGTGTGCCATGGGCTATTGAAACAGGGGTAAGTGCTCTCACAGCCAATGGGGTTCCAACAATGTTAATGCTTCCTGATCCAGTCAAATTGGACTTTGTCTGCAGTTGACACTGTGCAAGTTGTGTAGCTGGGATGGTAATGATTTTGGCAGGCTGCATGGTGATTTTGTCTCCGTTTTCAGCAGAGGCTGGCATCACAGTAGGGATTGTCTGAATGACTACCTTTGGAGAAGTCGCTGTTGTTGGACTAGTGCTGGTTATTAATGGTGCACCTGCATTCACTGACTGAACTGCCACAGTTGAAATCTTCTGACCCAATGATGTCATTACAACAGGTACTTGCATTGCCACACGAACTGTCCTAGTAAATTAAGAAAAAAGTTGGTTATAATCGATGCTTAATTAGGAAATGAGTCTGTGCAAAAAGATGAATAAAACTCCAAAATGTGTAAAATTTTACAGATAAACTGGCAATCCAAGCTTAAAATATGAAATACAACAAAACAAATTTAAGAAAAAATTAAAACCCACATTATAGGTCCATCCAGTGTTGCTCTTGCCTAGTATGTACAAGGCCCTGGGTTCAACCCCACCATTGTGGAAAAGGAAAAAAATCTATGCAACCAGAAAAACCAATTCAAGTTACTTGAGGCATCTACTTTAACAACAAGAGTATTTAAAATATCAAGCACTTTTTAAAGTCCTGACAACAGTGGGTTTGTAGAATGTTATAATACGTACTAAACAAAAGGGGCATTTCCCGAGGAGCCTTTTCCAAAAACAGTACACGTTACAAATAACTATATGCCCCTCACCTTGGAGCTGTTGCTGCTGACACAGAAGCCGTAGTGGTCGGAGACCTGGAGGAGGCATCATGAGCAGGGGAAGTGATATTCACCACTCTAGATACACCCTTTTCTGTTCTGGAGCAGTTTATAGGAGAAGAGTTTTTTCCACCACGAACAGAAGTTGCTGCTTTCAGGAGACTTTCTGCAGACAGTGACACTCGTTCTAATGATTTCTCATCAGCAGCTGCTGCTAAATCTTCATTGCAGGTTTCACTTTTGTCATCATCTATGACCACTATGTTTTTGGGCATATCCTTGAACTGATACACAAGCCTCTGACCTTCAACCTTTGCAAGAATTCCCCGCTGGTAGTAGTATCTGAAAAGGGGAAAGATTACTAAATAAATCAAGTGTATTATCAGCCCCCTGTCCAAAAATGCAAAAACATGCACAGCAAACACCAGCATACATTCTCCTATCCCTGTAAGAGAAGGAAGAGCTTACGGCGTGGACTGCTCAAAAGGTTTCAGATATGCAGCAGAAATGAAGTAGAACGTGATACCATAGGCCCTATAATGGTGAGATCTGTTAAACAGGTGGCTAATTTGACTCTTTTTTATGTAGGAGGGGGGCAATAATGGAGACTGAATACAGGGGCACTCTGCCACTGAGCTATATTCCCATTTTTATTTTGAGGCAGGGTCTTGCTAAGTTCCTGAGGCTAGCCTCAAACTTAGAATCCTCCTGCCTCAGGCCTCCGGCCTCCAGAGCTGATAAGATTACAGGCATAAGCCACCATGCTCAGCCACAACTCTTTCTTAAATGAAATAATTACTGGAAGAAATTCTATTAGGATTTACAAAGGTTATGAAAACAATGTGACATTATATGAACAAATTACTTGAGTCACACTTACTAAGTGAGATGAATCTATGGGATTTGTGACTACTATCACATAAAACCCAATGTGTTTGTTTATAATACCCTTAGTATGCCCACCACATTGAAAATTTTGTGGATTTCTCAAACAGACAAAACTTAGAAAATTTTTCATGTCAAGAGAAATCCATTTGTAACAAAATTGCAAGAAATTAAAAAGCTAAGTAACTTTCGAAACTTTTTGAGGGGGGGTAATTTTTTTAAAGGCCTACAGCTTATAAAAAGGATTTTTTTTTCTGTATTTTTCAATGATGCTGAAATTATAGGCATGTGGATCAAACTCCTCACTCTTTACCTATTTCCCAATCTAAGAAGCTCCTCTAAAATACCCTCTAAAGTTATATTAAGGGATTTTTGAGCTCTTAAACAGCTAACAGACAATATAGAGATATATACAAGTTGAGTTTGAAAACTGGCTCATTTGTGTTCTTACCTTAAAGCTCGTCCCATAGTTTCATAATTCATGTCCGGTTTGTTCTTATGCTTTCCCCAAAGCTTAGAGACAGCCTTTGAATCCACAAGCTTGAATATACCCTTTTCTCTCTGAGTCCACTTAATATATCGAGGACACGTATTTTTATCTTGAAGTAGATCTAAAAGAAACTCCCACAAATAGGTTGTGTTTCCTTTAAAAACAAAGCAAAAACAATTCATTAACACAATTAAAGGCAAATAAAGTATCCTTTTTTATAATATAGAATGCCTACCGGAACTCTGTGGCACACAGCAATGTGGGAGGCTGAAGCAGGAGGAATGCAAATTTAAAGCCAGCCTCAGCAACTTGGTGAGACCCTGTCTTGAAATGAAAAAAATAAAAAGGGCTGGGAATGTAGCTCAGTGGTAGAATGTCCCTGGGTTTAATCCCCAATACCCACCCCTTCCAAAATAAATATAAAATAGAATCCTAAATATACTTGCTTGCTGATCTTAAAAACTGCACATTTCCAATTATGATACTAATAAAATAAATGTCCTGGGTTTTGTACTATCATGTATCACTGAATTCTAGAGTTTGAGTTTAGTGAAGAGAAAGACACAATTCTTAGCACAAAAGTTAACCTGAATTAAACAATCAAATTTATTAATTTGCAAAGGTCTGAAATCTGAATAAGTTAACATATACCTGTGTTTATTGTATTATACAAGCCTAAATTCCATATCAAAACTAATCAAAAGGCACTATTAGTTTTATTAAATAGGCCAGCAATATATAATAAAATGTGAGAAACTTTTTGGCATCAGTCTTAGGATCTTTTCGATCCTAAGATCCTACATCCCCAGTCCTTTTTTTATTTTGACACAGGGTTTCACTAAGTTGCTAAGGCTGGTCTCAAACTTGAAATCGTCCTGTTCCAGCCTCCTGAGTAGCTAGGATTTCAGGTGTGTGTCACTGAACCCAGCAACAAATTATTGCCTTTGAAACCAGATTTTTAAAAAACTCCTCTCATCTCTTTCTGCTGGTTATACCGGTATAACAAAAATAAGTAATATATTTAAATAATTTCATTGTATAAGACATTTGTGCTTCAGTCTTAAACATGAGCTTCTTAAATGGACTACTAGAAAGAAATAGGGTGATCCCTAAAATTAGTATTTATCAAATGTCAGCTACATCATTAGCTCTGGATCGCACAACTAATATTAAAATCTGAAACTGAGGAAATACATTATTCATCACATATAGTGCTTAAGTGCAGTGGAGGATACAGAATAAAATTTAAAACCTGGTTTCTACCTCAAGGTATTTACAATTTAATAGACAAGAAACAAAAAGTAGATAAGTTAAACAACACTACAGGAACAGTATATCAGAAGGCAATGCATAATTACATTCCAAATGAATCACAAAAAACAATGGGGCCTCAGGAATGGGAATAAAGCAGGCTGGCAAAACATCACAAAGACTTAGAAATTGGCTGAAGTTTGCATAAAAGGAAGGAATCTGGGCAAATAAAATAAGGAACTTAATCCCCAAAAGAAGAAAGAAACCCCGCCCACCCACTGGAAAAGGGAAGAGAAGTGGGCAGGGGTCATGAGAAAAGCAGGCTTTTCAGGTTTCTTTTATTCCCTGTGGAGCCTTCAGAAGCAGAGGTTCTGAAATTGATGAAAGAACAGAAGCGTCCTAAGGAGAAGACACCACCACTGGGCCACCAAGCAGTCTCCATAACCTTAAACCCAGACCCAAGCTACAGGCTACCTGAGAAGCTTCCAAACCAAGCTGCCAACCCAATTCTCCTTTAATCGACACACTGACACTCTTCCTCTGGTATTTAATTTTTAATCTGGATTTCCCTCACAATTAAACAAATTCATGGTTCCAGAGTGGAACCAAGTATGCATCTCTCAACCTAAAAAGACTGACCCTCAATTTTCACAATATTACATTAACTATCTCTGAAGCTCTATTACATCAGCATCATTAACCTAGAAACCGATGAACCATGTATCAACTACATTAAAATTTGTTGCTGGGGGCATTTTTATTTTATTCACAGCCAGGGGATTATCAGGTCCTTAAAGCAGACATAGTAAAAGTGAGCAGAGGCTTTATGCTGGAAGAAATTTTTATACAGCAGAGACAATGCCTAATACATAGCAGGAGTTTGCTTCAATGCTTGTTGAATTAATTAAATTCATCAACATTGCTTGGTTATCTTTAAAAACTCCACTCAAGTTTCCATCCAAGTTAATTAACAATCCTAGTTCTGGTTTTAAGGAAAACAAGATTCAGAAAGGGAAGCCTTCTTTGTCAGGTAAAGCCTATGTCATTTTGTAAAGGAGGAGACACTGCTAGATTTTGAATCCAGGTTTGCCTAAAACAAGTGTCCACATTGTAACATCTGCCTCAAGTTTAAGACTGAAATTTTAATGAAAAGCAATTTTTAGGCTGGGGGTGTAACTGTATGGTAGAATGCACGCTTATTAGAATATGAGAGGCCCTGGGTTCATTCCCCAACACCGAAAAAACAAGGGGTGCAGGAGGAGGATTTGACTGGTAAAAATAGGTCATCACAAAATTTTTCTCCAGAGTTAAGCATAAGGTCTTTTTTAGAGGTGAAGGGAGTGGGATCCCGGGGATTGAACTCATGGGGGCTTTACCACTGAACTACATACCCAGTCTTTATTTTTTTAAGTGTTGAGACAGGATCTTATTAAATTACTGAAGGCCTCACTAAATTACTAAGATTACTGCCTTGTACCACCATGCCTGGGTAAGCATAAGGTCTTTGGGTGTAAGGATACCACTGACACTGATAAGAATTATAATTTATCTATCAAATCTTAGTCTGAAAACATTTATTCATTAAAGTGATTAATTTGGGGCTATCAGATTATGAGACAAAATATATCTAAAACCACTACTGAAATGTTACTTGAAGTCATTTTACTCAATGAATTAAGAAAACAGAGTGGGGGAAGCTTATTGCAGTTTTTTATTTTTAGTGAGGATACACATATTTTCAAGCAAAAAGTTTTTCAAATCTTAAGTTTTGTCTCATGACTGAAATTTGCTGATGAGAAAATTAAATTCAGCCTGCCCTAAATTCTTGTACTGCTTTAAACAAGTTAAAAAAGTATGTTTCAGAAACAAGTCTTAGTTGTAACCTCTTTCAATTCAAGTGGCTCTGTGTGGGGATGAGTGCTAGTATATACACACGCGCCCCAAAACCAGCGCCCCTAAGAAGGATGTGCATCAAGTTGTCCTAAGGATGTCAGGACCTCTTGATACTCCCCCCCAGTGTTGCTATGGCTATAGAATCCCAGTGGAGGTTGGGGATGACAGGGAGGACCAGGTCTAGATATTCTGATAAGGCTCCCCAGGTAATGCTGATCCATCCCTAATTTAGAAACACTACTAGCAACTGTAGTCCCATATACACATGTAGTAGAAATGATTTTTTTTTTAAACCACTAATGTAAACATGTTACCTAACTGGGGGAGAAAGAAAATGCTCATCTCCAAAATAATCCTCCCCAAATTACCTTTTCCTTCTCTGGGTTTCTTCTTGATACCTAACTCAGGAGACCCATTGGAAATTGGTGATTGCTGGGTTTTTGGTTTACGGCCAACTGAAAAAAATAAGATATCGAAAACAGGAAAAATAACAGAAGTATGATTAGCTGACCCTCTGATAACATATTATTAATTTAACTACACATTAACATATGGCCTAAAATACTCAGTATATGTATGTAAATAGTTGCTTCTAAAAGCAACATTTAAAATACTTCTGCAATTTTAAATGAAGCAGCTAGCTCCTCTTCAAGGTATGCAGCAAATAAGATACTACCAATCTATTTTTATGGTCAGAGCCTCAATCTGCTAACCTTTTTACATTAATGTAGCAATACCAACAAGTCCTAGTATAATGTTTTTTGTGGTGCCTGGGATTGAACCCAGGGCGCTTAAGCACTGTGCAACATCCCCAACCCTTTTTTAAAATATTTTATTTAGAGGCAAGGCCTCACTAAGTTGCTGAAGCCAGCTCTGAACTCACAATCCTCCTGCCTCAGTCTCCCCAGCCACTAGGATTACAGGCCTGCACCACCATGTCCGGCTTTTGTATTCTCTTCTATGGGATTGTTAGAAACAGCTCTACTTATTGCAGAGGATATGATGATCTATAAAGTCCTCTGAGCTCAAATGAGGAAAAATAAAAAATATTAAAACACTCTCTATTGCTCTGAAACAGATGATTCACCAGAATTTAAGCAAAAGCGTTTAAATTCCCCTTCCTCAACATGCACATATATTTTAAGAGTTTAAAAAAAAAATTCCAGGTGATTGTTTTATATGTCTAATAAATGTCTGTGCCTTTCTCTTTTGTTTCTCATTTCTGTCATTAGGCTCTCAGACAGACTAGCATCTACAATGAAGAGAAAAGCAAGGGCTAAATCTACACTAAAGAAGGCATAAGTCTAAAATGAGTTACATTAGATCCTCAGCACAGATGAATGACTACTTGGCAGAGAGGAAGTCTGAAGGAAACAAGTCTATCATGTTTTCAGATTAAAAAAATTACTGATTTGGTGACTGTCATACAGTTAGGATTTCTGATGTCATTCTCTCTTCTCCATTAGCAAGGCTTATTTAGATTAACCACATAAAGACCTAAATTGTCTTAATACGTATTATAAAATAGATATTTTCTAGGACTTCATTTTGGTAACTAATAAATGAAACTCTGCATTTACAAAAACCAGAATGCAAGTTCTCTGGTGTCCTTATTAGAATAAAGCTTAATTTCTCAAATAATACTTATTCTGTCAGTAATAAATCTAATATCTTCACCATCTCCTCAATTCAAGCATGAAAGCCCAAGGTGAAAAAGAGGCTAAATCAGGTGTGGTGCCATGCACCTGCAGTTTCAGCTACTCAGGATGCTAAAGTGGGAGGACCAGCTAACCACACAAGTTCAAGACCATCCTGGGCCACATAATGAAATCCTGTCTAATAAAACAGTTGGCTTAATTTCTTTTCTTAGAAGGTAGCATTTCCAAATCAGGTTCCTTAAGAAATTAACAGAGTACTCCTCAGTAGGAAATAGGAGGGCTCTATCAAATTAACTTTTAAAACACTGACACTGAAGCCTATCCTTTCTTGGAAATATACTACATACATTAGTAATTAAAGGCACTGAAAATAAAAAAGCTCTGCTACTAAAAAATAAAATGTACTTGAAAAAACAAAAGTAATGGCACTCTGATGATTCACTGACATCCTAATGGCAATGAGTATAGAATAGTTATATGTAATTTTTAGATGGTCATTCAAGAAGAGCTTTCAAAGATATAGTAGTAAATTGGCAAATTATTTCCTGATTTATATCATACACATCCTGGTTCTCTATATGACCCCCGCTGTTCATGTTTTTTCCCATCTTTTTTTGTTCTATTTTTGTTACATGCAACCAGCCAAAGGCTTTTAGTGGGTAGTGAGTTAATAAAGCTGCTTATATGTATGTCATTTGGTTTTAAACATTTATAGTAGGAAATAATTCTTGCTTCTAAATTCTCTTTCCTATCTTTCTCAAGACCCAGCTACCTCCAGGTATACTATGGGGGAGGGGTGGACCCCAGGGCCTTGCACATTCCAGGCCAGTGCCCTATCCCTGAGGCACACCACCTCCCAGCTTGGTGCTCTGTCCATTTCTTCCTTACAGCAGTGAGTACACGGCAACAATTTATGAATTTTATTCATTAAACTGGGTTTAATGAATAAAAGAAAATACCATTATTTCTAACATACCTTTACCTTATTTTTGCTTTCTTTTCCCCCTCTATTTAAATGCAAAGACACAGGGAAGAAACTAAAATTAGATGAGTACCTAACTTAGGATTTTACTCCTTTCAAATTTTGGCTCCTTTAGTTTCAATAGGAAAGAATACTGGTATCACTCTGTTTCCATGTGAGATTGGAGATGCCCTTTTTAAAAATTTTTATTTTGAAACAGGTTCTCACTAAGTTGCCAAAACTGGCCTCAAACTAAGTTGCCCAGTCTGGCCTCAAACTTGCAATCCTCCTGCCTCAGCCTCCTCAGTAGCTGGGATTATATGACTATACCACCATGCCAGGCTTAAAAGCTCCTTTTTAGATAAGTACCATTAGAGCCTAAATACAAACTTGTTTAAACAGTATAAATGTTAAAACACAAAATTAAAATCTCAGTTTGTCATCAGTGAGGCTCAAGTCCAGAAACTCATGGCACCAAAGTAAAGCCATTCAAATTTTTTAAAAATAATAAAAACAAAAAACTCAATCTGTCTTTTAATATTTTTTTTTTAGTTGGACACAATATCTTTATTTTATTTACTTACTTTTATGTGGTGCTGAGGATCGAACCCAGGGCCTCGAACGTGCTAGGCGAGCACGCTGCTGCTGAGCCACAACCCCATCCCCAATTTGTCTTTAAGACTAGATAGCATATATTATTTTTTTGTGTGTGTCCCTTAAAGGGGGGGAAAAAGTGCCAGCAAAAAAAAAAAAAGTCATCTGTTTTCTCAGAAATTTATAAATATTCTCTACCTTTTTTCTTTTTCATTGGTTCATGGCTCTCTGGTGACGTAGGAATAGGAGAGGTATCCATTGGTTCAGATTCTTCAGTCGACACCTCCACTACAGTTTCTGTAATGACATCTGGCCTCATAGCAGCATGGATAAATTCTGGAGTTGATACACAAGGAGGAACAAACACTTCCACTATAAAAAAAAGTTGAAAAATTAAAATTTCCCACCCCTATTAATATTTCTTATAGGGATAGTTCAATATTTAGAAGTAAGGTTTACCATGAATCAAAGCAGGATAAAAACTAAATACTAAAGAAATTAATTTGTTGAATATTCAATATGATCCAAAGTATGCAAGAAAATAAAAGTGAAAGAAATTATCTTAAAGGTGGTAAACAATCACTTTTTTTTTTTTGGGTGTTACTGGGGATTGAACCATCCAGGAGTGTTCTATCACTGAGCTACATCCCCAGCCCTTTCTTATTTCAAACAGGGTCTCAATAAATTGCAGAGGCTGGCCTCAAATTTTCAATACCTCTTGCCTCTGCTTCTCAAGTAGCTCAGATTAAGGCATGCACCACCACACCAGGCTTCTTCACACTTTTAAGCTCTCTGTAAACTTTTGATTAATTTTGACAGCTGGGAAAACATTTTAAAATTATGGTCTAACAGTTCTTTAGTAATTACTTTCCTTCCATATATCCATAATTATTCTTTAGGTAATATATGCAAATTTATCAGATTTATAAATATGTATTCAGTAAAAAGTATGCACTTATAGTTCATTTTAGAATATAAAAAAGAAGACTGTTCATTACAGATCAATGAAGATTACATTTCAATATTTCAAATTCATATTTAATGAAATAGTCCTGGTTTTTAGGTCAATAAAAACAGTACATACAAATTGCTATCTTGTATGGTATTACACACTAATGTTGCTCTGGCTTCCTTTGAATATGCGTGATTAATCTGTATTTGACATTTCTATTTCAAATTTAAAGATATACTATCATGGATTAATATATTGACCAATAAGCCATAATTTACTTCTCCTATCCCTGAATAAAACACAGGGATCCCTATTTGAATTAAAAAGTATAGCTGCTCTTAGCATTTATCATAAATTGGTATTAAGTATCTATCTCTATCAAATCAAAGTAATATTTGAACATTTTATTAAAATTAGCACTACAGTCTAAAAAGGAAAAGGAGATTTAAAAAGTTAACTCAGAGGCTGAAGGGGCATGAAGGAAATGGCATAAGCTCCCTACTCCACCATCAAGGGTTCCCTAGAATTATTGCCTGTTTATAACTGAACAAAGGACTGATAGTGGTCACAGAAGGCAATGGCCCAATGTGCCACTCTTAAGGACTCTAAAAGGCCTAAATTTACCCAGAATTATGGATACATACATAACATAAAAGGCTATTTCATAAAAATCTATATACCTACAGTATCATTTTCTGCATCATTTATTATGAGATTAAGTATTCAAAGTAGGATTTGGGAACCTTAATAAAGATCAATCATTCTCTCAGGTTTTTATGTATAATAGACCTTTGAGAAGTCCAACAATAATACTCTGGCATTAAAAAGTCTTCATTCTAATATGAAGTAATATGACAGTAAGATGAACAGTTCACATACCAGGACTTCTTGCATCCCTCAAGCAGGTAGGAGATTCCATATGAAGCAAGGCTTCAGCAGCTTCAATCGTCTTATCTGTACAGTGTGCATTACTGCTATGAACTGAGGCTTCCACTGGGGGAAAAGTAAGTTTTACTGAATTAAAAATGAACTACATACATTACTGTTTAAGACATAACTATAAATTATCTTCTATGTGAACAACTCTATTGATAATACTTACAGAAATAACTTAAAACCAAAATAAGGTAGTATTTACACTTAATGAATGTGCATTTAAAAAGCAACCAATGAGGCTGATGAAAAATTAATGAGAAGTTTCTGGATCTTATCCAAAGGAAAACAAAAAAAGACCCTCCCTTGAAATTTGAAGTCTGTATCAATTTTAGGCCAAAATTAACTTGAGGGTGGGAAGCAGGGAGAGGATGGTGTAGATTAACAATCCTACAAGGTCAATTATATATTTTGATATATTGCCACTAAAAACTACAAGTAAGAAAATACTTAACAGAATCGGTCAGAAACATTTTTTATTTCTAAGTGATTTTAATAAATTAGTTTAATTTACAGAGACTCTCTTGAATGAGCAGGGCTGCCTGAGATGTATAACAACACCCATTAACTTTAGCTATAGGACAATTGGGAACTTTCTTCACAATAACCTTGTTCTTTTCCTCGGAACTTCACTTGACTTTGCTAGGTTTTACCTTGGGGATTTTTTCTGTTTTTGTTTCATTATTTTGAGATTGGCCCTGGTTGGTCTCAAACTTGTGGATTCAAGTGATCCTCCTGCTTCATCCTCAAGTAGCTGGGACTACAGAGGCCCACCACCACACCTGGCTCTCTTAAGAGATGTTTAAGTTTCTTTAACAGTTATCCCCCCACCACAAAGCCTTTTCTAATTCCATCACCTTTTGGGTGTCTCTTCTACCGCTTCTTTTCATGCTTTGATATTAAGTTACTTGTGAAATTGTTCTAGTCTCTGCCACAATCTCTTTAGGGCCTCAATGTTCTTCAAAAAGCAGGAATATTACTTACCTCAAATAGTTTTTAATACCTTTATTTTGTTTGTTATTTTTTTCTTACGTGGTGCTGAGGATCAAACCCAGTGCCTCACACATGTGAGGCAAGCACTACCACTGGGCCACAACCCCAGCCTCAACCTCAAATAGTTTTGGGAATTAAATGATGTGATTTCCATTTAAAAAAAAAAAAAAAAACTTAGCACAGTGCCTGGCATATAAATAACTTGATAAACAGTGACAACTTAACACTCCCACAAGATACTAATAGACTCCTTGAGGTCAAGGGAGCTATCTTAACTCAACTTTATAGCTGCTATAATTCTCAATGTTCTTTTATGTATTGAATGTCGAACAACCCACTGACCTTCCAAGGGAAGTGGGGGACAAACTTCTTAATGTTTTATTAATTTTGCATTATATATTCAAATACTGAATACTTTCCTTGGTAAAAGGCTCTAAAACATATATGTGTAGCAGTTTTTAATTTGATAGATTTTTCTCAAGATGTCCTCTCAAGAAACTGAAAGTAAATGTTTATACAAGTTTCATAAAATCATATTCAAATTCACAAGTTCTATTCACTAATGACATGAATCTTTATTTTCAGGAAACTTATAACTGGGGAGAAAAATCCACTTGGTTTCAGAATTCACCAATGCTAAAGCTTCAGCTTTAAGCACCAGTCATTTGGGGAGCATTTATTTTAAAAATCCAGAGACGGTTCCACCACCTGTTGCACATCATCCACACTCTCAACCAAGGTACTAGGTCTCTCCAGTTGCTCTTTCCATTTATGGAAATCTGCTCAAAGCTAAATGGTTCCAGAGAGGCAGCCAAACCTCTAAGTAAATCTATCTTTAGGTGACCCTGCTTACTCTTATCTGCAGCTTCACTAAAGCAAAGGATTCAATCAGTCCTTCTAGCTCAAATTTTTAAGAAACTTAGTAGTAAGTATAAAATATATTACTATTCTCAGGAATTTTTTCAAAGTGCCTCCCTACAATACTCACATATACTACTGAACCTGGAAAGCGCACACAGGTTTTAAAAATTTAATCTAGGAGCATTCTCTTTAAAAGTCTGCTTGGTGCTGCAATTTAGCTGTTGTCTTAGGTGCTATTAATAAACTATCCTGTGTAAACTAATGCCTTATGTAATTGTGTTAAGACACACCCTAAAACTCTACCATATTAAAATCAGACTTGAAGTATTCAGTATTAGTAATTTACCAGATTTTTAAGTAATTAATTTATGAACAAAATGAAATTTGCCTAACACATACTATGTGCCTGAAATTCTTATGTAGTTTGAGGCATATTTTCAAAACCTTAATTTCTTGTTGTTATAGAAAAAATTTTAAAGTGTTATTTTCTTATATTTCTGACCTTTCCCTTCTCCCCAATGTGCAACATATTATATCCTAGAAATGCCTTTTTAAAAAATTTATTTGGTAAGATAAATACATATTATAAGAAAATTTATATCTTCAATTTAGGATGAGAATATAAAATATGTATATGACATCTAAGAATTATCGACCAGAGAACTAACAGTTTAAGGATAATCAACAAGTGGTTGCTGAGTATTTCACCAGTGTCTGCCCTATGCTACAAATCTGGGATACAGTGTGAATAGGTTGTCTAGCTTCATGAAGCTAATAGTTCAGAGGATGTCAAAAACTTAAGTATAATAAAATATAATTTTAAAAGTTACTCTGTAAGACAACAGCTCAAGGAGACCACTGATTTCACTTCTTTTTCGATGCTTACTTCTTTCACTTTCATCTACCAACTCAAATAATGCTAAACACAAAATTCCAAGAGCTCACTCTCAATTTACAATAATGTACCACTGACAGTTCCAAGAATACCTATTTTGTAAAAACAGGCACTATGTCTATACTTTTGTTAACAGAAGTAATTTTTTTTCCCTTGCACTACTGGGAACTGAACCCAGGAGTATGCTACTACCAAGCTGAACATCCCCAGTCCTTTTTATTTATTTATTTTTTTGAAGGAGAGTCTCACCAAGTTGCCCAGACAGGCCTTGAACTTTGAATCCCCTGCCTCATCCTCATTGTGTGCCACCAGCCCAGCAACAAGTAGTTTTTGATAACAGAAATTTTAAGAGCCACCTCTTTTATACAAGTTTCTATAATTAAAACAATTTTTTTTCAATACTATTTTGTTCAGATCAGTAATTAAAATTTAAACTCAAACTACACACAATTCTAAAGCACAAGCATAAATTTAACAGTGTTGTGCAATCAAAGTAAGTAAACTAAAAGCAATAGCTGAAAAATAACACTCCTTACCTCTTATTTAAAATGTGAGAGACTAGTATCCTTTTTAAACCTGTGTATGAAATTTACAGAGGAAAAACAAGCAACTCCTTTTAAATAGAAACAAATGAAGCTGAAAGTAACCAGAAAGGTATCATTTTCTAGTAGTTCATATTACTAGTCAATCCTCCTTGAAGAAATAAATGCATCAAATACATTTCAAAAACTATTTTCATTTTAAACACAGTGCCAAAACTAAAAATTGCCCAAGTCTTCATTTACTACTGGTAGGAATATTCTTGTTCCATTTCTATGTTTCTAATCAACTGGTGTTTGTATGGTAGACTATTCCAGACTCACTCAACAGCTGTTACAAAATACCAAACTTGGTAATTAAGTCTGACAAGAGGCATACCTCTCAGCTTTGCATAAGAGAATGCTGGCAATGGATCTAGTTCATAACAATGTTCTCAAGTCAAAAACAAAATTTAGTAGCAATTTCATTTGAGAGCAATGGAGGGAAATGTTAAGATGTTCCATTAAGTGACAGAGTACTCTCCTACAAACAGCACCACAAACCAGTATCACAAGATCATCACTGTTCAACCACCACACACTTAACTTATGTCATGCACAGGCTGTAACAACAATAGTAATAAAGAATACAAATGAAGGCAATGAAAAGAGGGGAAAGTAAAAGTTTGGGTACTCTACCTTTTTTTTTGCCCTTGACCTAATTAATGTATCTGTGTTATAAACTATAAAAGAGAAAATAACTAAATACTATTTTCCAAGAAAAATAACTAAATACTATTTTCCAAACCAAAGCTGTCCAATAATAACAGCAACACATATAAACTTTTCCTGTAGCCACGTTTCAAAAAGCAAAATTAACACCTTTGTTTAACCCAATACATCCCAAACATTGCCATTTCAACATGTAATCAATATAAAGAAATTTAAAACTCTCAGTCACATTTCAAGTACTCAGTAGGCTACTGGCTACCATACTGAACAGGGACTGAACAGGAATACTGTAATTCAGCTCTTCTCAAACTGTTTCTATTCAGAGGACCCCAGAGTTTGATAATATAAGGTCTTGTCTATAGATATGTATCATATTTGAAATTAAAACAAAAGAAATTTTAAAATACTAATTAATTTTAAAATAATTACTTGTAAACAAACGCCTTTGTGAAAACTTCTAAACAAATGTTGTAAACTTTTATAAACAGATTACTTGTAAACAAATTTCTTTTTTAAACATTTATTTTTAAGTTGTAGGATGACACAACACCTTTATTTATTTATCTATTTTTTTTTCATGTGGTGCTGAGGATAGAACCCAGTGCCTCATGCATGCTAGGCAAGTGCTCTACCACTGAGCCACATCCCCAGCCCTGTAAACAAATGTTTTTATGAAAAACTTTTTTAAAAAATTTATTTTAATTAGTTACACATTACAGTACAATGAATGAAAAACTTTTTTTAAAACAAAAAATTCAGAGTAGCTTTGTTTTTTACATTTTTGCAAATCTTTTTTGTTGTGCATGCATACACCTACACCACTGGGGACTGAACCCAGGGCCTCCCACATGCTAAGCAGGAACTACACCACAGAGCTACATTCCCATCCCTGAACATCTTTTTAATACTTAATTTATTTGAAGGCAGACAGATTTACCTCCTTCATTCAATATGTTGGAATACTGTGTCACAGCCTTTAGCAAACTCCTCGCACACTTGTGAAAGTGAAAAAACAAATGATCTTTTAGTATCATCAAGAAAACAGTTTTAACTTCCCAGATAAGACTCTTGGGACTCTCAGAATCCCCAGATCAGAGAATATGGGTTTTAAGGTACACAATTGTTTATTTATCATCAAATGTAATCAATAATAACTACATTCTATACTCATTTCTATGAGTTTTAGCTTCTAAATATAAATATCAATATGTAAATGAAAAATTACTATTCCATTTCTATAAGTAAAACATTATTTGTCCACTTACATATTAAGGATTTTTTAAAAGCTGCAATTTTTTGAACATTTAAACTACAGAGTACACAAACAGTTATTTTAAATGTCAAGACATCCTTCTCTGCCCATAAAATTGGTTTCAAAATTAAATTGCTTTATGTTGAATTATCCTGGTTGACTTTTTACACAACAATGTTACTCTGTAACTCATTTTTATATAAATTTTAGTATTAATGCTGCAATGAATTCTGAAGGTCAATTTCAATACAATTCCCAACCAGCACCCCTTCCGCACCCCCACCCCTTAATAATACAAGGGACTGAACCCAGGGCCTCATGAAGGTTTGACAGAATTCTATCACTGAGCTATACCACCAGCCCCCAAAGGAAAATTTTTTTAAAGAAAATTAATACCATTTTAATTTTTATTTCAACACATGCTTCCTGTCTTTTTTCACATACTGCTATTTTTTTTTTCCTATTGATACATGTTGAGCACTCCAAATCTGAAATGCTCTGGCATTTATGCAAATATTCCAAAATCCTAAGAACTCTGAAATCTGAAACCCTTCTGGTCCCAAGCACTTCAAGATAAAGGATACTTAACCTTCACTAGATATTCCAATTCATAGTAAATCAGAAATAAAATTTACAATTTCAAATTTCATGACAAATGCTGACAAAATACAACTTTTTCTTTTGTCAAGTGAAAATATTTAGGCAAACCTTCCAGAGAAAAATTTCCCCTTCATTTAGTAACTATTATAAAACAGAACTTCTGATGCCTTTACTTCTCAAATGTAAAAAAAAGAAAGAAAGAAAAAGAAGTCAAGGAATGCATATGTGGTGATACAAAGGTGGCATTTTTTTAAAAGTTGTTGATGAACCTTTATATGGTGTTGAGAATCAAACCCAGTGCCTCTCACATGCTAGGAAAGAGTTCTACCATTGAACTACAATCCCAGCCCCAAAGGTAGCATATTTTAAACCAAAATCTTTGAGGAAATCCAGACCATAGACACACAATACTTTCACATAAATTCTAAGCATTAATGCCAGACATTTGTTTTCCTGTATTAAGCTAACTATACTAAAACCAAGCCTTAATTATTAAACTATATAAATAGACTTAATGTATGTACATAGCCTCAAATTCCAATTTGTCACCCATTTATAAATAAACTAACCTCTTAAATATGTAATACCACAAACTCGTAGTATAATTAAAAAAAAAAAAGAAGAAGAGCTTTAACTTTCCATTAAATAGTCGAGCCAATTATAACTTTAGAGCTTAAAAAAATCTTAGAGGTCATTTACTTAACCCTGTCAGAGAAAATGAAGCCATAAGTCACCAGGAAAACCTAGTGTTAGTGATAACTAGATAAAGATCCTCAACTCCTTGCTTCAGGGTCAAGGCTCACTTTTACAAATCCTGTTGTCAGTGAAAGTTTTATAAAGTGTGTTAAGTCTTGACCACAAAAAGATATTTTGTGTATATAAATGATAGTGATATATAATAAGCTCATTTATTTCATCCCACTGACAGCATAAATACTGACGGCTGAAGGAGTACATATACATGATAATTAAGTTCTAAAGGAAGAAAACATTAGCAAGTCTATTCTCTTGTACTTTAATATGTGACAGTAGTTACCACTCCACACTAATCATCAATCTATTATTATAATCACCACAGCTATTCTTACATTTATACATCATAGAGATTTTCATGTATCTTCTCAACTAGATCATAAAATCTCTGTGAGGAAGAATTTTCTCTCACTCTTGATGACCTCCCTCAGAGATAAAAAGTGTGTCCTGACCATTTTACAAATACAAAATTTGCTAACATGACAGAAACTGGCAGCAACAAAAATTTAGAACCATGTTATCTTAATTTCTGGGATATCTCTTCTAACTTATCAAACGCAGTGCAAGGCAAGTGCTCTACCACTGAAGTACAACCCTTGTCCCCAAACATATTCTTTGTAGATCATCATGATCGAAAATGGTATTGTATAACACATAATCTTTCTTATTTGCGCACTCTGGAGCTATGAAAACAAGGTACACAGCTTGCCAGAACATGAAAAGTAAAAGACATAACTAAGATCTGCAGTACTAAAGAAATTCAGTAAAGCTGGAAAAGGACATTTAATTTCTTTAAAAACCTTTATCATGGCTGTGGGTGTAACTCACTGGTAGAGCACTTGTGTAGCATGCTGTGGCCCCAGGCTCAGATCCCTAGCACCAAGGGGGAGGGGTGGGAAGTACACCATTATCAAAAAAAACCAAAACTCTGTATATTCAAACCAAACACAGTTTATATCTACAGGTCACTTCATTTTGCTGATCATTCCCAAGGACTAATGAAAAAAATGCCTCCTACTGATGAAGTTAAGCCCTCTCACCTTTATTGTACTTTTTAAAAGATCTAACTGCAGAAGCTATTTCAAGGTTCTCTGTGGAGTATTCAATCAGTGGAAACAACCTCTCTCATTCAGCAGTCACCATTATCACTGACCCAACCAATTGTAATTATTGACTGTAATATAAAGTCAAAAATTTATATTAATTCATATTGTATTATTAATGGACCGAAACATAAAAAGGAAGTTTTCATTGTGCTTTCTTGCATTCATTAAATTCTGTGTGTGTGTGTGTGTGTGTGTGTGTGTGTGAGAGAGAGAGAGAGAGAGAGAGAGAGATGCTGGGGATTGAACCCAGGGCCTTGTGCATTCGAGGCAAGCACTTTACAAACTGAGCTATGTCTCCAGTCCAAAAACTTAAAAGTCTTCATTTCAATTACTACTCAGAATACTGTGATTTGTCTTTGGAACTTATGAAAAGTATAATACTACGATTCATAGAATAAAAGGCTATTCACCATGTGTTATACAATACATATGGTTACATGATTCCAGTTCCGTTAAATTTAAAGATACACGTGTTCATGTTTTATCCTCAATCGAATTGCATTACATAGTTTTGCAGCCAAACAACTAATTTCAAGACTCCCTACCTAAAAACAATGGATAGAAAAAGTGCAAGACCTTTCTTAGCATTACTATTCCTTGGACATTTCTCATTTTCCAATTCCCATCGACAGTGATATGACACAGAACCCGGAGAAAGGAACATGTATATTTATTATTACATTAAGCAAATAATATTCAAGCCATGCTACAACGACCTAGGGCCCTCACTGTGCCGTCTGCTATTAAGCAAAGCTGCTTTTTCTATGTAACTTAAGTCCATGCCCTTCCGCTGCAGCAGTGGCGCTGCACATCCCCCACCCCTCAGCCACTTCCGTGTTTACACTCCTCTTCCCTCCAATTCCATGCGTACATTGTCAGCTTCACTCCCGCCCAATCTTCATTGGCCCAGCGAGGGCCCGTAGTCCCGCCCCCAGAAATCAACGTTCTTATTTGGAACATCTCAGAGAGCAGATTGGAACGGGAGACCTGTCAATCCCGCGGGTTCTGTCCTCTCCTAGGCGCTTCCGCTATGGTGGGAGGTTTGGGGGGGAGGGGAAAGGGGGCAATTCCGTGCGGAGACTTCCCTGGGCCCAAGACTCCCTCCCGCCCGCCCCGCTCCTTCACATTCACCCACTGTTTACAAAAATAAACGCTCTTCCCTCTCGCCCCGACGCACCAGGTCAGGGGGACGAAATATACTCCGTGTCCTTCCCATTCTCTCCCCCAAAAATACACCCCACGAGGGAAGGGGCATAAACCTAGTTTCTTCACAGCCACCCACTAAACGAGGAGAGGCGAGCCCCTGGGAGCCGTAGCACCCCGGTTCCTCAACGTTATTAAGTGACCCTTTCCAGGACCGTTACTCCTGAGCTGCATAATGCGGGGATGTGGGGAAGAGGGAGGGTCCGGGCATTTTTTGGCGGGTACCGGTCCACCGGACATCGCCCGGGGCTGCCCGGTCCATGCGGAAGTCACGGATGCGTAGGCGAAGTCTGAAGGGGGGC
>NW_026000037.1:14625542-14660657 GCF_001458135.2 Marmota marmota marmota
CGCCCCCGACCGCCGGCAGTAGCGGCCTCTCCAGCCAGACAGCGTGGCAGGCGCAGCGGAGAGACAACAGCTTCACTCACTTCCTGGTTCCTCGGCAACTGGGGTGAAGCGCGAAACTCGTCCGCCCCCGAGTCCCCAACTTAACCGCGGCTCGGTTCCCCAGCACCCGCTGGCAGCGCTCCTCCCGGCAGCTGCCGTCGCCGCTCGCCGAACCCACCCTGAAGCGACAACGCCGGATTCGAGGCAGGTTACTCTCCAAGGTGATCACTTCCTGATTCGTCGCCTCCATTACTTCATTCACTCCCCCCTCTCCCCGGCCGCCCCAGTGACTGAGGTGGACACTGTTCCCCCTGCACTGACCGCTACCGGGGAGGCACCCCGCCTTCTGTGCACCCCCTCTGCCGCTGCACCGATGCACAGGAGAAAAGTTCCCCTGTCCTTACCGGCCCGGATGAGCAGATCCAGCTGGTTCGTGGGTCCCTCATGCAGAGACGTCGCCATGTTTATCCCGGGGCTGGAGCTGCTGCTTCACATTGACTTCCACCGTGAGCAGCGGCGGCAGGGGAGGAGGCGGAACCCGCGGCCGGAGACACACGCCGTGCGACCGACACACACTCACGCACTCGCACACACTCCGACGCCCGGATCCTTGCGCGTCCTCCGACAGGAAGCCGCGGCCGGCCCGCCTCCCGCCGCCGGGCTGAGAAACCCCACCACCTAACGGCAGGGCGGCGGCGGCCCGGCTGGCAACGCGATCCTTCCGCCCCGCGCCCAGACAGGAAGTCCCGACGCCCGCCCGCCCAAGCGGCCGCGGCGACACCTGAGGCTGCGGCGCCCGGCAGCCGGGCCGGGACCCGGCCCTCGGCCGCACGGGGCGCGTTTCACGCCCTGCGGAAGCCGAGTCTGCAGTCGTGCCCCCTGCAAAAGAGCCATTAATCAGGTGGTCCTCCTGGAAGCGACCGAGCACTGTCCCGCAGCTGGGAGCAGCGGTGGCTCTTAAACTTGTCTGGGCCTTTTTGTAGCTTATGCAACACGATCAGTTCCCTTCAAAGTACCACACTTTAAAACAGGAACGCCAACGAAAAACGTCACATCTAGAAAATATTCCAAAAGCATGGACTTGGAAAGTAAGAAGCTTCCACTACTTTCCGAGCCCGACTTGGTCCCTCTCCCTTTCAGAAGTCATAGGGCAGGCTACACAGGCACGCAGCAAACAGAACGCAGCAGCCCCGGGCGCTGGCTCCCCTAAGGGCAGTCTGAAACCCAGGTGCCCTTACATTTCTGTTTGTTCGTTTGGAAACGAAGGTGTTCATTTACACCGTCATCTACTTCAACAATCTTTTTGCGAGAAACTAACCTTCTTACAAAAAAAGTACATATTAAAATACAGTAAAAGGAGATAAATTACCAACTTTGTGACTATGAAGTTAATTGAAAACACAAAAAGTCAAGCCAATGAAAATGATGACTGGAGACCTCATTATAACAAGAAAAAGTCTCCCTAAATTTAAGATAAAAATCATTTGAAACAAAATGTTACCCTGAAGTTGTTTGTCACAAAATTTTCATAACACATTGCCTTCTACAGATTAAGTGTTCGGTGTTTGCCGAATAAACTCAAAAGTTTTGCCAGATACAAATTGAAAATAACAAGGTGACATACGTTTTATGATTTGAATTGATTATTTAGAGAAAAAATATTTAACAGCAATATTTATAAAAATGAATAAAATGATTTTTATAAAAGTTTACCCAACAGTGCAGCGTCAGAATGGATTTGCAAAAAGCCCATGATTCTTTTTTTTTTTTTTTTCAAATTTCTTCTGTCACTATTTATTCTCTAGGACCTTCCCCTACCTCTGCCTTATTACGAAAAAGAACCCACGTGCTGTTTCCAAAAACAGTTCCCTTTAGTCCAAATAAAGATCTCTTTCTTGGAGTATGTAAACCTGCTAAGATTGAGGCAAAAGAAACTAAATGACTGGTTACTTTCACTTATTGGTAATCAATATGAAATAAAGATCATCCACTGACAGTATCTTTAACAGTCTCCATGTGAGGGATAAGGAATACCAAGACGGAACCTTTAGTCAGACCACCAAAATTGATAACAAATCTCAATTTTTACCTTTATTAGTATTTTTTTCATGCATTATGTTTAGAAAAGAAAACAGTACCATAAGCCCAAGTATATTTTTTGTGGAGGTGACAAGACAACATGGCTCAAGAATAGTCTTCTCAATGTAGGAAAGACTCAAGTCTGTAGCCTGATAGGCAACTTTTACTTTACTATCTGCTTTTAAAATGTATCTTAAGAAGTGTATGTGCATGTATGTATGTACGTGTGTGTTTTTAATTTTCTGTACATCCTAATTACATGTGTCTGTGACCACCTTATATTTTTATCTCCAGGAGAATAGCTGTGTGTATTCTTGCATAATATTTATTTTACTTATATACATAACACAAATGAATTCAAAAAGACTGGAAAATATTACTATATTCTAAAGCTCTTGTAAAAACAAAATTCTCTGGGCATTAATACCATTCTACCTTACTACTGTAACTAGGCTTTCAAAAGCTACTAATGCTTTTTAGAGACCAATAAATACTAACTGGGAATAACAAGAAAGGATAAGCCATTGCTCATATAAGCTAGAACAAACATCCAGGACAGCAATGTACCATTTATCAAAAGTCTAAAAGAAGCTCATGTTTCTGATGTAGGAATTTCATTTCTAGGCTTATCCTGAAGAAACAGGGAAGATATTCAATGGATTGCTGTATTTAAAAACAAAAACAAAAAAAGGCACAGTAGCACAGATCTGTAGTTCCAGTTACTAGTCAGTCTGAGGAAGGAGGATCACATGAGCCTCAGAGTTTGGGGGAGGCTGGGCAATATAGTGAGACACATCTCTTTAATGAATAATGATAACTTCAAATTTGAATTTTTGGGGGAGGAGGGTGCTTAAGACCAAAGGTAGGGATTCACAGAATGGGACTTTTTGATGTTTAGTTTTTTGTCGGTAGTGGTGGTTGAATCCGCGGCCTTCTGCATGCTAGACAAGTGCTCTACCACTGAGCTATATCCCAAATCTTTTTTATTTTATTTTGAGACACTCTCATTAAAGTTGCTAAGGCTGGCTTCCACCTTGTGACCCTCCTGCTTCAGCCTCCCAAGTAGTTGGGATTACAGGTGTGTACCGCCATACTCAGTTCCTCTTATTCCCCAAATTTTTAACATGAGAAAATATTAGAAATATAGATGTGGCAAGATTTATACATTTTTCTATAGTTATAACTCAAACCATGGGGCACACATGATTGTACATATTTATATATAAGTATGCATGTTTATATATATCACAGTATGTGATACATATACATACATTTAAGTATATCTCTGTGTATATATGCACATACACATCTGCACTTTTCAAGTTTTCGTCATGAGTAGGTAAAGTAGAATTTTTTTTCTTTTTTAAGCTGTGAATTTAACCCAAGGGCACTTTTTACCACTAAGTATATCCCCAGCCCTATTTATTTATTTGTTTTTGGTGCTGGCAATTTAACCCAGGGTTGCTCTTCTATTGAGTCATATCCACAGCTCTTTTTATTTTTATTATGGGACAGGGTTTCACTAAATTGCTTAGGACCTTGCTAAATTGCTGAGACTGGCCTCAAACTTGCAATACTCCTGCCTCAGCCTCCCAAGCTGCCGGGATTACAGGCATGAGCCACCATGCCTAGCTATGAGCAGAATTTTCTTAAACTTTTGAGTCTGAATGTGCAGGCTATTACCATAGACACTTTAAATTCATATTCTGCTAATGACATTACACTTAGAAAGACATCCTCTATAACAAAGTAACTAATATGTCCTTGAAGAGGGAAAAAAGGAAAGTAACAGCTTATTGAATGCTCATCCAATAAAAGTCTTTATGCTAAATACTTTACCTTCCTATTTTACTCACTCCTCTCCACCTGCCTATGAAATACATACTACTATTATGCTCATTATATAGATGAGTGAACTGAGGTTAGAAAAGGGCAGAGTCAGCATGCAAACAAGCACCCTGACACCACAGCCCTCACTCTCAACACTCCCCAGGAACCAAACTAACAGCCTGTTTACCTGAGATGATAAATTTAGTGCCTACAGATTTTCTCATCCACACACTTTTTTTCACATTTCCCCCTTCATGGGAATTAATTAATTCCCCCTCTCCTTTTTAGTGTGGACAGTACTTAGTTCCTGTCTTCTAACAAAAAGAATAAAGCTGAAGATGAAAACCAAATGCCACTCAAGTCATGAGTACGCCCCCCCCCCAGCAGCTCTGCGGAGCTGAAACATAAGGCAAGAATGTCCTGCCAAGAGCCATGTCTGACAGACAGACCCTCCAAGTCTTCAGATGAGTGAAGCCCTCGATGACCAGAGCCAGGGCCACACAGCAAAGCCATTCCTCAATTCTCAACCTCAAAAATTGTGTGAGACGGTAAATGTTTGGTGTTGTAATGGGGTGGCTTGTTAATCAGCAAATATGTAACTGACATGGAAAGAAGGGGAAGTTTAAAATCCCAACTGGTCACAACTCACAATTTTAAGAAAGGTTATAAAGCTTGTTAATGGTCTCTAATTTTCAAGGACAGAATCTTAAATTCATTTCATTTGTTAATTTGCTTTAGTTGGGCAAACTCTTTCAATCACTAATCTCTTGTGTTTTGAAAATGTCTGAATATATAATCATTACAATTAAAGTACACTATAACCAAAAATAAAAACCCTTGGCCTTTTTACAGAATTTGAATGCTAATGGCCACAAAATGTTCACTTGTGATATTTGGGTGATTTTATAGTTCTGTAGTAACAAGAAGAAAAAAATACTTGAGATATATAATTGTTCCCAATACCATATAGGTTTTAAGTGTTTTTATTTTTAGATTACACTAATGATTTCATTTGTATCCTTTTGATATCTAGTACAAAGAATGATACAATGTTATGGTTGGAAAAGAGTCAAGTGATCCTATCACCCACAGGTTTTCAAAACATAAAGAACCTGATCATGACCTTTTTTCTTTGACTATCATGGATTAGGCATATGACACAGGAACACCCAAACCTATAATGTGTGCTCTTTCAGATAGTCTCCAGCTAGATTCTAACACAAAGGGTGTGGGAAGTGTAACTGAGAATAATAACACAAAGGGTTTGGGAAGTGTAACTGAGAATAAAATCCGGGATCATTCCACCTCTGAACTTGTATCTTCAGCCCTTTTTATTTTTGAGATACAGTTTCACTAAAAGTGTCAAGGCTGGCCTAAAATTCACAATCCTCCTGCCTCAGCCTCCAAGTGAAATTACAGGTATGTGTCACTACACTGGCTCCTATTTTAATTAGCAAGCTCTCCAACCACCAAAAGGAGAATTACATGAGAATTAAGTTTTCCCTTATTCTATATATACCAATAAACTTGAGGCCCCAAGAAGTTAAATACTTTGACAAAGATCATAAAGTATCTTATGATTTCAAAGTCAGAAATTCCAGAAAAATCTTCTATGACATTTATAGGTTATAAAATAGATGAAGTTAAATCCATTTTACTATTACTTTATATATTGCCAACTGCAAAATGGTTGCTGTTTTGCTTTTTAATGTCAAAAGCTAAAGCAATGGGAAGTATCTTTCTGAGAAGTTAAGAAAAAGAAATATTTTGAGCAGTGAGTAGGAGAACAAACAAGAGGAGGTCGGTCTACGCTTTTCTCATACAATCATACTAACAAATAATGAAATTCAAAGTTTGTGTTGCACATGTTTAGGAGAAAAGGGAAGTCAAGAAAACTAATCTATAAGAAAAAAGACAATAAGCTAGAATCAGGTGATTTAGGACCACTAGGTAAAAAACTTGGTTCGCCTACATGAGAAAACAGGAGTACAATCTACAGATTTATAAAGAGAAAAGATGAGTTAGTTCATGTTTTATCCTACGGTTTGTCTATTTGCAGTTTTTCTGGTCTACTGGCTTATTTTAATATCATATTTTACATTATATAAGTAAAATAAAGATGCTTGAACCCACAGTCACATATACATTCATGTATTCAACAAATAATTAAGCTTATATGCCTACAAACTAAAGGCCTAAATTATTAACAAAAGAAAAAAAGTAGTCTGACTTTTCAATTCACTGAGTCCCCCCCTTAAGAGTGAAAGTCCTAAAGACAATATGATATACAAAACTGAATATACATAAAGTTAAACAATAATGGGTATATGCTACATCTTTAAACCCCACCTAAGAAAGTTCAAATATTTATATGCGTACAAGCCTGCACAAGCCAGGCACAGTGGTGTACACCTGTAATCCCTGTGGCTTTGGGGGCTGACATAGTAGGAGCCCAAATTCAAGGCTAGCCTCAGCAATTTAACAAGGCCCTAAGCAACTGAGACCTTGTCTCAAAATAAAAAAATAAAAAGGGTTGGAGATGACTCTCAGTGGTAAATTGCCCCTGAGTTAAATCCCCAGTACCAAAAAACAAAACAAAAGCCTCAAAAGTAATGAGAGTTTTTTGTTTTTGTTTTTTGGTACTGGGGATTGAACCCAGGAATGCCTAAACCATTGAGCCACATCCCCAGCCCTTTTTGTAATTTATTTATAGACAGTGTTTCTCACTGAGTTGCTTAGGGCCTGGATAAATTACTGAGGCTAGTTGAACTCGAGATCCTCCTGTCTCAGCCTAACGAGCCACTGGGATTACAGGCATGCACCACCACGACCAGCGTCATGAGTGTTTAATAGAGGTTCACAATGACAAAATTTTCTTAAGAAAAGAACATGGCTCTTTTTAGATTTTCATGACTTCTAAAATATTTTATCATAAATCATCTACAATAAGAGCATTCATTGTAAGGTATAAACCATGCAAATCCTATAATGAGTGAGTAGCCAGTATGTACCATTGTTGATAACTACATGGCTTAGTTATAATTTGACTTTTTATTCATGTTGTTTACATTTGACTTAAGTTTTCCCTGGGCCAAACTCTCCTAAGTTTGATTGTTTTTCTCTACTTGAGACAGGGTCTGGCTAAATTGTCTAGGCTGACCTCAAACTCTCAATCCTCTTGCCTTAGCCTCCCAAGTAGCTGGCATTATAGGAAGTTTGTTGATTATATGCTTTATGATTTATACTAGGCAAAACACTCCTTCAAACTTAGCAATTACTCATAGGAGACTGCAAATTAATTATTCCAACTAGTCTTTTCTAATGAATATTAGACAAACAAGTAACACTTATTAAGCACCCAAATATGCATGGCACTCTGCAAAGTGAATTAAAACAGTTAATGGTCTCTATTTGAAATAATACTGTGACAATTGATTTCAAGGATTTGAGTTTTGTTTTGGGCATTTTTTGTTTAGTTTGTTTTTTTTTTCTTTTTCAATTCCACTTGTAGATCAAGATCAAACTCAGGGTCTCACACATACTAGGTGAGCATTCACCACTGAGCTACAGCCCCAGCCCTCTTAATTTTGAAACACATTAAGTTGCTGAGACTGGTCTCAAACATTTTTTATTAATTTTTTATTTGTTTTAATTAGTTATACATGACAGTAGAATGCATTTATGCACTTTGATATATCATACATGGATGGGAAGGTCTCAAACTTTTCATTCTCCTGCCTCGAAGCTTCCCAAATAGCTGGACTTATAGGTATCTATCACCATGCCCAGCCTAACAAATTTTAAAAGTAGTTCTTATGCAAATTGTTACCGAAAACAGAAGAGAGCTGTGCACGCCTGAAATCCCAGTGCCTCAGGAGACTGAGACAGGAGAATCACAAGTTCAAAGCCAGCCTCAGCAAAAGTGAGGCACTAAGCAACTCATTGAGACCCTGTCTCTAAATAAAATATAAAATAGGGCTGGGGATGTGGCTCAATGGTCAAGTACCCATGAGATCGATCCCCAGTACCAAAAAAAAGAAAAAAAAGAAAAGAAAGAAAAAAGAAAAAGAAAGAGAAGAGAAAGCCACACCTAGATTATTTGATGAGCCCAGTGTAATCTTGACTCTAAAATTAGATAAGAACAAGAAAATACAATTACAGTTACATTTCACTTATAAATATACAAAGCAAAAATCTTTAACTGAAGGCAAAACAAAGCAAAATGATGAGAAATGTGGAGAGGTGACCATCTGAGAATGCAAGAAGAGATCAACACCTGAGAATCCATCACTTTACAGCTATGTGAACAGGTTAGAGGAGAAAAAACAAGATGTCAAAGAATGCTTAAAGGACAAAACCAAAGAAACAGAAAAAGACTCCTTAATTTAATATACATACTAAAAAGCTCACAACAAACATTAAATTTCAAGTGGCAACTTCAGATACACCTCCTTCAGAGATTAGGAAGGAAACAGGGATGCACAGGAGGATCACCATTCCTCAACATAACACCAGGTCCTTGACCATAGCATAAGAAATGAAAAAGAAATACGATGACTAGAAAGAAGGAGGGCTGAGTTGACCCAGCTGAGGCCCCCACTAGACAAGCCAGCTTCCAGCTGATGGACAGATCAACACATTTAAGAGGAACCAGTTCATATCAGCAGAACCACATGACCACAGAGGTCTAGGAGAAATAATAACTGGTTCTTCTTTCAAATTTTGATGTTGATGTTTTTGTTTTTTCGGGGGGGGGGGAGAGGGAGTACTAGGGATTGAATGAACATAGGGCACTTTACCAATATCTATATCCCACTCCTTTTTATTTATTTATTTTAGCTGTAGATGGACAAAATACCTTTATTTTTATTTATTTATTTTTATGTTGTGCTGAAGATCGAACCCAGTGCTTCATGCATGCAATGCAAGTGCTCCATCACTGAGCTACAGCCCTAGCCCTCCTTTTTATTTTTTAAATTTTATTTTGAGACAACCCTAAGTTGCTGAGGATAAATACTCTTAATGTGGATTGGAACATAATAAGGGGTATATACTAAAAATCTACAGCAAATATCATACTTCATGGAGAAAAAGTACGGCAGCTAGGTATGGTGGCACATGCCTGTAATCCCACAGGCTGAGGCAGGAGGATCTCAAATTCAAAGCCAGTCTCAGCAGTTTAGCACTGAAATTTAACAAATGCTTTTTGGATCTATTGACATTGTTACATGGGTTTTCTCCTTTACTCTAGTTACATGATTACATTAATAGACTTCCTAGTATCTGGCCATCCTTGCCTCCCTACTAATACATCTAGTCATTATGTTTTTAAATCAATGCTGGATTTCATTTGCTATTCTTTATTTTGAATATTTATAGCTGAGATAATACATGAGTTTAACCAGAAACTTTTGTGTACTGGAAATTTTAAGCTTAGGTTAGTCCCGCTTCACAAAATCAGTTTGGAAGCTTTCCGTCTTTTTACTACTTTTCTATGATAATTTGGATATAACAGGAATTATGTATACCCCTTAAAATATAAAGTACTAGAACTGGGTCTGATGGATTTTATTTAAATATATATATGAGCAGCATGCATATGTAAGATTTTTAAAAACGAGCAGCATAGATATGTAAGATTTTTTTAAATGAATCATTATTGATTTGTTCAGGTTTTCTATTTCTTCTTGAGTCTGCTATAATTTACATATTAAGATTATCTATTTCAGGGCTGGGGTTGTGGCCCAGAGGTAGATTGCTCGCCTAGTATGCGTGAGACACTGGGTTCCATCCTCAGACCACATAAAAATAAAGATACTGTGTGTCCACCTTTAACTAAAAAATATTAAAAAAAAAAAGATTATCCGTTTCATGGGTTTTCAAATTCCTTGGCAGTAGTTTGTTCAGCATTCTTTTATAGTTTTTAAACTCTATTCTGTTGTTCATATTTTTTGTTCTCAGTGCTTATTTATCCTTTCTCTCTCTTTACAGAGGACTGTCCATTTTATTAATGTTCTGGTTTTATTAATAATCTATTATTTTGCCCAACACAGTTGTACACACCTATAATCTAGCTACTCAGGAGGTTGAAATGAAGGACCACAAGTTCAAGGCCAGCCTGGCAACATAGCAGGCCCTTGTCTCAATTTTTTAGAAGGCTGGGGAGTTGTACGTGGTGATTCATGCCTGTAATCCCAGAAACTCTCGAGTCTGAGGCAGGACTTAGATCCTCAGCAACTTAGCAAAACTCTATCTCAAAATAAATAAATAAATAAATAAATAAATAAATAAAGGATAGGATGTAGCTTAGTGGTCCCTGGGTTCAATCCTCAGTACCAAATGAGAGTGGAGGGGTGTGGGGAGGAGGGGTGGACTGAAGATATAGTCCAGTGGTAGAGCATCCCTGGGGGTTCAATCCCCAGTACTGTAAAAACAAAATCTACTGTATTTTTACTTTCTATTTCATTAATTTTGATGTTTATTTTTATCTTTCTTCTACTTTATTTGGCTTTGTTATATTGGTCCTTTATTAATTTATTAACATCAAGATTTGAATATATGCTCATTATATCAATCTTATTTTCTAAGAAATACATTTAGAGCTACTCTATTACCCAGTGAATTCTGCTTAAGTCACATTCCAATTTTTTTTTAAGATGGACAACTTCATAAATTTATGGATCATCCTTATATACAAAGGCCATGCTTATCTTCTCTGTATCGTTCCAATTATAGTATATGAGCCACTGAGCAACATCCTCAGCACCTTTTTATTTTATTTTTTTTAAAGAGAATTTTTTTTTTAATATTTATTTTTTAGTTTTCGGCGAACACAACATCTTTGTATGTGGTGCTGAGGATCGAACCCGGGCCACACACATGCCAGGTGAGTGCACTACCGCTTGAGCCACATCCCCAGCCTTGGCACATTTTTAAATATCTTTATTTTATTTATTTATTTTTATGTGGTGCTGAGGATCAAACCCAGTGCCTCACACATGATAGGCAAGCGTTCTATCACTGAGACAAAACTCTAACCACTCAGACCCCCTTCCCCCCACCCCCTCAGCCCCTTTTTAAATTTAGAGACAGGTCTCACTGATTTGCTTGGGGCCTGGCTAAGTTGTTAAAGCTAGCTTTGAACTTGTATTCTCCTGCCTCAGCCTCCAGAGTGGCTGGAATTACAGAAGCATACCACCATGCCAAGCCCAGGTTTTAATATGCAATGCTTTCATTGTTATGTAGCTATTAAGTATTTTATAATTTTCATTTCCTCTTTGACCTGTTAACTGAGCTTTAGTTCCCCAAATCATAAAGTATTATGATTGTCTTTTCATTGTTTTCTAATTTTATTGTACCATCAAGACAATATATTCTGAACATTGTTGAAATTTCCCTGTAGCATAGCATATGGTTAAAAACTGGCCTTTGGATAAATTTTAAAATATCTGAGGTCTTACTTCTATAGTTTAGGTACAATATTCTATGTTACTTCAATTTATGAAGTTTGCCAGTCCTGTGGCTCAATTCTTTGATGCCATTTTAAATTCTGTGTCTAATTGACTTTTCAATTTTGAAATGTGTTCAAGTCCTACTATTTTGTAATTATGTCTGCTTCTCCTGGCAATTCTGAAATGGTGTTGTAAAGTCATGCTGTTAAATACATGTATGTTTATGATAATTATGCTTTCTGACTATTCTTTTTTCCCAGTTTGAAAACACTCTTGACCTGATTAAAGATATCCACCCTAAATTCTATCTTATTTCTCTAGCTCCTTTGATTAGAATTTTTCTAAATGTTTTTCCATTTTTTAAATTTAGTTTTATCTGTTATGTGTTATCTGTTTCTACTTATTTGATTTACTTTTATGACTCTGTTATAAATATCACAGATTCATTCTAAGAACATCCTTGAAGGTTTTAATACAATTTCTGGCATGCTTTGGACTTATTTCAACTATCTCGATTTATAAATTCTATTTCCATCATTTTTTTCCTCTCCTTTGTTGCCTTGTGAAGTTGGGTCAAGTTTAATTCCCTAACCTAGTAGTTCCCTAACCTCTCAACCTGGTATTTTGAAGGTATGCCCCTTGCTACAGTCTGAGTGTTTAAAATACATCTTTCTCTTTTCACGTGTCACCTCCAGATGTTGTTTCACACAGCTCCTTTGCTATTCACATTACCTTAAGGGCCATCACAATCTGGTTCCACTGTACCTGTCCAGCTCACCTCTCAACCCTGCCTCTCCTACAAAGGACTGCTGGTTAAATTGCACTGCTCATCAGTCTCTAAATACAAAATTCCTGGCATTCTGTTCTGGTCCATGATGCTTTTCTCATTCACTCAACAAATAAATACTTTAATGAAAACCTACTGGGTTCCTGACTGAGAATTCCAGTCAACAAAGCAGATATGGTCTCTAACTTTATGGACCACAGTGTGTAAATATCAAGCACATAAATACAAACATAAATATCATGGTAAAACTTCATGAATTAATGAATTCAGATAAGGCAACTGGTATAGTTGCCCTTCTTTATCAGTGGGTTCTACATCCTCAGTTCAACCAACCACCAATTGAAAATATTGAGGAGGAGCACTTGTACTGAACAGAGACAAACTTTTTGCTTCCTTATTATTCCCTAAGCAACAGATAACCTGGGGCTGGGGTTGTGGCTCAGCAATAGAGCATTTGTCTAGCACGCATGAGGCACTGAGTTTGATCCTTAGCACCACATAAAAATAAAATAAAGTTTATTATGTTCACCTATAATTAAAATAAACATTAAAAAAAGATAACCTATTTATAGAGCACTTATGTTGTATTAGGTATTATAAGTAATCCAGAGATAATTTAAAGTACACAGTAGGATGTGCATAGATTATATGTAAATATTATGTCATTTTATATAAGGGGCTTCAGGATCTAAGAACTGGTATGGGGGGGTGGAGAGTAGATACTAAAACCAAACCACTACAGATAATAAGGGACAACTGTAATTGGCTCCCATTTTCTACACCATCTTCAAACAGCAGTCACATAAGGACATAACTACCACCAGGTGGCACCAAACCACAGTCAGACTTGGACAGACCTGAGAGAACTTAGTCTGAATCCTGAAACCTACTACCCCCATTCCACCCCCAATACACAGAGGAGACCTCCTTCTCTGCGCAGAATGACTCAGATCATTTCATTAAATTCACAATAATGCCAGTTTTTATAAGAACTGAACTTTTTGAAGTGTATTTACTACTATATGTGGGTATCTAATATATTACAAGTTGTGGCAGGTGCTAACCAAAAAAACAAAAAAATGGGGCTATGATAAAAGTGATAGTTATCAGTTAAGGCCTGCCCCCAACCCCATTCAGAAGCTGACATTCAAACTAAGGATAACCAGGAGTTAGAAACTAAAAAATGAAATTTTTTCTGGAATGAAAATGGTATACGGGAAAGTCCAATGGAAGTTAAAAGTCTGGATTCATGGGTAGAGACAGCAGTAGAGGGAGGGAGGGTCAGGATATAATTCATTAGTGTACAATGCTTGGGCCTGGGCTCTGAAGTCCTACTAGGCGCCTGAGTTTAAACCCCTGCTTCTACACCTGAAATAGCTGTTTAGCCTTGGAAACATTATCTGGCCTTAAGTTGTAGAGAGTGTGAAATGTGTTAATATGTACAGCCTTCAGGACTATTCCTGGCAATACAAAAAAAAAAAAAAAAAAAAAAAACCTTACATGTTAGGATATTGGTGGGGGTTTNTACTTCTACTAGGCTACATTCCCAGCCCTGACTATATACTGTCTTCTCTTACTACACTCAATGAGTAAGGGGGACAGGGATTAGACATGTAAATTATAAAAAAAGTCAAAGTTAGTCCTACTTCACCTCCTAATCCCACTTCCACTTCATAAGTATCATTGCAAACAGGTTAAGTTCTTAGTGCTGTACCCTGGTTTTTCCATGAATGGGGTGGGAGGATCACTCTAAGTTGGTGGGGGTCTTTTTGTGTTTGTTTGTTTTTGTGTGTGTATGTGTTTTAGTACAGGGAATTAAACCCAGGGGCACTTTACCACTGAGTATATCCTCAGTCCTTTTCATATTTACTTTGAGACAAGGTCTCCTTAAATTGCTGAGACTGGCCTTGAACTTGCAATCCTCCTGCCTCAGCCTCCCAAGTCAATGGAATTACAGTTGTGCACCACCACATCCAGCCCACTCCAATTTTTGATGGTATTATTTCCTTGTGTTAAAAACTTTGAGCTGGGCAAGGTAGCATACGCCTGTAATTCCAGCGGATTGGGAGGCTGAGACAGGAGGATTGTGAGTTCAAAGCCAGACTCAGCAAAAGCAAGGCTCTAAGCAACTCAGTGAGACCCTATCTCTAAATAAAATACAAAACAGGGCTCAGTGGTCAAGTGCCCCTGACTTCAATCCCCAGTACCCACCCCCCAAAAAAATTATAAAATTATAAGATTTGAAAAAGAAGTCCTAAATTTCATTTGAAAGAATAAAAGGTCCAGAATAGCCAAAGCAATTTTAAGCCAAAAGAAGCGATGCTGGAGGCATCACACCTGACTTCAAATTGCACTACAGAGCTATAGTGACAAAAAAATGCATAGTTTGGCATAAAAACAAATTTATAAACCAATAGCACAGAATAAAAGACACAGAGAAAAATTCACACACACATCTACAATCGTCTTGGTATCCTTGACAAAGATGACAAAACATACACTGGAGGAAAGACAGCCTTTTAGACAAATGGTGTTGGGACAACTGGTTATCCACATGTAGGTTGTTATCTCTCACCCTGCACAAAAGTCAACTCAAAATGGATCAAAGACCTCAGAATTAGATAAGAAACTATGCAATTCCTAAAAGAAATTAAGATCAACACTCCAGCTTTTAGCACAGGCAATGACTTTCTCAATAGAAGTCCTAACGTTCTGGATAGTGCCAAGAGTTAATAAATGGGACAGTATCAAATTAATAAAGCTTCTGCCCAGCACAGCAAACAATTAGGAATGTGAAGAGAGAGCCCACAGATGGGAGAAAATCTCTGCTAGCTACTCTTCTGAAAGAGAATTAATATCCAATATCTATAAAGAACTTAAAAATTTACATCAAAAAATCAAATAACTCAATTAACAAATGGGCAAATGAATTACACAGATGCTTATCAGAAGAAGAAATACAAATGGCCAACAAATACATTTAAAAAAGTTCAACAACATTAGCAATTAGGGAAATGCAAATCAAAACTATACTGAGATTTCATCTCACACCAGTTAGAATGGTAGTCATCAAAAATGCAAATAATAAATGCTGGAGGGAATATAGAGAAAAAGGAACAGTTTAACACTATAGTGGGACTGTAAATTAGTATAACCACTATGAAAATCAGTATGGAGGCCCCTCTAAAGATACACATGGAACCACCATATAACCCACCTATGCCATTCCTTGGTATTTATTCTGAAAAATTAAAGTCATCCTACCACAGTGAGACATGCATACCTAGCAGCACAATTTACGATCTCCAACTATGGAACCAGCCTAGGTGTCCATCAGTGGATATATGGATAAAGAAAATGTGGTATATATACACAACAGAGTTTTACTTATCTATAAAGTAAAATGAAATTATGGCACTTGCAGGAAAATTGACGGAACTAGAAACCATTATGTTAAGCAAAATAAGTAAACTCAGAAGGTCAAGGATCCTATTTGCTCTCTTATGTAGAAGTTAGAGAAGAAAAAGAAAAAGAAAGGTGGAAATGGATCTCTTAAAAATCAAAGGGAGATCAGTAGTGGAAAGGGACCAAGGGGTGAGAAATGGGAAGACAGGGGGGAAGAGCTGGGGAGTGATACTGGCTAATTTCTATTGTTATAGTGTGTGCATGTAGAAATATGTGACAACAAATCCCACCATTATGTTCAACTATAATACACCAATAGAAAATTGTGGAGAAAAATTGTAAGATTTAGGAATGCTTAAATTCCATTTGACTTGCTCCTCCGCCCCTAAACTCAAAGGCTGTCAGCTATGTCCTCCTGATAAAATTTAAATGTGACTACCACAGAAGCAATAATGTTAAGTCTGTAAATATCTCAACTTTACCTAATAGATATTATATGGAAGGGGACAGTGGAGAAGTTATTCTAGCAGTGGACGCATGAGTTTAACCATATTGCTTAATTCCAAATATTAACTCCAAAGAAAATTTTCAGGAGTTATGTAATCTGATTTATGAAAAAGCAATTTTAAATAGTATGATGAACTTACAAATTTTTTCTTCACTAGATTCTAAGTATAAATACAGAGACTCTTTCTTGTCTACCACTATAGCCTCATGCCTAAAATAGTACCTGACACACAGTAGGTATTCAATGAACATTTATCAATGAATTAATTGAAAGTAGTAATGTATTTTATCCTCTCATATACCTGAAAGAACTTTACTGTCTTTTTACCCCTCAATAATAAGCTTTAGGGCTGGGGTTGTGGCTCAGTGGTAGAGCACTTACTTCACATGTGTGAGGCACTGGGTTCAATTCTCAGAACCGCATATAAATAAATGAATAAAACAAAGTCCATCAACAACAAAAAAAAAGTATTTAAAAAAAAAAAAAAAAGCTTTAGTGGCTATCAGAATACAGCAAGTACCTGCAGTGGTAACTGGGTTTTCACAGTGTCAGAAGCTCTTTTGGTGATGCCATTCCCAACAGCCTAGGGTAATAATTTCCAAAGACAGATCCTTAAGCCAATAGCATCAAGTATCATCTGGGGACTTGTTAGAAATGCAGATTTTCAAGTCCCACTACAGACCCTCTGAATCGGAAATCCTGGTCAAGCCGGGGGACAGTGCCATGAACTTATAGTCCCAGCTACTAGGAAGGCTGAGGAAATGGCTTGAACCCAAAGTTCAAGACCAGCCTGGGCAACACACTCAGACCTCATCTCAAAATAAATAAATGAATGAATGAATGAACAAATGAAAGAATGAATGAATAACAGCTATTATGGACCAGCAATCTTTACACAAGTCCTTCAAATAAGTCTAATGTGAGCTCAAGTTAGAAAACCACTGGCCACAGAAATTTATGCTATGAAGATAAATGAAATTTCAAACCAACAAAGAAGTCACAAAATATTGAATGGACCTTTAAAGAAATACTAAATATTCAAATGGTCAAAGAAATTATATGAAGTCTATCAATTAAAAGACATAGAAAACTACCATTACATTTAAAAAGCTTTTTTACCCCCTTAAAAACCAGCAGGTATCATAAAACTGTACTTAGTATGTGATACATTTAATATAGATGTCAGATCTCTACTATGGATTATTAGAAAAAGGAGAACAGAAGCAGGGCAGAACACAGCAAGAAAGAATGATGAAAAAGTAGATGACAATTAAAATAACAAATGGATGAGATCAGAAAACAAGCTTTCAGCTTCTAATGAAATTTAGCACTTTAATTTCAACAGTTTCTTTCTTTCTTTCTTTCTTTTTTTTTTTGTCCCCTCTGTACCAAGTATTGAACCACAACCCCAGCCCTTTTTTAATTTTGAGACAAGGTCTCACTAAGTTGCTTAGGGCCTCGTTAAGTTGCTGAGGCTGGCCTCAAACTTGCAATACTCCTGCTGCTGCCTTCCCAAGTTGCTAGGATGACAGGCAGACACCATCATATTCAGCTAGTACTTAAATTTTAAATAAAAGTACAAACCACAGTAGTTTGAACATACCTACAACCTTATGATCAATAAAAACCACAGATATTTTCACACTCTATTACATTTGTTAGAGATATCTCAAAATAGTTATGGTCATCCTACCTGAAACTACAGCAGCATATAAGATCTGCCATTGGGCCGCTGTACTTAAGGGAATAAGCAGCACATTCACTGATATCACAATTTAAAATAGTTTGATAATTGTCCATTATTTGACTCCCTTATACTGCTAGGTACTTTTACTTTATATTTTAAAATGTTATTCTGAAAGAAGGTTCATAGGCTTTGCCCTATGGCCAAAGAGGCTCATGATACAAAAAGACTGAAAAAAACCTCAAATATTAACAGGTAAAAGATTAAGTATCTGAAGAAGCCTTTTGGCAGAAAGATGTTCATACTCACCCCACCTCCTGCTGTCCCCTCTGAACCCATTTGGGTTTAAAAAGTTCCATTAAAATCAAAAAACAAGGGGCCGGGGTTGTAGCTCAGTGGCAGAGCGCTTACCTGGCATGCATGAGGCACTGGGCTCAATCCCCAGCACCATATACAAACAAACACATAAAATAAAGGTATTGTGTCCATCGACAACTTAAAAAAATGTTTTTTTAAAAATCAAAAAACAGCATTAAAAGTAATAATAATCAATAGTTGAAAACCATAATTAAAAGTGACAGAGACATCTTACCATTCAATTGGGAATTTTTCACATTATAGAGGAATTAAATAAAAGCATCTCTCAGCAGATAAACAGAATTCTCCTAAGTTCCTTAATCTCATCAGAAACATTTAGGTAATCTAAATTCAAATTTGAATTTTAGAAAGGTAATATGACACACCTACCAAATATAACACTACAGGCAGACATAAGACTCCCATAATTAAACTGATCAATCATGAAAGGATCAAGAAACTCTTCCTAGAGATATCTGACCACAGATTTTGAAAAACTAACCAGATAAAAGTGGGAGGGGCTATATTTTTAGTAAATATAGTCATCCTACTTGAAACTAAGTCTTAGAAAGTTTTGGAAGTTAGTGAATCACACACAAAAAAAGAAGTGATAAGAGCTGAAAAAGGAAAGGTGAATATAATATGGTAGTGTATCAAAGTCTTATGTCTTTCTCTGATCTGAGTGTGTATATGTGTGTGTTTGTGTGTGCGTGCACACGGCACATGTACGCACACACACACTGGAAATTAAACTGAGGGTCTCACACATGCTAAGCACACATTCTACATGCCCAGCAACAGCATACCTTTCTAAGGCATTTCATTTTTTCCAGTTATGTCTTAATAATTAATAAAAGGGCTTTATGAAGGAAAATGATAATTGTTTTCAAAAGCTTATGCTAGCAGCAGCATGAAGAATGGATGAAGTTTTTCTAATGTCAACACCATGCTAAACATATTTTTTATTAATTTTCACAACAGTGAAAGAAAAACTAAATCCCATTTTGGAGATAAAAAAATTCATACTAAGAAAAACTAAGTGATTTCCTCAAGGTGACATAAATATTAAAAGTAGAAAGTGGGGCTGGGATTGTGGCTCAGCAGTAGAGTGCTCGCCTAGCACGGGTGGGACCCAGGTTCGATCCTCAGCACCACATAAAAATAAAGGCACTGTGTTATGTCCATCTATACCTAAAAAATAAATATTAAAAAAAAAAAGTAGAAAGGGGACATGATTCTGTTTTAGTATCTGGTAGGAAAACAAATTCATAACACTATTAATACTTGTTTTATGGAGGCCTACTGAAAAGTAAAGAATAAAGAATCTTTCAGCAGTGCTTTAGAACAGAAAGAACCTGTCCTGGGAATCAGAAGACCAGGGTTTCTGGACTAGTTCCACTGCTAACTAGCTCTGGCACCTTTTACGAACTGGACTAGATTACCCCTGAAATTCGCTCCTGTTTCTATATTTTTAAAATCTTTGTAAAAATGACATAAATTGACTAAAAAAGGATTCCCAAAATAGCAAGACAAGTTGAGAATGGCAGACAGAAGGCAACAAACCACCCAGCTCTGAGAACAGGCTAAGCTTTATCAAACAGGTAAACGTCTGCCGGTAGAAAATAAGATCAAAGAACTGAGAAACTGGCTGCTTAAGGAAGATGCCAGAAGACACAAATGAGTGGGATGGAAACGTTCATACTGAAACTTAAGCTTTAACAACCATAGTAGGGTAAGCATGCTTCCTGCCCACTTTCCAAGAACTGTTACAGTAGTGCTGATGGCAGTGGTGGGAAAAAGCACCATAGCACCTCTTCTTTACTTAATGGAAAAAACCTTCTGTCACAGGTATCGTGTTCTCTCTCTGAAAAAGCCCACATAGACCTTAAGGAGAGGATCATAAAGAAGCATCATCCCCACAGATAACCAACCAACTTTACTTTTTTCAAGATGTTTCAGCAACTTCGAAAAGGAAAGCAGGGGGCTCGGCTCCGTGGTAGAATGCTCACCTAGCACGCATGAGGCACACATGAGGGTTTGCTCTCCAGCACTGCGTAAATAAGTAAATAAATAAAGGGAAGCTAATGGCAGTAGTTTCTTGGTCCAAAACTTAATTCTGATCACTAATGTAAGATCATTTAGGGGGCTGGGGATGCGGCTCAAGCGGTAACGCACTCGCCTGGCATGCACGGGGCACTGGATTCGATCCTCAGCACCACATAAAAATAAAAGATGTTCTGTCCACCGAAAACTAAAAAATAAATGTTGAAAAGTTCTCTCTCTCTCTCTTTAAAAAAAAAAAAAAAAAAAAGATCATTTAGGGTCTGGCCAATAATCCTAACACATAGTATTTAACTCTCTCTCATATACAAACTTATAAAATCTAAATCTGGGCAGGCAGTGGGGGATACACTACTAGGCAATGAGAAAAGCAGCATTAAGAAGTAACAAACTTAAAAAAGAAGTTAAACAGCTAAATATGTGCAGTTTATTATAAAGGAGAATCATCAGCCCTATTGTCTACTTATGCCTGCAGTACACTGGCACTAAGCAGTATTACTCTAAGGACAGAAAACTAATCTGTAAGACTTAGTCTTAAGAGATGTAATGTTCTCTAAAAAAGACATACCTTTTCTTTAAAAAATCACAATTCACATTTGCATATGAAAACCTCTAAAAAGTCTTGCTGTAAATAAATCTATTTAATTCACCCCAAATTTTCTAATTTATTGAATCAATAATTCTAGTTGTTTGTTTGTTTGTTTTTTGTGGTGCTGAAGATTAAAACCAGGGCCTCTTGCTTGCTAGGCAAGTTCTCTACCACTGAGCTACATCCCCCCCACCGCCCCCCTTTTTTTTTGGTACTGGAAATTGAATACAGGAGTGCTTAACTACTAAGCTACATCCCCACTCCTTTCTATTTTGAGACAGGATGTCGCTAAGTTGCCTAGAGCCTTGCTAAATTGCGATCCTTGTGCCTTTGCCTTCCTAGTAGTTGGGAGTACAGGCATGTGCCACCATGCTTAGCCCAAAGATTCCATTTTTGTCTAACAGTTAATGATATATGTAAATCATCTTGGAAAACATTGCTATCTTTGATGTGAGCATGTACTAGCTATATCAACTCAAAGAAAATATTTAAAGTTTGAAGAATTTATAGTCAAAGCTAAGTAATGCCTGTGCCACTAGCATAACAGAAGAAAAAGCTACCCAATCTCAATACTAAAACTAAGACTCTTCAGGTATCAAAATAGGATGAAGCCACTGACCATCAGTAGAGCACGTTTTGAGGTCCCAATCCTTCCCCAAAACAACACAATAGTTGTGCCATATGTTCTTGCCTGATTCGTGTTGTAACCAGAGAAAGCTATCCAAAGATGAAATGTTTGTATATACCATGAAATACAGCTAACTTAAGATTAAATCTGGGTACCAAAAAAGCCAGATCTTCAATTTCATGAAACATCCTTCTAATTAAGAAAGTGACCTGATACCCATGTCATAAGCTAATTCATGCTGCCATAGTATGACGTTATTTATAAATAGGATCTCAAAATTGACACAGGTCATAAAAAGAAATATGGTTTATATATGTAACTTACACCTGAATTCTTTCTCATATCCCTACTGAGTGGCAGTCTAGTTCATGCTTTAAATCAACTCCCTCTCTATCTTGGAACAACTGCCTTGCTTCAGAGATTTGGATGTAAATCACTACCTATCTAAATCCTTATAAAAGTATAAACTGGTACCTAATATGCTACCCCCTTCCAAAACTTGTTGAACTGAAAGGTAACTTCTTTTTTAGCAATGTTAAAGCTCACTTATCTGGGATTTTCATATTTCTATTAATATCAAAACAGGATAGTAGGTATCTTAAGGAAAAAGTAAAGAGGAATATATTAGATCAGGTTACACAAAAGGAATTCAAACTAATACTCCTCCAATGTTTAATTAATTTTGGGAGTAGGTACATGGGCATTGAGTCTTTCACAGCTCTTTTCCTGTTTTAAATATTGTATATTGTATATTACTTTTTTTAAAAAAAGATTCCATCATAAAGCCCTTGTTGTCTTTTTTTAGGGGGGAGGGTACCCAGGTACTCAGGGGCACTTGACCACTGAGCCACATCTCCAGCCCTATTTTGTATTTTATTTAGAGACAGGGTCTCACTGAATTACTCAGCATCTTGCTTTTGCTGAGGCTGGCTTTGAACTCAAGATTCTTCTACCTCAGCCTCCCGAGCCGCTGGGATTACAAGTGTGCACCACCATCGTACCTGGCTTATAAAGCATTTTTATTTACATTTAATTGTACAGGCTCAAAGCACAGCTCTTTCATATGTAATTTTGCTCATGGTACCTACTATGACTCTTTATTTAATTTTCTTTTTAGACCACAGAATCCCATTGAAAAGTGACACTCAACCTGAATGAAACTCTATTTATTGAAGTAAATATGTCATATTGAAGTTCTTTTTACTCTTCTATCTCAGCTGGTAGTAGTGGCACACATCTGTAATCCCAGTGAGTCAGGAGACTAAGGCAGAAGATCACAAGTATGAGTCCAGCCTGGGCAATTTAGCAAGACTGTCTCAAAATTAAAAGGGAAGGGAAACCTAGGGATGTGTAAGCTCAGTGGTAGAATACCACTGGGTTCAATCCCCAGTAGAGGAAAAAAAAAAAAATCTCTCTCTCCACAATCTAATACCTTATTGTTAGTTTGTATGCTTTTAAACAATGTAGTTAAATTATTTATTTTAAATATTCTCTCTTAGAAGACAATAAAGGGGAACTGGAGTTGTAGCTTAGTGGAAGAGCACTTGCCTAGCATGTGTGAGGCACTGGGTTCAATTCTCAGTATCTCATATAGATAAATAAAAAAAAAAAATCAAAGTCCCTCGACAACTAAAAAAAATATATTAAAAAAAAAAGACAATAGGGGCTGGAGTTGTGGTTCAGTGGTAGAGTGCTTGCCTCATGTGTAAGACACTGGGTTTAATTCTAAGCACCACATATAAATAAATTAATATAATAAATACATCAACATCTAAAAAATATTTTTAAAAAAGACAATAAAGAATTCAGAGAGCTTTCTCAGCACACATTAGGATTTCCATACAGCAACTCATACCCATTTTCAGAAGCCAGATGTTTTGATGTCTAATTCCAAGTAAATGAGAGTTTGGGAGAAAACTCATAATTCCATGATATCCTATTTCATTAATTCTAAGATGCACATTTTTTTAAAATTTTACCATGTCTGAAACCAGGATGTATCTTATAATTGATGGTCTCTTAGAATGTATAATTGGCAGTTTCTTTCTCTTTTAGTGATACAAAAATAACGTTTCTTACCATTGTTGGCATCTTAGACTAAATGAAATTCGGTTATTAAAATATTAAAAAACTTTTTCCAATATTGCTTTCTAACTGAAATCACAGTACAAGTATAATTCAAACAATTCTAGAATGAAAACTCAATACACTTACGTTTCACATTTTGCCATTTCATCTATGGCTAGGCTTGGGGTACATTGTAGCTCAGTGGTAGAGCACTTGCCCTGGCATGTGTGAGGCACTGGGTTCAATCCTCTGCACCACTTTAATAAATAAATAGATAGATAGATAGATAAAATTTTAAAATAAAAGAAAATCTGTGGCTAAATCAAGAAAATAGGTACCTAGGGCTGGACCTGGGGCTCAGCAGTAGTTCACTTGCCTAGTATGTGTGAGGCACTGGGTTAAATTCTCAGCACCGCACATAAATAAATAAAATAAAGGTTCATCAACCAAAAAAAAAAAAAAGTTAAAAAAAAGAAAATAGATAACTGGAAGAAAACATTAAAAAAAAATTTAGAAACTATCTAGATGAGAAGAGAAAATAACAAAAGCAAAAAGGAAAAAAGAAAGACTTGAAGATGTTTAGTCAATAGCAGCTTCCAAAGAAAGAGATGTATGAAGTTGCCCTACACCTTTATCTAGAAAAGAAGCAATTATTAGGAGCAAGGTGAGGGGTGACTCAAATAGCAAACCGTTCATGAAGGAAAACACTATTTTATTATATTTCCCTCCTTAAGGAGGTATTATTGTTGCCCTTTAAACAAAAAAGTACTATAGGTAGATGAAGAAATTTTAATTAAATGTTAAACTGTAAACATTCTGAAAAAATTAAAACCAACCTACCAGCATTGTCTTCCTTCTGGCTCAATCTGTTTCACCTTCAGGTAATCCTAGGGTAGGGGCTCCTTTTCAGATCCCCAGTTTTTCATGTCGATCTTCTACCTCCCTGTGGCAACAATATTTTCTAATTAAAAGCGTCCTTTTGTGCCACAGGGAGGATTTCTGATGGTATAACAAATATAAATGTTATCACTCACAGCTTATCATTAAGTCAAACTAGGATTCCTGAGATTCTTTAAGAAAGAAATTGGGCTTCTTAATATTCAATTGATAAATCTTTTTATTTTTTAAAACCACATTTTAAAAACCAAAACTTTCATTTGTTAAAAAAAATAAGCATTGATTTTTTTATTGAATTATGTTAAAATTCTTATTCATCTGTCTTTTCAACTAATCTTTAAATACAATTTTTCCTTATTATTAAAAGAAGTTTTTTGTTATTGTTTTATTTTTTGTTTTTAAGCTTTCTTGATCATTAACTATAAGAACAACTTAGGAGCACTTGCTTAGCATGTGTGAGACCCTGGGTTCAATCTCCAGCTGTGCAAAAAAAAAGTCCTAGGAGATAATAGAGTGGAAGAAGGGAACCATGGAGAGAAAAGAGGGGAGGAAGAGGGGAAAGGGCCATAATACAGACCACATCATATTGTTTTACTGTGTGCATGCACAAACATGTAATAATTAATATAATTATTATGTATAATTATAATGCACTAATAAAAAACGGGAGGAAAAAAAGCAAAGTCCTATCTCTATAGATCAGAAGAGAGAAGCAAGAAGTTAAGAACTACTTTGCTGCCAAGGTTTATTAGTAAAGAGAGTAAGTCTACTTGTATTATATAATACAGAGTAATTATGTTCAAAATATACATTTACAAGAAGAATAGAAAGAAATGTTAAAAATATTAAAAATATGCAGTGATCAGCTGGGCATGGTGATCTATGGTCTGCTCTATAATCTCTACTACTCAGGAAGCTGAGGACAGGAGGATCACTTGAGGCCAGAATTAGGGTCAGTCTGGGCAAACAGCAAGACCTTATATCAACAACCAACCACACACACACACACACACAAAAAAAAAAAAAACCTCAAACACGACCGTACCAGATTAAAGTCATTTGGAAACAAAAAAGTCATCATCTCCTTATTGGTAAGATCATGGGCGATGATTTTCAGTTTGTAATACTCTCCAGTTTTTCCACTGAGCATATATTGCTTTTATGATAAGAAGAAAAATCAAACTTAGTATAACCAAGAATGATTAAAACCAAATACGATTATGAGACAAGAGCTCATCTAAATACAACATTATGAGACAAAAGCAACATTATGGCTTTGACATAATACATTAGATGGCTATATTGGTATAGCCATCTTTTGTTAAGACTTTTGTTAAGACTACGCTTTAACATTTTAAATAACTTAGGGCACTCGATATTTAGCATATTTACAAAAAGAAAATATGTTTAAGATTTTACAGGTCAGGCATGGTGGCACACGCCTGTAATCCCAGTAGCTCAGGCTGAGGAAGGAGGATTGCAAGCTCTGCAATTTAGAGAGACACTGTCTCAAAATAAAAATTAAAAAGGGCTGGAGATGTGGCTCAGTGGTTGAGCATCCCTGGGTTTAATCCCTAGTATCAAATTTGGGAGGGATTCAATTTTTCAGTATTGCCTAACTAGCTATTATATGTTCAATGTTCAACACTATATTCAAATAGAAAAAAATATATGACCTTCATTTTCATGGTGCTTATACACTCACAGGGAAAACAAGAGTATATGCAAGAAAAATATAAGTACCTAAATCCAGATGGATAACAATCAGAAAAGAGAATGTTTAATGTAGGCCACAATAGTTGTGGAAAGTTTCACACAGCTGAGCAGATCAAGATGATACCAGAGCATGTTATGAATAAAGGAAACTAAAGCATAAATAAATAGCACAGTCCATGCCAGAGGCAGTAAGGAAAAGAGCCAGGAGGCTACAGTGTTTCTACAGATAAGAAGGCCAGATTATGATGAAGCATCTACTTCTGGATGTTTCCTTAAACCACTGAATTTGGCAAAGGAGTGGCCTTTGAAAATTGGTAAACAAAGCGCTTAAGGAAAATAAGTGTAGATGCCAGAGCACAATAACTTAAGGGATGAATGATAAGGAAAAAGTATAGAGGAAAGGCATAAAGTGTTTGTCTTTTTAAAACGTGGAAGTAAGAGGAAAGGGGGAAAGACTACAGAGATGTAAACAAAGTTAAACAATGTTCTGTGTTTAAGGCACACAGAAAGGCAGGAATCAAGGCAAGGGAACTTTTACTCACAAGCATTGTGTTTCAAGTATTTATTTTATGGAATCCTCACAACCTCAAATTCCTATATTTTATGACAGAGAAACACTGAAAAGTTTAAAAGCTGCCAATTAAGTGACAAAGCAGAAATCTAAACCTGGAACTATCTAACCAGAATCAATAATATTCTTCCCTTTTCTACTGAAGAAAGTTACTTAAAAGGTGGGAGGATGGGTTGGGGGGGAACCAAACTCAGAAAGAGTTACCCAAGATTTTCTATATTTGATTACTCTTTGACTCTTCTTCCTGTTCTCCAAAATGTAAGCATTCCCGTGGGCTGGGGATGTGGCTCAGTGGTAGAGTGCTTACCCAGCATGTATGAGGCCCTGGGTTCCATCCCTGGTACCTAAGGTGGGGGGAAGCATCCCTAAGATTATTAATTAATTTTCTGTCCTCTTTTTCTCTATCACAGAGACAAATACAGAATCTAAGTATCTTCCCATAGGTAACTCTCTTCAGTACCTCTTCTCTTGGAGATCTCATTTATTTCCCACAGCTTCAAATGATAAGCCCAAATCAGTCTCTCCTGGACCTCACTTTGTTAAGTTTCAGTTGTATTAGTCAGCTTCCATTTGTCCCTCCTGGTCTACTATCCACATTTCTCTATCCCAGGAGATTGACTTCATGTACAAGGCTCATGTGGCTTCAGAAATGCTTTGGTTAATGGAGTGCTCTGGCCAGGGGTTACAGATAAGGAGGAGAATGAAAATCAGGGCACTTAATCCCAGGTTCCCTTTGTGTGGTACTGCCCTCCAACTAGCTGTGTCCTTTGATGAAGGTTTCAGAATCTCCCAAGTTGAGTTTTCTCCAGAGCTGCTACTTCTGATTCTAGTAGTCAGTTCCTCCATCCCCTGAACCCTTGAGCCAAAGGACAGAAACAGCTGCTCCTTCTAGCTATGGAGGAATGCTGTCTCTCTTCTGATCACCCTAAGCTTACCCATATGTTCTTAACTAGTCCTTTATTAAAATAGTCCATAAATTATATTAACTTGAACATGGCAGCTCTTTTGTCATGGGACCCTGACTACACACTTTATATATCTTTAATTATCTAAATATTCCTTCTTATATGTTCTGTTTCAACTCACAATCAAAATGACTATTACCAAACTTACTTGCTTCCCAAACAGTTTTGTACTCCTCAAATCCCTACATAACATTGCTATCACTTCTGGTCAAAGAATAGAGAAATACTGTTGCTGACTATGGCCCCTCCTTTACCTGTTATGTCAAGTACTGTTAAATCTTCACAGTCATACTGTTTATATAAGCCTCTCCTGTTCCTATTACTACTACCTTGTTTTACTATTTCTCAACTCATCTGACAATAGCTACTTTTCCTACCTCATAGTTTCCCCTACCATTCAGCCTATAGCCACTCAGACACTAATTCCATAGTACTTTCTACTCCAAACCTTGCAAGTCTTTCTACTTCCTTATATGCTTAATTACTAACTCTTGAGATTCAATTAAACTTATATCTATATTTATGTAATTTTTAATAATGTGAACATGAAAACCTGCATTTTCAACTCTCTGTAGAGAATCCAAGAAACTCCTCTCCTCCCAACACTCATCACATTCATCTACAAACAGGCCCTGAACCAGTAGAGTCTACAGTCTCTGGCGAAGTTATTTCAGGGCTGTCAGAGTCAAGATCCCCCTTCATATTTCACAATCATTCCTCAAAGGCTCTGATGATTACTAATCTAAATCTGTCATGACAAATAATTTCTTAAAGGTTTAGATGAATATACCTATTTTTTAAATTTCAAATTATTTGTTTTTTCCTATAAAGTTTAAGAGATCATCAGTATTACACATAAGTGATTTGAGGGAAAAAATAAACTTTTAATCTATGAGAAGAAAAAAAATGGTGATATAGCTCAGTGGTGAAATTTTGCCCAGCATGCACATGGCCCTGGGTCAATCCTCAGCTCTGCCCCCACCAACCAAAAAAATAATAATAATAAGGTGGGGGTCAGGGGTGGCAGCAGCAAAAAAGCCCATAATTACCATTAACAAAATGTGAAACACTTTTATACACAAAATAATGAAGATGGTTAGATGCCAGTCATTATATAATTTTAGTACCCCTACCTGAATAACAATGAGAACACTGTTTATGGTATGAACATACATGTATGTGTATACAGGAATAAAAGAAAAACTTCAATGTGAACATGTAGTGAACTGTAACATCGGGTTTATAAATATAACTGTGAACACTTTGTATAACCTAAATTATAGTAGAAGGATTTCAGGAAGTGTTTCTTAGAGGTCAGATCTCAATTACCCCAATTCATCAAATAAGAACTGCCATCTTATAAATAATTCCTTTCCTTTTCTTCCCAGTTTCTTCTCTAAAACTTACACATATTTGGAATTTAAGTTATAAAACTTTTATTGTCATGAGAAATTAACTTGATCCCAATTCATTATCTAAATGGCCAACATACTCAGCCCTGTAAAAAACAACTAAAAAAGTATAAATGGCCAACATACATTAGAGTAAGTCATAACAACATTTACCCATCCATGTATGATCTGGATATCAGAAGAATGAAAATTTATTCAGATTTTAATTCATTTAAAAATGTGACTCTTTAATAGAAACAAAATTAAGCCCAGATTTGCTGATTTAAAAACCAATCTATGACTATTAATAATCTTCACAAAGTTACATTAAAATTCATGAGCCAGAATGGAATTAAATGTATAAGATGAACTTCTGAAGTACTTTCATCCTTTCTAGCATAAAAGAAAAATAAATCTAAAAAAAATTATGAAGTATTATTAAACAACTACTTCTTAAAAAAATCACAAAACTGTTCTCTGACCCAGATTTCCCATATCTTCCTTTTAAATATCATAATCACTCCCTCTACCCTATAAATGACATCATCACCCTCATTTCAAGAAGACTAACAAAATTAAATCCCTTAAGTGGTTTACATTCATTTTCTATTAAAAAGCGTTTTTAACCTGAATTAATGTAAGTCAATTAAACATTTACAGTCAGCTTACAGTTAATAACATCTGGAGTCAAATACAGTGGAAAATACTTGTGCCTCTCCAGTGGCTGGAATAATGTTTAGCTCTAGTTACTTGGGAGGCTGAGGCAGGAGGATCACTTGAGCCCAGGAGTTCAAAGCTAGCTTGGACAGCACAGACTCCACTCTTTTTTGAGGAGGGGGGGGCGACTAAACATTTGTCTGAAACGCTCGGAGATTTTTTTTTAATGTGTAAATGGGGTACTGGAGTTTGAACTCAGGGGCACTCAACCACTGAGCCACATCCACAGCCCTATTTTGTATTTTATTTAAAGGTAGGGTCTCACTGAGTTGCTCAGCACTTTGCTTTTGCTAAGGCTGGCTTTGAACTGAGGCTGGGTTTGATATTTTCCTGCCTCAGCCTCCCAAGCCACGGGAATTACAGGCATGCGCCACCATTCCCAGCTATGCTCTGGGATTTTAATATAAACATTTATCTACTTATGCCAATTTGGCACAGTAGTTCTCTCTCTCTCTCTCTCTCTAAGTTTCCAATTTGTTAACAAAATCAGTCTTTATTTTTTTTAATATATACTCCAAAATATCATTTTATATAATACTCTTTTAGCTGTACTACCTATCTTTTTTTTTTTCTGTAAATCGGGTCCCACTCAGGTATAGTCATGAAGGTTGTATGCAGAGTGTGGCTCCTTGTTTTGATAAAATGATCTGATTAGCACGTCACCAGCAGCAAGCTAGCAACAGTCATAATCAGTGCTCTGAAGAGCAAGGTAATTTAAGAGCAAGGTAACGTAGAGACCATTTTATCTCAAACTGTCAGCTCATAAAAAAATAAAACAAGAGGGAGAATAACTTTTAAGCAGGAAAAATTAGCAGTCCTAGGGATTGCTATTGGGCCTCACAGAGCAGAAAAACATCAAATACTTTTAATCATAAGAGTTTGCTACATTAACAGAAACGTATCTAAATATTCTAAAATTTCACTAGGGTAGTAAATCAAGTGTAAGGTTTCTTTTTCAACAATAACAGTTGGTTTAAAATAAATTTTCATGTTTATTATTATGTAATAGTTACTACAATCCTTCTAAGAAAATACCCTGTTATTTGGTCATGGTAAAAATAAAAATAATTCTCCAAGAATTATACGCATTAATCTCAAGTTATATATATAGTTATTTTACCACACAGATGGATACCAAGATTTGTAAGAAGACAAAAAGAGGAACCTGACAGACCATTACAAAGATACTTTTGACCTAACAGGAACAAAATTCACACTGCTCCATCAGCATTGAGTCAAAGACTCTTAATCAGTTATAGAATGAGACTATCGTATTTATTTTTTTAATTAAAAAAGTTACTCTCATACACTAGTCTATTGACTTCTATAAGTAAATAACAACTAGTTCAGTATTTTCATTCCCAGAAAAAATAATAAAACAATTTTGCTTATGGAGCTGTAATTTTGTCTGCAAACTCTACAATGAGACTATTTTATCTCAAAGAATCACAATGTAGAACTCTATTATTTCTACATAAATTCCCCTAAACAGAGATGTTTCACTGGTTTCTAAGCTATACTAAGTAGTACTAAAAGAGGTTCTTCAATAAGATTCATTTGGCAATCAATAGTAATCTTGAAGCTTACAAAATAAGAAAAGTATAAATAATGAACATTTTGTGAGATGTCTACCTGTTTCCACATTCTCGGTCTCAACTTCTTGTTCTTCTGCCACATCTTGCATCATATAAGTCTCATCATCATAAACCAGAACCTGGGCTGCATAGCCCTGCTCTAATCTGGCACTTGGCACTGGCTCCACAATCACTGCTGGGTATTCAGAAACCTTTTCACTTTCCTACAAGAGCAAATTTAAAAAACAATCAACTTTTTTATTCATAATTTCTGGATTCACTTACAAATCCTTGAGTTCATACAGTCCCACACAATGAGTTTGTGTATTATAAATATGAATGAAAAAAAAAAGAGATGGAAAGGCTAACTTTAATCTTTTTAAATCTCAAGAGACAAACATTTTAAATAACCCGAGCTTAAGGATTAAGATGATATATTAAAAATGTGCATATAATTTCACTTTCTCATGAAAGCCCACTAAAACTGTAGTATAAGACTTTTTATTTTTCGCCTAAACTCACAAAAAGAAGAGATAAGAGCAACAAAATCTTACAGGACTAAAAGCACATGGATGAGCACAAGAAGGTTTAGCCAACCCAGGAAAGCCGAATCACAGGCTGGTAACAAAATAAACTAGGACACCAACTGCTCCTGGAAATGGAGAGGCAGAAGGTTATAGGGAAACAGTAGGGGATAAAATAAGGAAGATTCCACAGAAGTTGATGGGAAAGCACTTTGGTCCCTAGACCCAGCCCTCTTCTGTCATGACTGCTAGGTGACCAGCTCTCCTTCATCTCAGTGAGTCAAAGACTGACTTTGTGGACAGGGAAAAACAACGAGAATCTTTGAGATACAAGAGGCACATTTGCAGGTATCAGACCACACCTAAACCAGTTTCCAATCCTCTTTTTACTCTCCTGTTTTTAATCATGAGCAGACAAACTTTACTAGACATTCAAGGAAAGCCTCTAGGGAGAGGGAAAAGATAGAGGATGGGAAGATAAAATTGAAGCACTCTCCAGGAGCAATTGATAAAAAGATAAAGCAACCGAAAGTAAAGACAAGACAGCAATTATTAGAGGATCCAAGGAGGTCCAAAATCTGAGTAACTAGTATTACAGAAAAAGGAAATGGATGAATGGTAGGGAGGAAGGAAGGACAGATAGATGAACAAAAAAAAGGTTTGAGAAGAAATCTAAGAAATAAATCAAGAAAAAATTCTAGAGATAAAGAATACGAGCTGCCCATTTGATAGAACTCACCAACAATCTAGGAGAAAAAAATTAAGAGAAGTAGGTACACTGAGGCATATTACTGTGACATATCATAATATTGAGGACAAAAAGAAGTTTCTATAGAATTCTAGAAAAAAAATACAGGTTACATACAAAGAAGCAGAACACAGACTTCTCAATAGTCATATCAGAAGGAAGATGATAATGAAGTGATTTCTTAAAAATTATGAAGGCAAATTACTTCCAATCTAGAATTCTTCACCCAAACTGTCTTATGAAAGACAAAAATATTTTCTTAGACACGACAGACCTCAAAATATCTACCTTCCTTCCATCCTTTCTCAAGATGCAACTGATGACTACATCCCATTAAAAGAGAGAATAAACTTTTTTTAAGGAAGATAATTTTGGGTACAGGATATAGGAGATCCAACATAAGACAGCAGGAATCTTCAGGAAGATTATAAAGAGAGATCCCAGGATGTCCGCTACGCAACCAGTCCATCTGGTAGCAATGTGACTCCTGAGACAGCATGATGAGTTGTCATTGTCAAAGTAACCGTGGACATTCCTAAGTCCAGAATGCCCAAGTAAGCATATCCCAGCGTTTTATCCATACCTGGCTTACTCCGATGTACTACTCACTCCACCTTGACTCCTATCTCAATCAGATGAGAATACTCATTTCACCCCCAAAATGTAGCCTGCTTTGATCTTCTCCAAAGTGTTGAAAGAAGACCACCCAGCTTAGAGAAAAAGAAATAGAGAACCATATTCTTTTCTTTCTTTTTTTTTTTTTTTTTTTTTTTTTTTTGGTGGTGCTGGGGATTGAACCCAGGGCCTTGTGCATGGGAGACAAGTACTCTACCAACTGAGATACATCCCCAGCCTGAGAACCACATTCTCTTTGCTCTACCAGTTCATACTCTAGCACTGCTGGACACCAGAACAGGATGTGCCTTAGGCCCCCCAAGAACTAACTCATGATAATGCCACTGATTATCTGAGGAGCTCATGAAACTCAGGGAATTTGCTACTGGACTATTCCACCTGTCCCCTCCTAGAAAGCTTAAAATAATACTGCCCTTTCCTAAGTCAGCTGGGTGCATCTTTTTTTCCCCCCAAAATAAGTATTGTTTAGGAATATCTTCATATATGATAACTATAAATAAAACTAAAACAATAATACATAAGTCAGGATAATGGCACCTCTGTGGGCAAAGATGGGATATAAGAGAGGGGAACACTCAGTTATTCTAAAGTGCTGGTAATTTCTATTAACTTGAATAATAGATAGTGGGCTTTTTCCTTTTTTTTTTTTCATTTATTTATTTATATAGTGGGCTTCTTCTAAAATTATTCTTAAAATGTACATATTTATCTTATATACTCCATTCTATTCTACTGTAGCCTACCTCCTCAGGAGAGCCCCATTCTTATGATTTCAAACAGCATCTCTATGCTGATTACTACTGAGAATTTATCCTCCATTTTAACCCATCACCCAAACTCAGAATCTTTTTTTTTCAGACAGGGCTATGTTGTGCTCAGGCTGGGCTTGAACTCATTATCCTCCAGCCTCAGACTCCCAAATATCTAAGTACACAAGCAATGTACCATCATGCCTGGCTCAGAACCACCAAATTCCAAACTACCAACTTACTATCACTACAGGAATATTTAGCCAACGCTTCAAGCTTAACATGTCTAAATGGAACAAATGATTAGCATCTCTCCCTCTTCCTTTCACCCACTCTGTTCATCTCTAAACCTCAGTTTTTTCATATTTAAAAAGGAAATTATAATATTCATATTTCACAGAGTCTAAAATAAAATATGTACAAAATACTTAGCACAGCATCTACCACAAAGTATATAGTGTTGACTGTTATTATATTGTAACAATAGTCTTCAAATCTGTTTGCTCCTGTTACTTCTCTGCACAAAGAAAAAGCTTTGATGACCCCCCATTTGTCTAAAAGGCAAGGTTAATGTACTAATCAATGGCTTTAACTCTTTGGAATATAACCCTCACCCCACCTATTGTGGGTTGAGTTGTGTCTCCCTAAAAAGAGTCCCAACCCCTAAAAGCTACAAATATGTCCTTTTTGGAAACAGGGTCTTTGCAGATGATCAAGTTATGATGACACAGGATAAGCCCTAATCCAATCTGACTATACCTTTCCTTATAAGAAGGGAAATTTGGACAGTGGCAAACAAAAGTGAAGGGAAAATGATGTAGAGGTACAGAGAGAACACCACCTACAGGCCAACGGATGATTAAGCTAGAAACTAGGGGAGAGGCAAAGAAATCTGCACTTGCACCCCTTAGAAGGAATCAAATTAGCCAACACACTGATTTCAAAATTCTAGCCTCCAGAACTGTTAAGGTGATAAATGTCTATTATTTAACCCATACATCTTATAGTACTTCATTACAGCAGCCTCAGAAGATTCACTGCCTTTACAATCTTACTTCCTACATTAAAGAAGCTGTTTGATTATAAGCATTGCCTCTAATTTTTTTTTTAAGAGAGAGCGAGAGAGTGGGGGGGGGGGGGGG
>NW_026000037.1:14660664-14669628 GCF_001458135.2 Marmota marmota marmota
GAGGGGGGGAGAGAGAGAGAGAGAGAGAGAGAGAGAGAAGTTTAATATTTATTTTTTAGTTATCGGCGGACACAACATCTTTGTTTTGTATGTGGTGCTGAGGATTGAACCCTGGCCGCACACATGCCAGGCGAGCGCGCTACTGCTTAAGCCACATCCCCAGCCCGCCTCTAATTTTTAAACATGAACCCTTCCATGACTTCTGCTCAAGTCATTTTGTAGTCTCTGCATCTATCCAGATCTTTTTCAGCTACTGAAACTTTTCATCTATTCCAGGGAGTTGCCGTAATCCCCACTCTGAATCAATTTTTCATCCAAATACTTTTAGAACAAGTTGTTTACCTAATATCATCATTGTTCATTGTACTATATTATAATTATTTACATATCCAACTCCTTGACTAAATAGCAGGATATCTGAGAGCAAAAGTCTTATCTTAGCCAATGTTTACATCCTCCTCAACAGTATGCACTTCACATAAAGTAGCACTTAAGTATTTCTAGCTTGGTTCACAGAACCATAAAACTCAACAATTTTTAACCTTAACAGGTATTCACAAAGTCAACATTTGCTATTTAATAACAAGAAGTAACTTCATGAGCTTTTTCTCCACCAAATGATAAGAGAGGCCCACTACATGCAGATTTGCAGATAATCAATGCCTTATATTGTATAGAGGAGCTATTTTTATTGGAAAATGTGGGAAGAAGAGGAAGGAATCAAGAATTCTTGCTTTAAAATAAAACAATAAAAAGTAACACATCCAGTTGCTATTCTACCCGGGATTACTTTGCTTAAGTCATCAAAATATGAAATAATTGAAATGCATGAAATCCAGATTCAGTTGGTCTTGACACAAACTAATTCTCTAGAAGCTATGATTTACAAAATCAGCAAAGAAAATACAGGCTACCCAATTAGTCTAAATTCCAGATGAACAACGCACCATGTAATACTTTGGGCAAGTAAAGTAAAATGTTACCTGTTATTTATCTGAAATTCAAATTTAACTGGATGTCCCGCATTTTGTCTGGCAACCTTACGATAAGTTCTAACAGCGACTTGAAAACTTCCATTCAAGGAGATTCTTAGTTTAAAGAGGAAGGATAAAGGTGTATGTGTACTGACACATGCCTGAAACCCCAGCATTTAGGAAAGCTGAGGCAAGAGGATCACCCATTCAAAGCCAGCCTGGAGGCCACCCTTGGCAACATAGCAAAATTCTATCTCAAAATACAAAAATGAAAAGAAGGCTAGGCATGAGGCTCAGTGGTAGAGTACCCCTGGGTTCAATCATTGGTCTCTCTCTCACACACACACACATACACACACTCATAAAAGGGCAAGATAAGCACCAAACTGACATATTTACCTAAAAAGTGCTTTTATATGCACTTAGTCATTGTTCCTAGGTATTAAAAAGTTTACAAAAACAAATATAATAAAATGGCTGAAAACCGTGGTAATTGCAAATAATCTTTTCATCACTGTATTAATAAGCAGACATGAAATTACAGAGTATGTAAAGAATACATAAATTTGTTTCACATTTTTTCTTTTGTGGTAAAGTAAAGCCACCTTCAAAAGCCTTATCAAAATTTAAACACAAAGCATGGCAGATTTGAGGGAAACTAATCCCCCTACCTCCCACTGTTGACCCCTAGAAGTCATTTCAAATAAATACATCACTAACTTGCTATGCAAACCCAGTTTTAAGACCCCTCACCCTAGGTATTCACAATGCTAAAAAAGAGTCTAAACAATAAACAATGACAAAAAAATTCATCAGAAAGAGACTGAATAGGGCTGGGGATATAGCTCAGTTGGTAGTGTGCTTGCCTCACATGCACAAGACCCTGGGTTCAATCCCAAGCACCACAAAAAAAAAAAAAGAGAGAGAGAGAGACTGAATAAATAGACATATCTATACAATGAGAGATACATAGGAAATAAGTTAAGGCAGATATCCATATATTGGCATGGAAAACTATGCATGATGTAAAGAACTCAGGGAGGGGGATGGGCTGCTGGATAGTACTACTGTATAATTGCACTTCTATAGAAGTGGTTTATATATACATTACAAAGTTTAGAATAATATACCTCAAGCTAAATCTTGTGGGAAAGAGGTGAGCAGACAAAAGATGGTATTTCATTTTCTTAGTATATCTGTGTTTACTATTTTTTTAAAATATTTGTTGATTGACCTTTATTTATTTATTTATATGTGGTGCTGAGGCAGTATGCCTCAGGTATGCCAGGCAAGCGCTCTACCGCTAAGCCATAACCGCAGCCCTACTATTTTTTTTTAATATTTATTTTTAGTTATAGGTGAACACGATATCTTTATTTTATTTTTACGTGGTACTGAGGATCGAACCCAGTGCCTCATGCACGTTAGGTGAGCGCTCTTCCTCTGAGCCACAACCCCAGCCCCAGAAGTTTACTATTTTTTTCAATGAGAAACTAAGAAGAAAAATCAAAATACTTATACTTTTTCATTTAAAAGTAACAATTAGAACAGTAATAAAAACTTTAAACCAATAAGAAATAACTTGAAAATTCTAAGAAATACCATCTGTATAACACAAAACTGAATTCACTCAACAGATAAGAGTCTTTTTTTAAATTTAAATCTTATTTTTAATCAACTTTATCCAGCCATATTTATGTAAATAAAATTCACCCATCTTAAGTGTACAGTCCTACGAATTTTCACAAATGCAGATATCCTTGTAACTACTGTTACAATTAAGAAATACAGCATGCCAGAAAGTTCCTTTGTACCCCTAAATCAGGCAGCACCCCCAAACACACAGGTTAGGCAACCATCAGTCTAGTCTACATCTGTAGATTTCTATCCTTACAGTTCTGCTTTCTCTAAAATTTCATATTGGAATCAACAATTTGTCCTCTTTTATGTCTGATTTTTTTTTTTCCTAGTACTCTTTTATGTCCTCTTTTATGTCTGATTTTTTTTTTTTTCCTAGTGACTGAACCTGTGGCCACTCTACCACTGACCCCTATCCCCAGCCCTTTTTACATTTTTAGACAGAGTCTAAGTTGCTCAGGCTGGCTTCAAATTTGCGATACTCCTGCCTTGGCCTCCCAAGCAGCTTGGTCCAATTCCTCAAAAAATTATATTTATATGTTTTTGTCTGTGTCCATAGATGATTTCTTTTTATTTCTGAAAATTCCACTGTAGCTAAACCAATTTTTTATCCATTTACCTACCTTCCTATGGTTACAATGGCTATAAACTTTCGTGCTCTTCCCTTCCCTCCCATTTGATATTTACCTAGGTGTCTAATTATGAGATCATGTTAATTATACAGTTAATTTTATTTATCTACTTATTTTGGTACAGGGATTGAACCCAGGAGTGCTTATCCACTGAGCCACATCCCCAGCCCCTTTTCATTTTTTTAATTTGAAACAGGGTCTCACTGAGTTGCTAAGCGCCTCACTAAGTTGCTGAGGCTGGTCTTGAAGTTGTGATCCTCTAGCCTTAGCCTCCCAAGTCACAGGATTATAAGCGTGTGCCTCCATGCCCGACTTGTACAGTTAATTTTAAAAGGACTCTGAAATTATTTTCCAAGTGGTTACATTATACAATCCCATTAACAATGTATGAGAGTTCTAGCTGCTCTATATCCTTCCCAACATATGGTTTTACTCTGTAATTATCTTAATTTTGTGTAAGTTTGTAGTAGGATCTCTTTGTAATTTTAATTTGCCTTTTTTTGACGGCTAATAATACCGGGCATTTTAATAAGTGCTTACTGGTCATTTGTTTAATTATCTATTCAACTCTTTGGTCTACTTTAATGGGTTGTCTTATTATTTTTTATTTTCTGAATATATTGTTTAGTTTAAACATTTTAAGTTTGTCCCTCAAAGATGTAATGGATGCTTGGTTATCAGGGTGGCAGTGTTAAACTGGGATGTTTTTTAGGCCCTGTAGTTATTATTCTTGTCAGGACTTACGGTAGTTTTTATGGAACCCTGAGGGAGTTATAAAATTGAGCCTTGCCCTTCTTGGCCACAATGGGTTCCTGTCTCACTAGGTGATGTCTCTCTCCTGCATGCACTCCCATCAGTATGACGCCATCTACTATAAGACCTCCACCAAAGTTGAACAGAAATTGGCAACCTCCAGAACTGTGAGCTAAATAAACTTCCTTTCTTTATGAAGTACTTAGACTAGAAATTTATTATAGTAACATAAAATGAACTCATACAAAGTCTGTTTTCAGTATATGTATTCAATATTTTCTTCCAATTATTGGTTTTCCTTTTCATTTTCACAATAAAAATTTTTTTTTGGTGATGCTGGGGATTGAACCCAGGGCCTTGTGCATGCAAGGCAAGCACTCTACCCAAGAGAGATACATCCCCAGCCCACAACAGAAATTTTTTAAAGAGCAGAAATTTTTTATTTTAATAAAGTTCAATTTATCATTCATTCCCTTTCATGTTTTTGTGTTTAAGAAATTATTGCCTATTTCAAGACTGAAAAAATTTTCTCCTGTATTTTCTTCCAGAAGTTTTTATAGTTCAGCTTTTATAAATCCATAATCAATTTTGAGTTATTCGTCGTGTACAATGTTGAGAAAGGATTGTGATTTATTTGCATATGGATAATTAATTGTTGCACCATCGTTTGTTAAAAAGCCTATCTTTTCTCCATTTAATTATATTATTCCACTTAGTTCCATTACTGAATATCAAGCAGCTTGTATGTGTAGGCCTATATTATGCTCCACTGATCCACATCTTTTGGTACCCCTGTACCATACCATCTCAATCAGTGGTGCTTTTAGTAAGTCTTCAAGTCAGATATATAAGCCTTTCAACTTTGTCCTTAAGCACAGTAGCTAAGTACTGCTTTAGTTAAATCCCTCAAATTTTTTAATTCATCCCTCAAATCTGGATAGTTCTCATTTTCTAATCTTCTTTCTTGTGGTTTATTCCTTTTTTTTTTTTGGTACTAGGGATTGAACCCAGGGGCACTTAACCACTGATCCACATCCCTAGCCCTTTTTGTTTCGTTTTGAGACAGGGTCTTGCCAAGTTGCTTAAGGCCTTACTAAATTGCTGAAACTGGCTTTGAACTCATGATCCTCCTGCCTCAGCCTCCAAGTTGTTAGAATTACAGGCATGCACTACCACGCCTGGCCCATGATTTATACTTTAACTCATGAGATACATAAAGTTAACTACTTAATATCCAAATAGTCAAAGATTTTTGCAAATATTTTTCTGTTGCTAATTTCTATTTAAATTCCCTTTGGGTCAGATAATTTTCTCCATATCATTTCAATCACTGAGATTTGTTTTATAGCCAACGTATATTGGTTAATTGACCATGTAAGCTTGAAATAAATGTGTATTCCTGCTACAGTTGGGCAGAGTCCACAAATATCGAATAGATGAAGTAAGATGATAATGTCATTCAAATCTTCTAAAGCCTTATTGACTTTGTGTATATTTATTCTATCAATTACAGAGAAAGGTATGCTGCAATATAATCAACTAATATGTGGATTTATCTATTTTTTATTTCTGTTTGGTCAGTTCATGCTTAAAGATTCTTTTATTATTTATGATAAATTCATTATCCCTGGTAGTGAAATCCATCTTTTTTAATGATTAATATTTATATAATATGTATCTATTTCTATACTTTTACATTTTTGGTGGTACTGAGGGTTGAACCTAAGGGTGTTCTACCACTGAGCTGCATCTCCAGCCCCTTTTGAAATTTTACTTTGGAGACAGAGTCTGGCTAAGTTGCTGAGGTTGGCTTAGAACTTATAATTCTCCTTGCCTCATCCTCCTGAGTTGCTGGGATTACAGGCGTGTGCCACTGCATACTGCTTTATTCTTTTACTTTTAAACAGTTGTTATTCTTAAAATGAATTTCTTATATGAATCATAAATAGCTTTTTTATAAATGGCTTTTTTATAAAACCCAATCTGATATTTACCTTTTGACTGGAATATTTAGAATATTTACATTTAGTATCAATAAAACTGGGTTTAAATCTACCACCTTGTTCTTTGTTCACTGAACTGAGTGTTTTTTGGTACCAATTTCATTTCAAACCTTGTTTCTTTGCTTTATTTCTTAGTGGTTGCTTTAGATTTTACATTATGCTTCCCAACTTATCAGCTGACCTACAAATAACATGCTACTTTATGTTTAATAAAAATTATAATAGTATCCAATTCTCTCCTCTCAATCTTTCAGTCTACTGTAATATATTTACTTCTTCACATTATAAACTCCATTGTTTTTATTTTTGCCTTGAATAATTAACTTTTTCAAAAAAATAAAAATCATTTTATACACTTAAAAATGTTAGGGTCAATACCATATTGAGTGTTTTTACTACAATAAACATTTTTTAAAATATTTTTATTATTTATTTATTTATTAAAGTTCTGGTTGGACACAATACCTTTATTTTATTTATTTATTTTTATGTTGTACTAAGGATTGAACCCAGCACCTCACACGTGCTAGGCAAGTGCTATACTGCTGAGCCACAACCCCAGCCCCTACAATAAACATTTCTAATTGATTTTTCCAAAGAATTTTAAATTTGCCCACACATAAACCATTTCTCCAGTGCTTTTCATTCCTTTGTGTAGATCCAAGTTTCCAGATGGTATCATTTACCTTCTGCCTAAAGAACTTATTTTAAACATTTCTTGTAGGATAAATATGTTGGCAATAAATTCTCTCAGATTTTGTTTTGGGAAAAAAATCCTTGAAAAGAGTTTTCTTCTGGATACATAATTGTAGGTTGACAGTTTTATTTCTACAGCATTTTAAAGGTATCATTATCCTCTGACTTGCACAGTTTCAGCAAAGATATCTGTAGTGATTACCTTAGTTCTTCTTCTTTTTCCTATAAGTTTATTTTATTTGTTTTTTCATGCAGAGCTGAGAATCAAACCCAGTGCCTTACACATGCTACGCAAGCACTCTGCCACTGCGCCACAACCCCAGTCCAATAGGTCTATTCTTTTAATCAAGTTGGGGAAATGTATGATCATTATTTCTTCATGTATTTTCTTTGGTTCCCCTCTTCTCTCACTTTGGGATTCAGATTACATGCATCTTAAGACAGCCTGATGTCCCAGATTATGAACATAGAGTCTCTATTCCTTCTTTCAGGGGGCTACTGGGGATTGAACCTAGGGTTACTTAACCACTGAGTCACACCTCTAGCTTTTTTAAATATTTTATTTAGAGACAGGGTCTTGCTAAATTGCTTAGGTTGGCTTTAAATTTTCGATCCTCCTGCCTCAGCCTCCTGAGCTGCTGGGCTTACAGACGTGCAACACCACTGCTAGCTACTGTTCCTTTATTTGATATTTTCCTCTTCTTTTCTCTTTGATTTGTTAATGTAGTTTCCATGGCTATCTTCAAATTTACTGATCTCTTCTTTCTTTTATGGTACCTAAGCTATTTTTAATCCTATCTAATAATTTTTTTTCAGACAGTATGTATTTCATCTCTAGAAGTTTTATTTGGTTCTTTCATGAAAACTTTACATTGTTAAGTGATGCATTTTGGTGTCTGCTAAGTGTCATGACAAATATTTATGGATCAACTTTTTGAGGGGAAGGAGGAGCTGGGCATCAAATCCAAGGCCTCGTGCATACTAGACAAGTGCTCTACCACTGATTTACATCCCCAACCCCTACATCAACTTTTGAGGCCTATTTTTAAACCTTTAAGGCAAGTTTGGACTATCCTTAATTCTAGAGCTAGGTTAGTCCGACAAAGCCCTTCTGGAATCTCTAACAAATGCCCTGGGGCATTCAACAAGGACTCCCAGGCCTGAGGAATTTCAAATTTTTTAGTAAATTACTGGAATTATGCCTTTTTGGTCATTCTTTACCTGGCCTCATGGTGTTTCCTATATCTCAACAAATGAGCAATAAGCCAAAGGATGAGTGGAGCCCAAGGCAGTGTTCTGTTGCTTCTCTGGGAGGACTTTTTTCCTTTTGGATACGCTACTCCTCTAATGAGTCACTTTAGCCTCTCCAAATTTTCATTTTTGTTTCCTTATTTGAGTGAGACAGTTACAATCTGCTTTGGTCCCTTTTCCCGACACAGTAGCCCGGAAAGTGGCAGTAAGCCAGTTTAATCACAGAGACGCCCTTCTCTCAGGAAGCACAGTTCAATACTGCCAGCTGTTTCCAAACTATGGTTTCATATGCTTTCATATGCTATTCTGCTAGTTGTTTATGTTGGCCTCCGTTATTCCATCATAATCTAAAGTGTAAAAACTCCTAATATGTTTCTCTGATGTACAGTAAATGATCAATTAATACTTGTCAAAGAACAAATGAATGAATTAAGCATGCACATAGATAGTCTATGTGTACATACTATCTATGGACATATGCACATAGATAGGAAAAAACAAATTGATTGTGGGAATAAAGTATGTTCTACAGCTGTGGCTTCTCTTAATAGGCTTTGAACCAGTTTTAGATTCAAATACAACAAAGGGAACATTTAGGAGTCAGCAAGTCCACTAACATTTTATCCCCTTCCCACTGAATGTGTCCATCACAGATCTGGAACTTGGAAGACCCAACAAACACAAAGCAAGCAACTAAAAGAATCCAGAGTCCAAAATATACACCTCCAATATCCTAACTTGTTTCTCAAGCATGCCATTATACCATTAAGTTGGTACCAAACATTAACAATAGCATCTTTCACAAAAAATAGAGAAAAGAAACTTTTAGGAAAACTATTCATTTTCTTACCTCCTCTCTAACCAAATACGGATCCATTATTATGACAGTGCTATTTTATTATGACTTAGTGCTCTTCCAATATTCAGTTTTCACTGAACAGTGAGAATAGAAGCCAAGACCTAAAAGTCTATATTTTTAACTCACATCTTTTTTTTTTTTTTTTTTTTTTGGCGGTG
>NW_026000037.1:14669653-14676298 GCF_001458135.2 Marmota marmota marmota
CATCTTTTTTTTTTTTTTTTTTTTGGTGGTGCTGGGGATTGAACCCAAGGCCTCATGCATGCTAGGCAAGCACTCTACCAACTGAGCTACATGCCCAGACCATAACTCACATCTTTTTATTCTTCAATATTCTCAATGACAAGAAAATGACCAAATGTGCTAATGATTCAAAACCTGAATTTATTTTTTGATTTAATTATCTAAATTCATAAATGCATATATTAGATTAAAATATGATTGATCGCCACATTGATTTAGAATAATCAAGAAACAAAGATGGTAAATTTTTAAAACAGGTATAAAATTTTAACTTAAGAAGAATCTAATTGGGGCTGTGACTCAGTGGTAGAGTGCTTGCCTGGTATGTGTAAGGCACTAGGTTCGATTCTCAGCACCACATATAAATAAATAATAAAAATAAAGGTCTATCAACAACTAAAAATAATATTTTAAAAAAAGATGAATCTAATTTAGGTATTTAGGTACAGTATATTTCTATATGCTCTATAATCCAAAATAATCAATTTTATTTAGAATTTAAATTTATCTCTCAATGAATACTATAATGTTCTATTTTTTAATTCCTTCAAGCTCATTTTAACATATGCATGTTCCAAATATTCAAGTCAGCCTTGCAGCACCTTCTTCAACTTCTATTACTTAAATTATATGAGGATACATGACATGCACATATGCAATTTCATGCATTGTACATTACTACCCTCAAATACCTGTTTTCAATTAATTTCAAAATTAGTTCATACAATAATTTCTATGAACAAAATAGAAATGTAAAACATCGATGCCTAACCTCTTGATTCTCTACTCCATTGCTGGAAAGCTCCAAAACAGAACCTCCATTGTCAACCACTGCTGATGTCATTGTTTACTCCCTGAGGAAGCTTCAACTTCTATGAATCAATGCAATTATAGGTTCACAGATGATTGCCAATGTTATAAGTTTGCATTATCATATTTTAAAAGTCAATAGAGATGGAGTAGAGTAGTTATCCAGAAATCCAGTCTTCTAAAGATGATTAACCAGAGAGCCTAAAAAAAGGAAGAATTTGAAAGTTATAAAAAATACACAGGAAAGATATAAAGTATAATTTAGTTTGCAATTCAATTTCTAACACTGGTTTAACTAAGAAAAAGAGGACAGGCTTCTACATCTCTGTCAATAGAGGGCACTAATGAGCATTCTACATCTTAAGAGTTTAAATTCAAGTTCATGAACTCGCTGAATAAATTTTTACGAAGCTATTGTATACAGATGATATGGTTATACACTTCAGGAGATAAAATGTTACATCTTTCTCCCTTTACAAGATGTAATTTTATTACATCTTAATTAAATTTTTAAAAATATTTTATGCATTGAATATATAAAATGTGCTGGACTGAGACTATTTCTAAAACTTTTTACCTATTTAACAAATTAAAATGTTAGTTTTAAAATATGCATTCTGTCCTTTGGCTCACTTGGTTTGTTTGTTTGAATAACATAATTAGAACTGTTTTTTGCTTATAGCAGCACTCTCATTTAGTATTCACACTGCATACACTACAGAATTCTAAGAGTAATTTGAGTTTCTTATACTTTCAAATAAAGTAATTTAAAAATAAAATAGTGAAACCAAGCTGGGCATGGTGGCACACGCCTGTAATCACAGAGGCTTGGGAGGCTGAGGCAGGAGGATCGAGAGTAATCACAGAGGCTTGAGAGGCTGAGGCAGGAGATCAAGAATTCAAAGCCAGCCTCACCAAAAGTGAGGCGCTAAGCAACTCAGTGAGATCCTGTCTTTAAATAAAATAAAAAATAGGGCTGGGTATGTGGCTCAGTGGTCGGAGTCCTCCAGGTTCAATCTCTGGTACCCCCCGCCAAAAAAGGGAAAACATTTGGAATGCCTTTGTTATTATTTTATTATTTTTTGGGGGGGTAATGTTTTGCTAACAGTTAAAAGTAAAACATAACAAATTGTTTCAAGCAACCTTTTATCAAACCTCTTAAGCTTTTTTCCTCTTGCAGAAATAAATGTTCGTGTGTATCATCTGCAATTATTCAACAAACTATTCCTAAGTTACTCTTATTTGATTTTGTATATATTAAGCTTTTCATACAGAAAAAACAGTCCAAACAGAATATGTCAAAATTAAAGAATGTAGAAAAAAACAAGCATATTAAGATGGAAAAGAATATATATTCCTAATAAATATTATGCCTTTACATGAAACTTGACTACTGCATCATATATATGTAAATAAACTGATAAAGAATTTCCATAAACTTTTACAATAAAATTAAATATCTGAAAAAAAAGAAGAAATTTCATCTCACTACCTCAGAATGATTCAATACCATCAGACTTCTTTTTTAATCTCACAAACAAAATGAAACAGGAAGTTTTCTTATATCTTAAGAAAATCTAAATAAATTCCAGTCCCATCATACTGACATTTATTGTTGTTATATAAGGTAATGACTATTTCAAAATCTGTTTTCTTAAATATATACATAGTAATAGTAAAAATAAAATTACTTACAATTCAAATATTAAGTAGTCTAAGCATCCTTCACTATTTTCACAACTTGGCAAGAGCTAAAACCTGAACCAGCAGTTCTTTGAACTACTAGTGGGAGGGGGAAAAAAGAGAGTATTAATATAATCCTACCAAAAAATATTTTGCCCAAATAAGTATGATTTAGATAGTAAAAATTTATTAAAACAAATCATATCCAAAGTTTGGTGACAGACATTTATTTGAACATGATAAAAAAATTATTTCTAGGTTAAGTAGAATCAAAATTTTCTATCAAATTTAAAATTTTAAGTCACCACTAAATAGCAAGTGATTAAGGACACACCCAACATACATGTAAGCCCACACCCCATATTATGAGCTACATTTCAATCAACAGCAGGATTTCAATAATGGCTGTAAGCATAACTCCTGCTGCTTAGGAACATGAAATCCAACTTTAAATAAAGAAAACAAGCTCCTAAACCCAATATGAATGATATACCACCATCACTTAAGTCATCTTCCTGCAACCTAACTCCCCAGACTTAGCAACAATAACCATCTAAACACCTACCTCCTCAAACACCCCCTCCTTTCCGTTAATCTATGCAGTGAATCTTGAGCCTTGCCCCATCAATTATTCCCTTTTCCCTTAGCCTCTAACTTAACACTGCCTCCTTTTGTTCAACATATTTATTTTAAAAGACCCCCTCATTTTTAAAATAGAAAAGTCCTCTTTGAATATCCTGCCTACCACTCCAACTACTGCTCTAGTTTTCTTCCATCCTCAGATAAAGTCCTAGAAAGAAATCAGCTTTTTGCATTCTAACCCCAGTCAACTGAACTTTTTACTCAATTCTGCTTTTCTAGTCCAATGGAAACATTTTTTCATAAGACTTGATGCCTATGAAGCATTTGACACTGTTTATCTTTCCCTCCTTAAAACTTTTATCTTGAACTTGCTTTTTCCTTTCTGCTCCTTTTCATTTTCTTTTGTAGGCCCAATCCTGCTTTTTAAGGGCTTGGGGCAAAAGTATAAATGGAATCCTATATTCCATGTCTAAATATTTTAAAGTTATAGGTCAAGTTAAAAAGCTGCTAAATTATTATTCTTTCCTTCTATCTTGACAAACATATTCTATAACAACGTGAATGACCAAGTTCTGATTTTGAATTCTCAGACTCCCTCAAGTTCTGTAGGGGCCTGGGAAGTCATAATGACTCCCCTGGCCTGCAGCCTTCCCTGTCCCTTTTCACTTCCACCTTCAGTTCTACTCCATACCGGGGGCCTTAGATGCAAGCATGTGGTTATCCCAGCCCCACATGTCCAAGGTTTCGGTCACAGGCCTGCAAACAGCTGCTCCTTAGCCATCCCTTAGACCTAGAGAAGACCATACACACTGTGTGGTTCAGTTGACAGAGGAGAGAATTAGGGAAGGTACCTATGAAGGAATACTAAGAAGAGAATTCTGGAATCCAAATAATTAAAAATTTGACCAAGAAAGAGACCAGATAAGACTAGTCCCTTGACTCCTCAACATCTTAAGGCTATGGTGAGGTACGTAACTGGAGGAAGACCTGCTAAGGATCTCTAAACAACAGAGTTCCCACATGCTAAGTCTAAGGACAGTGCTGCTCCCTGGTCAACCGTTACATGTGGGTGTTTCCAGAATCCCATCCCTTGTTCTTTTATCTTCTGATTCCTTATACCCTTTTTTCCCCCCTTCTTTTTGGAGGGGTGGGTGTAACCAGGGATAGGAACCCAGGGATGTTTTACCTTGGGCTAAAAACAGCCATACCTCACCTCTTTTTGAGACAACTAAGTTGCTAAGGGCCTCATAAAGTTGCTGAGGCTGGCTTTGAACCTGTAATCCTCCTGCCTCAGCATACTGAGCTACTAGGTAAAGACTTGCACCACCACACCTGGCTCTTTTTTTTTTTTTTTTTTTTTTAATTCTTTTTAGTTATGATACAACACCAGGATACACCTTGACATAATTACGATAGCCTGGAACTTAATGTGCTATTCCACACTTCCCCACCTCAGCTCCCCTCCTTCTACTTCACTGATCCCTCTTCAACCACTTACAGTTTATTTTTAATTAGTGTCCTATGGATATACCTGATGCAAGGATCCACTATGCCACAACCATGCATGCACATACAAAAAGCTCTGTTCTTCTCCGTTCCTTCCCCTTCTTCTTCCTCAATCTCCATTGTCTACTCTACTGATCATTCCTCTATTTTAATGAAATTCCCTCTCCCCTCTTTTTTATTTCCTCTCTCTTTTTTTAAATTCTCCTACCCCACCCCTTATCTTGGATTAGTTTCTGCATATCAGAGAAAACATTGGACCTTTGACTTTTGGGGACTGCCTTATTTCACTTGGCATGATAGCCTCCAGTTCCATACATTCACTTGCAAATGCCATAACGGCATTCTTTATGACTGTGACTCCTTACACTCCTAAGATATAACATATATTTCTATGACTTCACTCAAATCTCTCTTCCAGTCTAAACCATTCCCATGGGCTCTAATTTGTCCACTAGGAAATTTCTCATCTCTATTACTTTGTGAAATTAGACTGAGTATAAATAAATATTAAGCATCTATTCCAGGATAATCAAACACTCTACTCATTAATTCAGTTTTTTAACAAATAATAACTAAGCAATATCAGAAGCTAGGACAATTTTAGTTGCCAGGGGTACAGCAACAAATAAAGGAAAAAAAACCCTCTCCTTATGGATCTTACATTTCAGTTAGAGGAGAGAAAATAAGCAAAATATGTACAGTTCATAGATGGTGATAAAAGTTAAAGAACTAAATGAACCACAAGGACAGGAAACATTCAACAGGGAGAAAGTCTGCCATTTCAAATTCAGTGGCCAGAGAAAGACTTCCTAAAAATGTAACACATAAGTAAAACCTGAGTTCAGAGTTATCACATTAGTAGATTCAACTATCCGTTTTTCAAAAGGCACAAAAAGAAACAGGAAAACTTGGCCCATTCAAAGAGACAAACATAAAATCAGCAGAAACTGTCCCTGAAAAAAACACCTGATGAATGATCAACTAGACAAAGACTTTAAAGCAACTGTCTTTAAAATTCTCAAAGAACTAAAAGAGGATGTGGAGCCTATAATCCCAGTGGCTCAGAAGCTGAGGCAGGAGTACCCCAAGTTTAAAGCCAGTCTCATCAATTTAGTGAGGCTCTAAGGAACTCAGCCAGACCCTGTCTCCAATAAAATATAAGAAAGGACTGGGAATGTAGCTCAATGATTAAGCACCCCTAAGTTCAATCTCTAGTACCATAAATAAATAAATAAGAAAAAGGGCTGGGGGTGTGGTTCATTGGATAAGCACCCTTGGGTTAAATCCCCAATATAAAAAAAAAAATTAAATTAAATTGAAAAAGAAGATGTGGAGAAAGTCAAGAAAATTACATATGAAAGGGGGTAAATATGAGTAGAGAAAAACAAAACTAAACAGAAATCAAATGTAAATTCTGGAGCTAAAATGCATAACCGAAATGAGAAATTCACTAGAGCAATCCAAAGAAAGATTTGAGCAGGCAGAAGAGTCACAGAATTTGAAGACAAGAAACTGGGTGTTATTGAGTCTGAAGAATAGAAACAAAGAAGAAGAAAAGTGACCAGAGTTTAGGGGACCTGCAGAATACCATCAAGTGGATCAACATATATATGTCCTGTGAGTCCCAGCAGGAGAAATGGGAAAGAGTCAGAGAGAATATTTGATGAAATAATGCTGAAAACGTCCCAAATGTACCAGGCATGGAGGCACATGCCTGTTATCCCAGCGGTTCAAGAGGCAGAGGCAGGAGGATCACAAGTTCAAAGCCAGCCTCAGCAAAAGCAAGGTGCTATGGCTGGGGCTCAGTGGTAGAGCACCTACCTTGCACATGTGAGGTACTGGGTTCAATCTTCAGCACCACATAAAGATATAGTTAAAAAAACAAAACAAGATGCTAAGCAACTCAGTGAGACTGTCTCTAAATAAAATATAAATTACGCTGGGGATGTGGTTCAGCAGTCAAGTGTCCCTGAGCTTAATCCCCTGTACCCCCCCCCCAAAAAAAAAAAAACAAAACAAAAATTA
>NW_026000037.1:14677569-14698515 GCF_001458135.2 Marmota marmota marmota
ATATATATATATATATATATATATATATATTTTTTTTTTTTTTTTTTTTTTTTTAAAGGCTGGGAATGTGGATCAGTGGCTCAGTGCCCCTGGGTTCAATCCTTGTACCAAAAAAAAAAAAAAAAAGAAATAAAATAAAACAAGCAGAATTTTTTTTAAAACGTTATCAATTGTATTTCTATATAATAACAACAAAGAATCTGAAAGAAAATTACAAGAAACATCTATTTATAAGACGAACAAAAAAGAATATACTATGAGGTAAAGAAGTGAAATATTTATGCAATGCAAACAGTAAACATTGCTGAAAGAAATTAAAGACATAAATAAATAGAAATACAATCCATAAAATTTAGTCTTTTATGGACTAAAAGAAAATATTGTAAAGATATCAATATTACACAAAGTGATCCATGAATTCAATACAATCCCTATCAAAATTACAGTAACCTTTTTTGCAGAAATAGAAGGGGGATCAATAGGGTACAGCAAGCAGACTGGGGGAGGGAAGAAAAGGAAAGGGAAAGTAAAGAGGAATGTGACTGATCATTTATGTTAAGTGTATATATGACTATGACATGATGAATCCCACTATATGTATAATTATAATGCATTATTAAAAATGAAAAAAGAAATGTAAAACCCATCCTACCATTCAAAGGAAATCTCAAGAAACACCACAGAGCCAAAACAATCTTGAAAAAGAACAAAGCCAAAGGGTTCACACTTCCTTACTACACAGCTGTAGTCATCAAAATAGAATGGTTTGGACATAAGGACAGACATATAGACCAATGACAAAGATCACAGTGCCCAGAGATAATGCCTCAAAAAGTTAAAAAATGGCTGACAAGTATGCCAAGACCACCCAATAAGAAAAGTACCATCTTTTCTTTTTTAACAATGGTACTCAGAAAACTAGACATCCATGTGCAAAAAACCAAAGACGGATCCTTCCCTAATAGCATATGCAAAAACTAAAGCAAAAATATATCAAGGATCTAAGTGTAAAATTTAAAACAGTAAAACATTTAAAGGGCAAAACTTCACAATTCTGAATTTGAAAATAATTTCTTAGATATGACCCTAAAAGCACAGGCAACAAAAGAAAAAATAGACAAATTAAATTTTGGGGCTGTAGCTCAGTAGCAGAACGCTTGCCTAGCATGTGTGAGGCACTGGGTTTGATCCTCAGCATCATATAAAAATAAATAAAATAAAGGTATATTGTGTCCATCAACAATTAACATTTTTTTAAAAAATTAAATTTCATAAAAATTTTAAATTTTGAATATCAATAGACACTATCCACAGTCAGCCAGGCACTGTGGCACATGCCTGTAATCCCAGCAACTCAGGAGGCTGAGACCAGAGTATCCCAAGTTGAGAACATCCTCAGCAATTCAGTGAGGCTCTAGGCACCTTAGTAAGATCCTGTCTCAAAAAAATATAAAGGGACTGGACATAAAACTAAGTTGGTAAAGTGCTTGCCTTGCATGCTTAAGGCCCTGGTTTCAAACCTCCGCACCACAAATAAATAAATAATAAAAATAAAAAGGGCTGAGGATGAGGCTCAGTGGTAAAATACGGTTGGGGTCAATCCCCAGTATCAAAAAAAAAGAGAGAGAGAGGGGAAACACTACCCACAGATTAAAAAGGAAACACACACAATGGGAGAAATGTTTGCAAATCATATATCTGATAAGCAATTTATATCCAAAATACAGAACTAAAACTCAACAACCACCACCAACAAAACCCAATTCAAAAACAGACAAAGAAGCCAGGTGTGGTGGCTGCATGCCTATAATCGCAGCATCCTGGGAGGCTGAGGCAGGAGGATCCCAAGTTCAAAGCCAGCCTCAGCAACTTAGGCCCTAAGCAACTTGGGGAAACTCTTGTCTCTAAAAAAAGTATAAAAAGGTCCTGGGGATGTGGCTCAGTGGTTGAGTGTCCCTCAATTCCTGGTACCAAAAAAAAAGATCAAATAACTTGAACACATCTTTCCAAAGAAGATAACCAAACAGCCTACAAGCATCACTAATCTTTAGGAAAATGGGAGTCAAACTACAATGAGATACCATCCACACAGCATCAAAAATACAGAAAATAACACAGGTTGGAAAGGATGTGGAGAAACTGGATACCTTAGGTACTATCAGTAGTAATATAAAATGGTATATCTGTGGAGGAAAACAGTATGGTGGTTCTTCAAAAAGTTAAAAATAGAATTGTCGGGCTGGGGCTGGGGCTCAGTATTAGAGGACTTGCCTAGCATGTGTGAGGCACTGGGTTCGATACTTAGCACCACATAAAAATAAAATAAAGGCATCCATCTACAACTACAAAAAAAATTTTTTTAAACAGAATTGTCATATGATCCATCAATTCCACTGCTGAATGTACAACCAAAAGAACAGAAAGCAGGGTCTCAAAGAGATACCTATACATCCATGTTCACAGCAACATTATTCATAGTATCTAAAACCTGAAACAACTCAAATGTCCATCAACAGGTGAATGGATAAGCAGCACATGGTATAGTATATATCCATACATGGGCATATGATTCAGCCTTGAAAAGAAAGGAAATCCTGCAATATCCTACAACAGGCTTAAAACTTGAGGACATTTATGTTAAATGAAATAAGCCAGTTGCCAAAAGGACAAATGCTTTATGGTTCCACTTATATGAGGTACTTGGAGTAGTAAAAATCAGACACACCCATGTATAATGGTGGTTGCCAAAGCTCAGGGGAGGAAGGAATGAGAAGCTGTTGTTTAATGGGCAGAGGCTCAGGCAGAGAAGGATTTTGAAAACCAGCCTGGTTGCAGTGAGACCCTGTCTTCAAATTAATTTTTTTTAAAAAATTAAAGGTCCAGGATATCTCAATATAAAGTACTTGTCTTGCATATGTGAGGCCTTGGGTTCCATCCCCTGTGGACACCCCCCCAAAAAAAAATACAAAAAGATGTTCAAATTCACACTGAAATGAAAATTAAAATAAGAATGTGAAAATTAAAATAACATTCTATCGCAAAACTGTGGGAAATAAGACACACTTGTACATTGCTGGTGGGAATGCAAATTAATGTAACATTCCTAGATGAGAATTTGGCAATATCAAACACCACTATATATGCATTTTTTCCTTTTAACAGCTTTATTGATATATAATTCAAATACCACAAAGTTCACCCATGGAGAGTGTAAAATTCAGTGGTTTTTAGTTTATTCACAAAGTTCTACTATCATTACCACATAATAATTTTAGAACATTTTCAGCACTCCCCCACCCCTAAATTATCCCATGTCCATTAACAGTTACTCCCTATCCTGGCCCAACCCTGAGTTCCTGACTATGTCTACTTTCAATTTATAGATATTTGCCTGTTCTGGCCATTTCCTATAAACAGAATCACAGTCAGCCCTCCATATCCACAAGTTCCACCTACTTGGATTCAACTCCAGATTGAAAATCTCTAAACAATATAGTATTACAACTATTTACACAGCATGTACATGATATTACGTTTTATAAGTAATCTAGACATGAATTACAGTTTATGCAACTAAACTTGTACAATGGTAGTATGGAAATTTTCTAGGGTATCTTTGTATGATTATGCTTAGCCAAGGACATAGCTTAAATTATTAAAACAAAAAAATAAAGCTTAAAGTATAAAAGTATAAATCCATACTGCCTACTTCTTTTAATTTTTTTTAGTTGTAGATAAAAATAAATGTTTTTATTTGATGCTGAGGATCTAATTCAGTGTCTCATACGTGGTAGTGTTCTACCACTGAACTACAACTCCAGCTCATGCTTCCTACTTCTAAGAGAACTTTTGTTCTTCATAACTAAATAACATAATGCCTCTGATTCATAGGAGGTTTAAGTTAATTCTGTGGCTTAGAACACCAGAATCATTAGTGTCCATTTTCATCTAAGATCTTTATTTTCTTAACATTCTTGGTCCTATTAAAACATTTCAGTATACAAAAATACAGCAATGTTAATAAAGAAAAGCATTTATCACGTGTATGATGGTCATCATGATCAGTGTGGTACAGTTTTTACAAATAAACTGGGGCTAGGGTTGTGGCTCAGTAGTAGAGCACTTGCCTGGCATGCATGAGGCATTAGGTTTGAGCCTCAGCACCACATAAAAAAATAAACTAATTAAAGGTATTGTGTCCATCCTCAACTAAGAAGATTTAAATAAATAAATAAATGAACTATTATACCCTTCAATAAATAAAGTATATTCAAGGAAGGAAATAATTAGGAATATGAAGAGAGACCCCACAGAATGGAAGAAAATTTTTGCTAGTTACTCTTCTGACAGAGGATTAATAGCTAGAATATATAAAGAACTAAAAAAAATTACACCAAAAAAACAAATAAAATAAATAAAATAAATTAACAAGTGGGCAAATGAATTAAACAGATGCTTCTCAAAAGAAGAAATACAAATGGCCAATAAATACATGAAAAAATAGTCACATCATTAGCAATAAAGGAAATGCAAATCAAAACTACACAGATTTCATCTCACACCACTGAGAATGGCAGTAATCAAGAATACAAATAATAAAAAACAAATAACTCAATCAATAAATAAATGGGCCAAGGACCTGAAGAAACACTTCTCAAAAGATGATGCACAATCAATCAACAAGTACATGAAAAAATGTTCGGCATCACCAGCAATTAGAGAAATGCAAATCAAAATCACTCGAAGATTTCATCTCGCTTCAGTCAGAATGGCAGCTATTATGCATACAAACAACAGTAAGTGTTGGCGAGGATGTGGGGGAAAAGGTACACTCATACACTACTGGTGGGACTGCAAATTGATGCAGCCAATATGGAAAGCAGTATGGAGATTTCTTGGAAAATTGGGAATGGAACCACCATTTGACCCAGCTAACCCTCTCCTTGGTCTATCCCCAAAGGACTTAAAAACAGCATACTACAGGGACACAGCCACATCAATGTTTATAGCCGCACAATTCACAATAGCTAAACTGTGGAACCAACCTAGGTGCCCTTCAATAGATGAATGGATAGAAAAAAATGAACTCACAGCTAAGGAAAGCAAAAAGCAAAAGATTACTAAGTCTGGCCTGGGGCTGTAGCTCAGTGGTAGAGCACTTGCGGAGCATGTGTGAGGCACTGGGTTTGATCCTCAGCACCATATAAAAATTAATAAAATAAAGGTCCATCAACAACTAAAACAAATATTAAAAACACACACCAAAAAAAAGATTAATGAGTCTGACTGCACCAACTTGTTTTTTTAATTTACAGTAACAGAAATCAAAACAAACTGAAAGAGAATGGGGGAAGTTATCTGTATGCCTCTTCCAAAAAAATAACAGAGGAAGGCAAAGGAACTCCTAAAAGAAATACACATAACTAAAATTCTATTAAGGATTTTTAAATGAATTCTATTAAGACTCATATGAGTAAACATGTGAGTTTTTGTCAAGGTTCCATTTTTCATGGTAAATTATATCATCAAAAACAGACTAATGTTCAGGCTCATTTTTCAAGTGTATCATAGTCAAGGATTATGATTCATCCAATTTTGTACTTCTGGGGTCCAAAAGGTTAAAAATCTGTATTGATTTATTAATTTCCAATCCAAAGTGTGAAAGATGCTTACTTGAATTGGTTCTTTTTAACTGTGAAAGTTGAGTACTCTTTACTAATCATTTGACAAACTCTTTTTTTACAATTTTCCAACAAGTTGTGATAATATTTTTTTAATTACTTCTTAATACAATTCCTAATTTGTGAGAAAGCTGTATCAGCAAGTGAGTAAGTTCTCTTACCTGGGCAGCAAATATATTTTCACAACCTAATAGATCAGAAAGTAGTCTAACTCCATTTATATGACATTCAAGAAAAGCTAAAACTATGAAAACAAGATCAGTGGGAAGACTCTAATCTCAAAAGGACATAAGCAAACTTTCTGGAATAAAGGAAATGTTCTTATGTTGATGGTGGCAGTTATGCACAATGATAGAAATTTGTCAAACTCAGAAATGTAAAGGTGAATTTTACTACATCTGAATTAAACTTCAATAAACTTTTTTTTTTTTGAGTACTGGAGATTGAACCCCACCACTGAGCCACATTCCCAACTCTTTTTGTGTTTCTGAAATAGCTAAACTACTTAGGGTTTCAATTGTTAAGTCAGGCCTTCAACTTGGGATCCTCCTGTCTCAGCCACTCAAGTTGCTGGGATTACAGATGTGCACCACCGCACCCAGATCACTCAAGCATTTTTATACATTATCATTCCATCCTTACAATGGCCCTTTTAAATTGATATAATTATCTCCTTATTACATAGACTATTTTTACTGTACTTATAAAGAGCTAGTATAACATAAGAGTTAAAAATCTGTTGGCCACTGTATTCCCAGAACACAACAGGAGTTCAATAAATATTTGAGCTTTACCTCTGTGTGATCTTGGACAAAAACTTAAAACTCTTTAAACTTCAATTTCCTTATCCATTATAAGACTATAAAATAACTCTTTAAGAAGTAGATGTATTTAGCTCTTTTCATTCTTTAAAGTGCCAGGTATGACATTATGAGCATGAATGAATGAAATTTATTAATTTTTTCATAATACAGAATAAGACACTGGCATAGGGACAACATAGAGATATATGATAATGATAAAGCTTCAGATAAGCATATAACGATATAGCTGGGATACAGCCTATAATCCTAGCTACTCGGGAAGCTAAGCAAGGCCAGCCTGGGCAACTTAGTAAGACACTGTCTCAATTTTTTTTTTAAAGGGGGGGTGGTGCTGGGGATATAGCTCAGCAGTAAAGAGTATATGTGTGTATACATTTTTTTAATACACACACACACACACACAGTGACATAGGGCTAGGTATGTGACTAGTGGGAGAACATTTGCCTAGCACACAGGAAGCCCTGGATTAATTCCCAGTAACCCCCTGCCAAACACACAAATATATTTACATACATACATATATAAATATAGATATACAGATATATCAATGTAACTTAATTGCTCCTCATGTGAAACTGAAATGTTCATTCTAACAATTTTAAGAGAAAATTAGCACATTTGAAAAGGCCAGAAAGTATTAATGAATCTTTTAAAGAAAAAGAATTTCCTTTCACAAATGTCAATGTGATCATTTTGAGAAAAGTTGAAGGACTACATAGTTTAGAAAAGTTGGGGCCCATACTTCAGAATTGAGATAAACAATTTTGCCAGTAAGATTTCATCTCCTGGGACATATTTCAGAGATTAGTGATTAATTAAGACATTTAAAATTGGATGCTATACATGGACAGGATAAGGAAAATTGCAGGAAAGCTCTTTTAATCTGGAAGACACCTTAGAGCTAATTTTGCAGGAAAAAAAAAAAAAACAGACTAGAGAGGCTAAGTGGAAAACTAAGTGATATATATATATAACTGCCAATCATAAACATTTTTACAAATTTTGAGAGTCCCATATCATGGCCAACAATATCCTAAAATCTTCATTTACTCGTGGCCCTGACACTAGGCCATACAATTAAGATATGTATTCTTAATCATAATTTTCATGAATATAGTATACACACCCATGTGTACATGGCATACACACATGCAAGCAAACACACACACACCACAGCCAGGAAGTAAATATAAATAATTTCTGATGTAATCATCAAGAATACAAACAATAATAAATGTTGGCGAGGATGCAAGGCAAAAGGTATACTTACTTATACATTGCTGGTAGGACTGCAAATTGGTGCAACCACTATTAGAAACCAGTATGGAGATTCCTAAGAAAACTTGGAATGGAATCACCACTTGACCCAGGCTATCACTCTTCGATTTATACCCAAAGGACTTAAAAACAGCATACCACAGTGATGGAGCCACATCAATGTTTACAGCAGCCCAATTCACAACAGCCAAATTATGGAACCAACCTAGATACCCTTCAACAGATGAGTGGATACAGAAACTGTGGCATATTCACACAATGGAATATTACTTAGCCTTAAAGAAGCATGAAATTGTGGCATTTGCCGGTAAGTGGATGGAACTGGAGAATATTATGCTAAGTAAATAAACTAATCCCAAAGAACCAAAGGCCAAATGTTTTCTCTGATAGGCAGAGGCTAACTCACAATAAGGGGGCAGGGAGAATAGAGGTATTTTGGACTAGAAAAGGGGAGTGAAGGGAAGGAAAGGGCATAGGGGTAGGAATGATAGAAAGAGTAGGACATTATTACCCTACGTGCATATATGATTACATAACTTGTGTAACTTTACTTCATGTACAACCAACGAAAGATAAGTTATACTCATTTGTGATCTAAATTCTGTTTACGATATCTTGATGTTTTCCTTACCAGGCATGTTTTGGCTTTTCTAGAAATCTTCAACCTAAGAACTTGACTTGCCACATTCCCAGATACAACCTAATCTATACTGACTTGTTCAACCTGTTTTACGATGATGAAACTCTAACAGGGAAGTATCACCTAAAAATACTCTAAACCATGTACAGTGGTACACATTTGAAATCCCTAGTTATTCAGGAGGCTGAGGCAGAAATCACAAGTTCAAGGCCAGTCTCAGCAACCCTGTCTCAAAATTTTAAAAGGGGGGGGGGGTATCCTGAGGACATAGTGGTAGAACACCCCTGGGTTTCACCCCCAGTATCACAAAAAATATACGAGTAAACATTTTTCAAATAATCAGATGTCAGCTATTTAAAGACTTGATGAGCACAGAGATAAGAAAACCCAATCGACCTGACCTGGCTACCCACAGTCACCAGGGAGCTAAAAGTGATATTGCTGCTTAGCTATACCCTTTGAATGAATATTTTCATCCTCTTAATTGCTCTGTTGCCATTTCACATATGCTCAGATTCTAAGGCAGCAACACTAAGGGTCAGAACAAGTACATAGACAAATGGACCCCATTAAGCACATCTTAACATCCAACCTATCTTGAGGGGTAAGGTAAGCCACACAGTTCTTAATACCAATTCATTGCCCTCAATTTATGAATATCTTACTCTATGAACTCTTTGTAAGAAATATTAAGTTGTGGAAACAGATGTATTTAGCTATTTAAATTATATGAATAAGCAAATTTTCAAATCAAGTGAGAACTAGACATAAGGACACAGATGCAGAAGTTTAGGTTTGGGGAAAAGTAACAATCAGAGTCAAAATTTATGCCCTGAACATTGCTCATATGTTTGAAAAGTCTCAAGCCAGGTACCGATAGCCTCTTGTTCATCCAAAAAAAAAAAAGACACACAAGACTTTATGAAGACTTGCTTTCAACTAGTTCAACTAGCTTGAGGTAGTCAAGCAATTCCTCTACCCAAGGGTGGAACTAGAAGTGATCAGAAGTATGGCAGATTCCCAGTCATAAGAAGACCTAGCAGAGCATGGTGGTGGATACTATGATTTAGGCAGCTTGGGAAGCTGAGGCAGGAGGATCACAAGTTCAAGGCCAACTTCAGCAGTTTAGCAAGGCTGTTTCAAAATTTTAAAAAATAATAAAATAAATAAAAAGTGCTGGTGATGTAGCTCAGTGGTTAAGTGCCCTTGGGTTCAATCCCTGGTATCCAAAGATAAAGAAAGAAAATCTAAATCTAGTTAGGTTTTGTCTAGCAAAGCAAACTTAGAGAAACTTTCTTTTTTACAGAGGGATAAACTGAAGTTCAGCAACCATCATTCTGAAACCCCCAGTGCAGGCAATTTTAACATTTGCCAACTTCTTCACTTTGATGATTTTAAAAAGCAGTACAAAGAACTGTCCTTTATACAAATCCTGTTAATATTCTGGTTTGACAGGATATGAATCCATTAGGGTGAATTGATCCTAGAGGAAAGTGAATAAATAGTTTAAGTAAGAGTGTTATTTCTGGGCTGGAGATGTGGCTCAAGCGGTAACGCGCTTGCCTGGCATGCGTGGGGTGCTGGGTTCCATCCTCAGCACCACATAAAATAAAATAAAGATGTTGTGTCCACCAAAAACTGAAAAATAAATATTAAAAAATATTTTTTAAAAAAAGTGTTATTTCTTCTTCCAAACAATGTATAGCTAAAATTCACAGAGCACCTACTCTGTGCTAAGCATTATTCTAAACTCATATGTAATACTCCATTTAATCTACATAATCCTACAAAAAAAGGATATTCCTATTTACATGTAGAGAAACTGAGACAAAGGAGGTTTAAGTAACTTGCTCAAGGTCAACCAGCAGGCAAGTGAGAACATTTCAACCCACACTGCTTTTTCTGCCTCATGATTATGCAAGATGTTGCTTTTTTTTGGTTTTGGTGTTTTTTTCCTTTTCCAGTACTTAGGCTTGAACACTAGGCCTCATGAATGTTAGGTGAGTGCTAACAACTGTGAGGGAGGGGTTGTTTTGGTTTTTGATTATAACTGTAAAAGAATCATACCAAACTTCTTCCCGCCCACCCTGGGAGATCTCTCCTAACTTATAAACAGAAACAGATTGGAAGTCTTGAGATATGTTAAGTGGAAATTTATATATATCTTATCTATGTAGGTATATGAATTCTTCTTCCCTGTCCAAAAAATAAAACGGTATCCTGCTTATTAGTGAATTACCTAGCTCACAAATTCTGTTCCACAAATTGTATAGGCCTGGGGTGGGGGGATTAGTATCATTAGCAATTGTCTTTCTTGTTGTCCTCTTAAAGAGTTTGTATGGTTTTTACAAAGAATGTTGGCCTGAAATCCTCTACTAACAAGAAACAAAGATTCTCAAACAAGCCTGGTATCCTAATTCAAATTCATCCACCTTTCAAATAAAAGAACTACCAGAAACCAAACCAATGTAATGCTAAGTAAAAAGGATACCAGCAGTAGAAACTAGGGGGAAACCTGCACCTAGTTTCCCAGTTTGAAGCCTCAACTACTTACACCAGTATCTCCCTTTACCTAATTAAGCTGAGGCTCAGGCTTCCTCCAAACAGCCCAGAACACAGCCACTTACATATATAGAATGGATGATGTATGTAAAATGTATGAGTGAATGAATGAGTGAAGAAATGCACCTGGGACTCTTCTTCCACAGATGCTGACACTCCAATCTTCAGCTTCAGTAGGGCAGAATCTCCCTTCATCTAGGTATGTCAGGGTCTCCTCTATATGTGGAGATTTTCTAGAACTAAAAGAATTCAGCATATAGTTGTACTCACAGCTATAAGGAAAATAATTAGCAGGTCATAAGCAGAAAAGAACAAGTGAAATCTGGAGGAATCTCTCCTTACCATAAGAGGTCACACAGAGCTTACTCCCTTAGCAACAAAAATGCAGCAACATGTTTGCCATGTTTATGTCCAGGGAAATCCACTGGGGACTCAGCATCTAAGGTTTTGTGGTGGACTGGTCACACAGGTACCCTCTGCCTAGCACATACCAAAATTCCAGACCCCCAGAAGGAAAGCTGGTGTCCATCATAACATATTGTTTATACAGGCTTGGGGAGCACTGTGAGAGCAAGTTCCCATAGGCCGGCCAAGAGCCAACGTTTTTCTAAGGATGGCCACCTCAGCCTACGATGTTAACTCCTCGGAACAGCAAGTTATTAAACTTCTCTAGATGTCAGACTCACTTGAAGAAAGAGGAAAATAATAGAAACCACTTCATAGCTACCATAACTATTATAGTATAGAGTCCCCACGGTATTACTATTCAGGATGATAAAGACTTCAAGACCTAAAGATTAGTTGATGACAGTGATAAGGAAGACTGAAGAAAGTTACAGCCATGGTAAGATATTAACACAGAATTGGAGTAATTTTTAAATGGCCTTCAAATTATGGTATATCTCGGTTGATTTGACATATATAGCTTATTTCAAAAATATCTGGCTTCTACATACTAGGGCAAACTGAACATGATACATAATATATGACATAATGAGAAACACTGGAGGTTACTGTTCATCAATAAAAAATTGGAGGCTGGGGTAGTGGCTCAGTAATAGAGTACTTCCCTAACATGGGTGAGGTAACTGGGCTTGATTTTCAGCACCATATAAAAATAATTAGATAAAGATACATTGAAAATTCTTTAAAAAAAAGTTTTTAAAAATAACCAATAGTGGGGCTGGGGCTGGGGCTCGGCAGTGGAGTACATGCCTGGCGCATGCAAGGTACTGGGTTCAATACTCAGTACCATATAAAAATAAATAAATAAAATAAAGATATTATGTCCAACTACAACTAAAAAAAATATTTTTAAAAATAACCAATAGTGATACTCTGGAAACGTAATTTGTATTTGTCTTCAAAAAATTCATTTACATTAAAGCTTTTTTGTACTTTGTTTTTTACTTTTCTTTTTTGCTGTTGGGGCTCAAACCCAGGGCTCTGAGCCCATAAGGCAAGCATTTTATCGATAAGCTACATCCTAATCCTCACATAAAGCTCTGAAAGACTGTATTCCACAGTCAAATGTGAAGGTATTTTATATTACTATTAGTTATATCACACAAAAAATAACTTCACTGGATTTTTTGTTTGGGGGTGTTTGGGATTTTTTGTTGTTGTTGTTATTTGTTTGTCTGCAGTGCTGGGGATCTAACCCAGGGTCCCACACATAACAGACAAGCACTCTACATCCCCAAACCCTTTTTCATTTTGAAACACAAGCACTCTACATCCTCAGCCCTTTTTCATTTTGAAACAAGATCTTGCTAAACTGAGGCTGGCCTCCAACTGTGATCCTCCTGCCTTAGTCTCTGGTTACTGGGATTACAGGTGTGTACCACCACGACTGGTGATGTCACTGTTTTTAATAGTGTAAAAGGAAAACAGTATTTATTACCAACATATTTGGAAAATCAGTCATCATACAACCACATGATATTATCTGTTCATTTTGACCCATAATCATAAACAGATGGAAATATAATTTTATAATACTCACATAAACTGGTTACGTTACTATGTGAAACTACTACATCAAGTGGGGAATAGACTATGTTCTACCACCCATCCTGCTTCCACAAAGATTCAGAGTCAAACTGGCAGCAAAATAGGTTTTACTCAAAGGTAGCTTTGAAGGAAGAGAGAAGAAATTTTTGTTTCAAATTTCCATCTTCAGAAAAACTGAAGGGCCAGGAAAGGTTTTACAGGAGGAGGCCAAATGGGACAAAAGGCAGGAAATATACATATGTAGATTTTAGCTAGGCTCTGTTAATCAGGAATGTGTCCATAGGCAGCCTTTACAATCAGTATGAGGAGTGCAGAAAAAGAAGTTATCAGGAAGTTTAGAAGTTAAAACAATTTGGAGTTTTAATTCTCAGTATGAGGAAGCTATCCTTGATTTTAGAAGAATCTGTTTTAGTTAAAGTTGTTATAAGAATCCTTGACATTGCTACAAGTGTATTACAAATTTAAAGTTCCATAGATATTGACATTTTATTTTTAGAGAGTTAAATTTCAAAGAAGAAAGTGGTTTTCCCTGATTTTTTGGGGGAAAGGGGGTGCCAGGGATTGAACTCAGGGGTACTCAACCACTGTGCCACATCCCCAGCCCTATTTTGTATTTTATTTAGAGACAGGGTCTCACTGAGTTGCTTAGTGCTTCACTTCTGCTGAGGCTGGCTTTGTCTCATCCTCATTCCCAAGCTGTGATCACAGGCATGTGCCACCACACTCAGCTTAAAATTTTTATTGGTGCATTATTGTTGTATATAATGATGGGATTTGTTATTTCATATTCATAGACGGACACGACATAACAATTTGATTTGGCCAGCACTTCACACCTCCCTCCCCACCTCCTATTGCTCTACAGATCTCCTTTTGATTACCTTGAGATCTGCCCTCACTTTTTTCCTTTTTCCTCTCTAGCTTCTACACATGAGAGAAAATACAGGATCCTTGGCCTTCTGAGTTTGACTTATTTTGCTTATCATAATGGTCCTGCAAATGCCATAATTTCATTTTTCTTTATGGCTGAGTAAAACTCCATTGTGTATATATATACATTTTTCTTTATTCATTCATCTGTTGATGGACACCTATGCTGGTTCCATAGTTTGCTATAAAATAAGAAAATTAAGCTAGAAATCAACAACAGAATAAAATATGAGGAATCCCCAAATGTTTGGAAATTTTTAAATAACTCACATTTTTAAATAATTCACAAAGATGAAATCACAAAGGAACTAGAAAGTATTTTGAACTGGAAGAAACTGTTAAAAAGCATATCAGAATTTGTTATAAAACCAACCCAGTGTCTGGAGGAAAATTTATAGCTTTAAATTCCTAAATTGGAAGGATGAAAGATCTCAAATCAATAACTAAACTTCTATTTTAAGAAACTAAAAAAAGAAAGGCAAAGTAAATGCAAAGTAAGCTGAAGGAAGAAAGACTAAAATGGAAATTGATGAAACTGAAAACAGAAAAACCATATTAAAAAAAAAAACAAGACTTTAAACTTGTTTCTTTAAGAAGAGCAATAAAATTGACAAAGCTAGAAAGATCAAGTGAAAAAGGATACATGCTAGAACGTAAGGAGTCAAAAAGAGACATCACTACAAGTACATACAGGAGGCTGGGGCTGGGGCTCAGTGGTAGAGCACTTGCCTAGCATGTGTGAGGCACTGGATTCGATTCTCAGCACTGCATTCGATTCTCAGCACTGCATATCAATAAATGAATAAAATAAAGATCCATCAATATCTACAAGAAATTTAAAAACATACAGGAATATCATGAACTATATGTCAAAAAATTAAATAGCTTACATGAATGGACAAATCCTTAGAAAGACAATTAGTAAAACTAACTCAAAAATTAGCACAGAATCTGAATAGATCTACAACTAAAGAAATTCAATCAGCAATTTTTAATTTCCTAACTAGAAAAACCCAGGCACAGATGTTTTCACTGGTAAGTTGTTAAGTTCTATCAAATATATTCAACAAGGTAGTAACACCAATACTTCACAAACTCTTACAGAAAATAAGAAGCAGGAATGCTCAATTCATTCCACGAACCAGTATTGCTCTAATGCCAAATCCAAAGATTTTCACAAGAAAAGAAATACACAAGGCTGGTAACTCAGCGGCAGAGGTCTGCCCAGCATGCACTGGGCACTGAGCCCTGGGTTCCATTCCAGCACTACAAAAAATAATCTTTTCTCTTTTTAAAAGAAATATACCAACCAATATTCCTTACAAATACAGATGCAATAATGTCCAACTAAAATCAACAAATCAATTTCAGCAAAGTATAATTATATACAATGACCAAGTTCCATTTGTCTGAGGAATATAAGGCTAATTTATACCTGAAAATCAAATAACATAATATTAATGGAATAAAGGACAAAACCAATGATCATTTTAAAAACTAGGGTGACCAACCTTACTGGTTTGTCTAGGACTGAGGGGTTTTCCAAGATTCAAGACTTTCAGAGCTAAATTCAGGAAAGTCCTGGGAAAATTCACAGCTGGTAATGATAATATAAAAAGCATTGACAAAATTCAATACCTATTTCATGACAAACACAATGAAAAAATTAAAAAGAAACTTCCTCTACCAATTATGATGGCAGCATTATAATCTTAATAATAGAAGACTGAATTCTTTCCTCATAAAAGTATACAGATGCCTACTCTCCCCACTTTCAATCAACCTTGTATTGGTGGCTTTAGTCATGAAAGGAAAGAAGGGAGAAAGGAAAGGAAATGGCTGAGGGAGGGAGAAAAAGAAGGGAAAAAGAATGCAGGGATGACATGAAACTGTATGCAGAAAATACTAAGGAATTCACAAACACACACACACAAAAAAAAAAAAAAAACTAATAAATTATTTCAGTGACATTTAAGGATACAAGATCCATCTGCAAAAATCAACTGTTTCTATTATACTAGCAACAAAAATCTGACACAAATTTTTAAAAAGATAATGCCATTAACAATAGCATCAAAAAGAATAAAACAGGCATGAACTGATCAAAAGTAGCATTAATATGGTATATACTACAATGAAATATTACTGAGCCTTTAAAAGGAAGGAAATTGTGCAATATGCAACATGGACAAACTTCGAGAACATTTGACTAAGGGAAATGAACCAAACACAGGACAATACATCCACTTATGAGGTATCTAAAATAGTTAAACTCCGGCTGGGGCTGTAGCTCAGTGGTAAAGCACTTGCCTCGTAGGTGTGAGGCCCTGGATTCAATCTTCAGCACCCCCATTGATGGAAGTAAGGAAAGAAGGAAGGAAGGAAGGGAGGAAGGAAGGAAGGAAGGAATAAATTATGTCCGTCTACAACTAAAAAAAAAAAATAATGAAATAAAATAGTTAAACTCAAAGAAGCCAGGAGCTGGGGTAGGAAGGAGTAAGGAGCAATAGCCATAAAGTTTCAGTTATGCAAGATGAATAAGTTCTACTGATCTGCAAAACAATATTTTGCCTATAACGAATAGTACTGTATTCTATACTTAAAAAGTTAAGGGTAGGGGCTGAGGTCGTGGCTCAGTGGTGGAGCGCTTGCCTAGCATACATGAGGCACTGGGTTCGATTCTCAGCACCATATAAAATAAATAAAATAAAGGTACTGTGTCCATCTACAACTAAAAAATGTTATTTTTTTTTTAAAGTTAAGGGTAGCCAGCAATGGTAGCACATACCTGTAATCCCAATGGCTCAGAGGCTGAGGGAGGAGGATAACAAGTTCAAGGCCAGCCTCAGCAACTAAGCCAGACCCTGCCTAAAAATAAAAAATAAAAAGAGCTAGGGATGTGGCTCAGTGATTAAACACCTCTGAGTTCAATCTCTGGTATCCAAAAAAAAAGGTAAGGGTGGGGGTAGATCTGACATTTAGTGTTTTTACTATATATATTTTTTTTTTACAAAAGAAATGGGAGGACTGGGGATATATCTCAGTTGGTAGTGCTTGCCTCACATGCCCAGAGCCCTGGGTTCAATCCCCAGCACCACCAAAAAAAAAAAAAAAAATGGAACATTCGATTTGTTCACTGAAAAACGCAAACATCATTATTATAGATGAATGTTGAAGATGATCAATAAATGGTAAAAAAATTTCATGTTCATATATTAGAAGACTCAATATGATAAGACAATAACTCTCCCCAAATTCATTTATAGATTCAATGCAAATCTCTAATAAAAATTCCAGCAGACTTTTTTACAGTAATTAACAGGCTGATCCTAAAAACTTTACACAGGACCCAGAACAGTTAAAACATTTTTTAAAAACAAAATTGGAAGGCTTATACTACCTGGTTTCATAACTTACCAGAAAGCACAATGAATTAAAACAGGTGGATAAAGATATAAGGACAGACATATATATAATGGAACAGAAGTAAGGGCATATGAATAAATTTATACATTTAAAATCAATGGGAAACTGATCACTTTTTCAATAAATAGTACTAGAATAATCCATAGAATAAAGAAGAATTTAGACCCTTGTTTCACATCATACACAAAAATTAGCTCAAAATAGATCATAAAATTGGCTGTGATTGTGGCTCAGTGGCACAGTGCTTGCCTAGCATGTGTAAGGCACTGGGTTCGATTCTCTGCACCACATCTAAATAAATAAAGATCCATTGACAACTAAACAGTATTTTTTAAAAAATAGGTTATAAAATTAAAATGTAAGAGCTAAAACTATAAAACTTATGAAAGAAACAATGGAGAAAATCCTCAAGACATGGATTAGGCAAAGCTCTTACACAAAACAACAAAATCATATCATAAAAGAAAAAATTAAAAAACCAGATTTCATCCAAATTAAAACTTGTGGGCTTCAAAAGTCCCTAATATTCAATTTAAGAAGAAAAGAGAGGGGCTGGGGTTGTAGCTCAGCGGTAGAGAGCTTGCCTAGCATGTGTGAGGCCCTGGGTTCAATCCTCAACACCACATAAAAATTCATTATTTAAAGAAAGAAAGAAAGTTATTGTGTCCATCTACAACTAAAAATGTTTTTTAAAAAGAGGACAGGGGGAGGGGCTAGGACTGTGGCTCGTCGGTAGAGCGCTGGCCTAACATGGGCTGGACCCGGGTTAGATCCTCAGCACCACATAAAAATAAAGGTATTGTGTTGTGTCCATCTACACCTAAAAAATAAACATTAAAAAAAAAGGAGGGGGGAGAAGACCAGTCACAGACTAGGAAGAAATATTTGCAAACAATATATCTAGTAAAGGACTTATATCCAGAATATACTATAAACTCTTACAAGTCAGTAAGAAGTCATTCAACCCAACTTAAAAATGGACAAAAGATTTGAACAGCTATGTCACCAAAAGATATATGAATGGGTAATAATCATATAAAAAGGTGCTCAACACTGTGAGTTATAAGGAAGTTTGAAATTAAAACAATGAGTTAACCACTTCATATCCACTCAGATAGCTATTAATAAGTGTTGTCAAGGATATGAAGAAAACTGGAATTCTCATATATTACTGTTAAAAATGTAAAGTGGTACAGTCACTTTGAGACACAGTATGGCAATTTCTTCTAAAGTTAAATATAGGGCTGGGGATATAGCTCAGTTGGTAGAGTGCTTGCCTTGCATGCACAAGGCCGTGGGTTGGATTCCCAGCACCACAAAAAAAAAAAAAAGTTAAACATATGCCTGGCAGGTGCATTTGCCTGTAATCCCAGTGGCTGGGAAGGCTGAGGCTGAGGCAGGAGAATTCCAAGTTCAAAGCCAGCCTCAGCAATATAGCAAGGGCCTAAGCAGCAAGACCCTGTCTCAAAATAGAAAAATAAAGAGACTGGGGATCTAGCTCAGTTGGTAGAGTGCTTACCTAGCATGTACAAGCCCTGGGTTCAATCCCCAGCATCACCAAAACAATAGAAAAATAAAAAGGGCTGGGGATGTAGTTAAGTGGTTAAGCACCTCTGGGTTCAATCCCTGGTACCAAAAAAAAAAAAAAAAAAGTTAAACGTTTCAAAGTAGTTCTACTCCCAGGTATATACCCAAGAAAAACAAAAGCCTATATCCACATTAAGACTTAAATGTTCAGGAAGCATTATTTAAAATGTTCAAAAACTGAAAACAATCCAAATATCTATCAACTGATTTAACAAATACCAAAAAGAGGTATATCCATACAAAAAAAATTTACTATTTGGCAATAAAAAGGAATAAAACCCTAATATTAATACATGCTACAATATAGATGAATCGAAAAACATGCAAAGCGAAAAAAAATGATGTAAAAGACTATATACTGCATAATTCCATCATATGAAATACCCAGAAAAAGTAAATAAATCTATGGAGACAGAACAATTGGTGCTTGCCTAGGGATGAAGGATGAGGGGAATGAGAAATAACTGCAACAGGCCAGAGAGAACTTTTAGAAGTAAAATGTTCTAAAACAGACTTGTGATAGTTTCTGAATTCTATGTATTTACTAAAAATATTTAATCATACTCTCAAAATGAATGAATTTTTGCTTTTAATTAAGTTGAAAACCTAATTTCTTTAAAGTGTACACTCCCAAGAGAAATGAAAACATGTTCACCAGAAAAAAAAACAAACTGTACACAAACATCCACAGTATTATTCATAATGAAAAAGTAAAAAAAAAAAAAAAAAAAAACAACTCAAATGTTAATCAAATGAAGAATGGGTAAACACAATAAAGTACATTTATACAATGAACATTATTCAGCAATAAAAAGCACTGACACATGCTACAATATGCATAAATTTTGAAAACACTATGAAAGAAGCCAGTCACAAAAGACAACATATTGTACAGTTTCATTTTTATGAAATTTCCAGTACAGGCAAATCTATAGATAGAAAGTAGATGAGTGGTTCCCTAAGACTGTGAGTGTTGGGGAGAAATGGTGACTGCTAATGAAAGTAGCATTCTTTCTGAGAGTGATAAACATGTTCTAAAACTGTTGAAGTTAATGGTTGCACAACTCTGTGAATATACTAAAAACCACTTAACTGTATACTTTAAATCAAACTGAATGGTATGTGAATTATATCTCAACAAAGCTGTTACTTCTTCCCCCAAAAAAGGTATTGAACTGTGAGCAGGTAAAAACATCAACACTGGCAGGGCCTACCACACACTACCACAACTGAGGATACTTAGGACAGAAAAATCCCAGTTTGAAACTCTTTCCAACTACACTCAAGCTAATTATTTTCTAAGTGAGTGTTTATACCCTAAATGAGGTACAATGATTAATCCAAGTGTTCAGCTAAGTTTAAAAACAGGATAATATTAAATATTCGAATTTCACATGCCCAAGGTATTTCAATTTTTACTTCATGTGTTTAACTACTACATGTCTCAATTATATTCATATGAATGCACTCTGTAAACTGTATTGTCTTATGTAAACTTCAATTATTCTTAAATTCCCTTAATATAATTATTTTCCACTCATTAAAGTTAGAAATTCTACCTTTTGAAGAAACTCTAAAACACAGCTATCCATAGCTACCTCAGTAAACCAGACCTTCTGTGATCCTGGCACTAAGTAAAGTATATAATTCGCCTCTCGACAGAGACTCGGATAAAAAGCAAAGCAAATCTGATACCAAACGCAGATACGGTTCTCTCATCACCGGATTAAAATTTAAACCACACAGGTCAAGTAAATGTTCAAAACACAAGAAAGAGGGGGTTCAGTTTTACAATGAGGTGTCCCCATCTTAGTACTCATTTAATGAAGTACTAAGAACTTAAAGGCTATTCTGCGGGGCATCTGGCTCCTACAAAGACAGCCCAGGACGCTGGCACACCAAGAACACTAGAAACTGTGCGATCTGGATCCCTCCTGGCGCTATGGAATATTTTCTGTCCTTTACTGACGGATAAAAACCCCGAGCGGAGCGAGGGGGGCCGGC
>NW_026000037.1:14700475-14720419 GCF_001458135.2 Marmota marmota marmota
GATCAGACCCGCTCCCAGCCTCTGCTAAGATGAAGGTGGGGCGCGGGCGGGCAGGAGCGCGACGCCGGCCCGCCCCGGCCGCTGACGCACGTGGCGCACCGCCCCGGCAGCCTCCCGCCCCTCGGCGCCGCCGCTCCTCCCCGCTCGCAAACGCCCGGCCTAGTACACCCGAGGACCCCGCCCCGTTCCCAGAAATTACCACCCGCCCAACGGCCCGGCCGCGCGGCGGTTGGTGCCCGCGTTTGCTGGCGGTCGGGCCGCGGGGCCCAGCGCGCAGCTGCGGAGCGCGGCGGGCGGCCCCTTGCGCTGCCCCGGGAGCCCGGCGCCCGCACCTAGCCTTTGTCGCTCCTCTCCCAGTCAGCGACGGAGAAGTAACTCTAGCCCCAGTATCGATGCGAGAATGAGGGAGTGTGTTGGCGAAGGAGTCTTTTGGCCCAAGTGCCTGCGAATTCGAAAACGAAAACCCAGCAGAAGCTGCACGCTTCTGGTTTCCACACTTTCACACAAAGGGGAACCTCTGCGCAGGGCGCACTCACGCGCCTTCAAGTGCACAAAAGCTAATGACACGGTACCCTCGCCAGTCCTGCGTTGCGAGCGTCTCATTAATGGCCTTTCTGAGGCATGGTTATGCAGACAAACCCTACTATATGTTCCACCACCACCATTCCCCGCTGCCGCGTTTTCTTGTATTTGTTTCTTTAACAAAGAGCACTGACTGTCCCGGTGCGCGCGGGGACTGACTCGGCTCCCCTTTCGGGCGCTGGCAGCCTCACTGCGAGGGACCCAGCGCTTGGCGCAGCATTCACCACGTTTGCTTCTGGGCTCCAGTCTTTCTCTTTTTACTGTTTCATGGTCAATTTTGAACGTAGAAGAAACCCTGAGCGGTATGAGTTATAGCTGAACTTGAAAGGAACGTGGGAACCACGGAAATTACTCTAGAGTAAGGCTCAAAGGTCAGAGAACCACAAGAGGCTCCACTGTTTTTAAATCCCTGAAGAATCAAGAATTTAATAATCTCTTTTTAAAGTTGTTATTGCCTTTCTGTTTACATCGTGGTGAATCTTCCTTTCTTAAGTAGCCCTGGGGGTTCTTGTTCTTATTTAGGAGATTTTTACTCTTAAAATGCAGGGGAAACCTAGGTAGCATGATAGCTATCCAGAGATCCTCTTAGCTCCGATAGAGTTTTGTGAATTCCTGAGTTCTAAGACATGCAACCATTGCCACCCGTTAGAACCAAAGAATTTATGGAGCTTTGATAACATTGAAAACTTTAAGGCACAGTAAACAAGGTGCTGCAAATGGCATTCTTTCAAGGGCACTATTTTTTTTTTAATATTTTTTTTAGATGTTGATGGACCTTTTTTTTATTTTATTCATTTATTTATATGTGGTGCTGAGAATCGAACCCAGGGCCTCACACATGCTAGGCAAGTGCTCTACCACCAAGCCACAACTCCAGCCCCTTTCAAGGGCACTATTTTTATCCCCCATTTCTTGCAGAGTAGACTATCACTTCCGGGAGCCATTGCCCACTTGGATGTTTGCAAGTAATAGTCATTACTACTGCATCTGCATAACACTAAGAAGCATGCAAGGACAGAGCTTGATTCCTGAAGTTAAGCGAAGCTCTTACCTGCTGGGTCATATCTTTCCTATTAGCCACCTTGAGAAGAAATGTATCTCAGTGTCAATTGGAAGTAACCTGGGAAGTCCCAGGCTGATACCATTGGTAGATATTATTGTTCCCAAATTCTCACTCTCCATGCCTTCATGCACTTTGAAATGTAGAGTTTTGTGAATTCCTGATTTCTAGTTCCTTCCATTAGAGAGAGAATGAATCTCCACCCTGTTGATGTTGGGTTTAGATCATTTTACTTGCCTTGGGCCAAAGGAGTAGGGGCAGAAGTGACAGTGTAATGGTTGTGGACCTGGCCTGAGGGTGTGTTGCAGGTTTCTGCTTGCCTCACTGGCACTCCTGCCTCTCACAATGTGAAGAACATGTCTGGGGAGTCTGCTGGTCCAAGAAGGATGAGACACATGGAACAGGTCTGGAACCACCCCAGTGTGCTGCCAGCAACCAGTAGAATACAGGATGTTTTGTAAGCCTTGTGTTTTGGGGTACTCTTCCCAGGATTAGTGTTGCAGTTGCTAACAGAATAACAGAGCAATCTATCTTCATTGACTCTACTTTTTTACTAAATGAGACCTTGGGTATTGGCCTTCATGGTGCCAAACTTGATATCTCTGGCACAGCTCCTTAGTAGTGAGTGGGTCTTAGACACATGCCTGTGGAAGCAGGCCAAATAAGAAACCCAGAGATTTGCAGTAGTCCTCAAAAGATCTTATATAAGTAAGAAAGGTCCAGTGTGGCCAGAAGTCCAGTAGCATGCTAAGGATCATGGAACACATCTCCATGTGGTAAATGGATTTCTTTTGCCTTTGTTTTTGTTCATTTGATTTGGTAGTTTGGTTTGCTTTGAGTTTTTAGAGTTTTGAGATATCTTTGTATTTTCTATCACATAATTTATTTCATAATTATGCATGTGATTCATTAATACATTCTCATCATTTTTTTTTTTTGTACCAGGCATTGAACTCAGGGGCAATTAACCACAGAGCCAAATTCCTAGCCCCTTTTTATGTTTTATTTAGAGACAGGGTCTCACAGAGTTCCTTAGGGCCTCACTAAGTTTCTGAGGCTGGCTTTGAATTCACAATCCTCCTACTTCAGCTTCCTGAGCCACTGGGATTACAGGAATGTGCCATGGTGCCCAGCTCATCAATGTTCAAGTAACACAAAATAAACTTTTTTAAAATTTCCAAGTCCTTTCCCTCTATGCTTCTCTTTCCATTCCTCACTTATCCTTCATATGTAGCTGGCCATCCCATACCTCTCCTCTTTAACAGATAACCATAAATGGTTTAACTTGTATGTTTTTAGACTTTTTTTCTTGGGCATTTATATACATATAGAAATACTTGTACAAATTAGATATGAATGGGATTACATATTATTTATATATATGTATATATATATACATATATATATAAAATGGTAGAATTATTTATCCTTTTTTCTATGTTCATTTCATCTTTGTTCTAATTATATAGGAAATTCTTTTTAAAAATCTGGCCTGTCTTCAGTGTGACAGGCTAGCCAAAGGAAGAGGTTTTTCTGCTTTTATTTTATTTTTTTTTTTAATTTTTTAATACTTATTTATTAGTTTTCGGCGGACACAACATCTTTGTTTGTATGTGGTGCTGAGGATCGAACCCAGGCCGCACGCACGCCAGGCGAGCACGCTACCGCTTGAGCCACATCCCCAGCCCCGTTTTTCTGCTTTTATATCAAAATGTTAAAAGGTCCCAGCGGCTTGGGAGGCTGAGACAGGAGGATCATGGGTTCAGAGCCAGCCTCAGCAACAGCAAATCACTAAGCAACTCAGTAAGATCCTATCTCTAAATAAAATAGGACTAGGGATGTGACTCAGTGTTGAGTGTCCCTGAATTCAATCCCTAGTACCCAAAAAAAAGTAAAAGAAAAAAGTAAAAGGGAGGAATACCCTTTAGGACCTTGCGGTTGTGGCAGAGGCAACCAACATGAGGAACAGAGAACTGGGCACGGTGGTGCATGCCTGTTATCCCAGGTGCTCGGGAGGCTGAGGCAGGACCATTGCAGGTTTGAAGCCAGCCTCAACAACTTAGTGAAGCTGTAAGCAACCTAGTGAGACCCTGTCTCAAAATAAAATATAAAAGGAGATGAGGATGTGGTTCAGTGGTTAAGCACCCCTGGGTTCAATCCCTGTGACCAAAACCAAAAACAACAACAAAGAAAGAAAGAAAAAAAAAAAATGAGGAACACAAGAGAAAACTAAGTTCTCAATGTGGTAGGCGGTCAATCAGTTCCCTCTCCCAACTTGTAAATTGGCTCGGAGCTACTCCTTGGAGGCACTGAGTTATGTTTGATTAAATAAAGCCAGGTGTTCCTTTATAATATTTTAAGTAAGCAGTCCAAGAGAACAGAGTGCCCTCACCTTGCCTTAGGACTCACTCATTGTCACTGCTGCTGTGTTCTGTTGGTCACACAGTCCTAATTCAGTATGGGAGGACACTACCCAAGTTCATTAATACTAGGAGATAAGGATGGTTGAGGGCAGTGTAGGGAGCTGGCTGCCACAAGAGCATCCATGGTAGTGAGTTTTGAGTGACCAAAATAATTCTTAAGCTTGTAGTCCTGATCATTGCAGGTTGGCAAATTCCCTAGTTGCCAATGACTATGTAGACTTTACAAGAACAGCCAGAAAAATCTCTTCTTTGGCCTCTCCTTAAAGAACAAGTGGTTCTGGGCAACTCTCCAGTTGCATTCTGGTGTTAACCTACCTTGTTTGTGAACCAGTCTATCCATTCCTCCTACCACTCCTTCCTGGGCTTCTACAAAGAAGGTTATTCATAATTCTCCTATGTGCTATGTCTGCAGAGGAACCTAGTCCCCAAATTCACTTTTCAGTTTAGGTATTGTCTTGCTTTTTATGAATCAGAATTTTTTTTTTTTTTTTTTTTAAAGAGTGAGAGAGTGAGAGAGAGAGAATTTTTTAATATTTATTTTTTAATTTTCGGCGGACACAACATCTTTGTCTGTATGTGGTGCTGAGGATCGAACCCGGGCCGCACGCATGCCAGGCAAGCGCGCTACTGCTTGAGCCACATCCCCAGCCCCGAATCAGAATTTTTTGAACAGTTTGTATTAAGCAAATTATAAGAGACTTGCCATACAGAATCACAAAAACCAAATAATTTGGGGGGAACACCTTATGTTTTCAGAATCCAAGGAAGCAATTTTGAGGATGAAATTTGTACCATCAAAAGCAATCAGATAAAATAAACTAACATTTTTCATGAAGTTGTTCTTTGATTTCTAATAAAATAAGTCATCATTTTATACTTTGAGTCCTCGATCTCTTTTTCTCTTTCCACATTTTTTATTGGTGCATTATAGTTGTACATAATGATGGGATTTGTGTTACGTATTTATACATGCACTCAATATAACAAGATGTTTGACCAATATCACTCCCCACCCTTTCCCTCCTCCCATCCCCTGGTCTCTTTTATTTATTTATAGATAGATAGATAGATAGATAGATAGATAGATAGAAAGAAACAAAGATAATTTTGCAGAGTGGGGGTTACTGGGATTGAACTCAGGAGCACTCAACTACTGAGCCACATTCCCAGCCCTACTTTGTATTTTATTAGACACAGGGTCTCACTGAGTTACTTAGGACCTCTAAGTTGCTAGGCTGGCTTTGAACTTGTGATTCTCCTGTCTTAGCCTACCCAGCCGCTGCATGCCCAACTAAAACCAACTTTTGTAAGCAGATTTTACATTCCTATAAAATTAAGTCAAATGAAATAGACATAAAGATATAAGTGATTTCAGATCATGTTAATCTTTAAAATTTCTGAATAAAATTTGGTTTCTTAATAAATTCTGGGAAAACGCCATACTAGTTGGGGGAAGTACTAGAAATACATTTTCTTATTTGTGAGCTGAGCAGTTTTTTTAAAGAGTGTTGAACCCTCTTTCTTCCATGCTTCTAAGTTAAAATTCACTCCACAGATCACCCTAAAAGATTAGAAGAACAAGCTGGGTACTGTGTCATGAGCCTGTAATCCAAGCAACTCCAGAGGCTGAGGCAGGAGTATTACAAGTTCAAGACCAACCTCAGCAACTTAGTGAGGCTCTAAGGACTTAGGGAGGCCCTGTCTCAAAATAAAACATAAAATTAAAAGGGCTAGAGATGTGGTTCAGTGGTTAAGCATCCCTGGGTTCAATTGCCAGTAACCAAAAATAAATAAATTTTTTAAAATGTTATTTCTCATAATTTATTAGCTAATTTGTGTGCTAATTACAATATGAAGGGTTATTTTAGTAATATAGGTAATATTGTTCAGTACCTGTACACTGCTAGGTGTTTTGTGTTGATTCATCTTATGAACAGCATTATTATCTCTGTCTTACAGTTGACACCAAAACATAGAAGTTGAGACATTTGCCCAAAGTCACAACACAGCAGGTAGCAAATGGCGATTGAGCCTTCTCCATATCATACTTCTAAACTCCCTTACTGACACACGTATGGCAGCCTTGTTTCAAATGTTCTTGTCAGACATTAAGAATGAAAAATATTGCTCTCTGCTCAGATGAACACCAACCACATGTCCCACCCCCCAAATTCTTAGGGCATCACTGCCACCTTGCAGTTTGACTCACCCCTGCCAGGCCTGCCAGTTCTGCACAACACACCAGGTACTGACACAGTACTGAGTGCGTCTAGCATGTTCCCACCTAACTGCAGTCACTCCCTGCACTCTGGCTGCCAAGAGATTCCCAAAAGTGAAGGCCAGGACAAGAAGTCCGTCAACATGGAAGTTAAAAGGGCTCAAGGAGGACCATAATCAAAACATGAATACCTGAAAGAAAATGGGAAGAAGAGTCAAGAGTTGTAAAATACTGTGAATCTATGTGAAAAACTGGAAACTTTCACATTGTGAAAATACTTCTGCAGTTAAAGTTGATACTCAAGAGTCCATGAGGGGCTAGAGCTGTAGCTCAGTGGTAGAGTACTAACTAGCCCAGCGCATGCGAAGTATTGGGTTCTGATCCTCAGCACCACATAAAAATAATAAAATGTATTTTTTAAAAAGTATGAATAGGAATGGTAATTTGATAATACCTGTACTTATATGTGATCAAGTCCTTAAAAACCAACTTTGGAAACTTAGCATCAATTTAATAGACATTCTTTCTCTTAATCCTCACAACAACCCATCATGAAGTTGTAGTCATGTGGCCAGTTATGAAACTGAGACACTCGGGCAGTAACTTTCCCAAGACCACCAGCAAGTGAGTAGGGGGCCAGCTAAGGAACCCAGGCAGGCCGCTCCAGACTCCAAGCTCTTAACTCTGGTCTGCCTCATCCTACTCCTCCTCACTGTCATCTCCAGGGGTGAAAGCTTGGTCAGGCCACTCTCCCTGTAGTGTGCTCTCCTAATGCCAGACAACACCTCTGACATGTGATTTGAGGGAAACAAAGCTAGACTCAAGACATGTCCAAGTTACACAGTAGAAGGCAGATTGGACATTGAAGCTTCTCCAAAGCCTGTGTTTATCCACACTTACATCATACTTCTAAATGCCTCTTGATACATGTATGTCTGGAGTAGAGAAATAAAAATGTAAGAAAGAAAGAGTTGTGTATTTCACATATGCTAGCTGTTTTCTATTCTTGTATTAAAAAAAATCAATGATCTTATCAGAAAAACGAAATAAAACATTTACAGTAAATATATTTACCAGAGCCTAAGGCCATTTGTATGCTAGGTAACAACAAAGTATTAATTTCTAAATTTAACAGCAGACTGAAATGGTAGTATTATGAGGATAGCATGTGAAAAATATTGATAAGTTAAAAAGAGATTAAAAATATCTCTAAAAAGTACCCTCACCATGGGCTAGGGATGTGGTTCAGAGGCTCAGTAGAAGAGCATTTGCCTAGCATGAAGGAGGCCCTGGCTTCCATCCCCAGCACTGTAACAACAACGTTCTTGCAGATAACAAGTAAGCTTTGAGATATTAAAAAGGAATATAGTCTCACTTAAATATAATCTTCCAAAGCCTCCAAAGATTAGTGCAAGCAAGCAAATTTCAAGGTTGAGTTGGGCAGCAGATATACCTACTACCACTCTGAGAATTTAGTCTTCTTTAATGACTCTCACTCTTTTTTTTTGGGGGGGGGGTCAGTACCAGGGATTGAACCCAGGGCCTGGTGCATGCTGTCAAGCACTCTAGTACTGAGCTGCATCCCCAAGCTAGTCACCCCCAACTCTGATTAACCTCCCACTCTCTCACTGGGCTGTAGGGTCCTCCTATCCAACACTCTTGCTTCACTGCCCTCTAATCTCATGGGTTGTGCATTTTCTACTTCTCTTCTCACATACTTTCATGCTTTTGGGTTTGACCCCAGGACCCTCCCCTTACCTCCACTCCCACCCGCAGAAGCCATGCTTGGACCATGTGGCTTTGCTGTCTTTGACTATAACTAGATGGTTGAATCAACCATCTAGTTATAGTCAAATATAAACTAGGCTTATATTTGTTCTTTCAAGAATTTGAGAACAAAACCAAGAGGCCATCTGGGAGCTCCTGTATGTGGCTGGGGGCTGGGGAAACCCATGATCTGCCACTAAGAAGCAGGGAAAGTCTTAGGCTATGGCTCTACCACAGGAGAGGCAGATGTTAGAGAGCCAGAGTGAAGTGGGTGGATTCCTGGAAGCTTCCTGATCCCCTCTATTCCAGTGACCAGAATCCAACTTAAATGAGGACTGAAACTTAATATAGTATAAGGGTCCATCTTTTAAAAAAAAGGAAAATTATGACACCAAATTTGGTATGAATATGAATATTTATTTAGGTTGGGAAGTTTTTTAAATGACAGATTTTTAAAAGCCCATGAGTACCTTCAGTTTTACAAAACCCAGAAAAATAAAATACACTATTTCTTTCATTAACTGCCTAACATATTTAAAGTAATTTTCCTCATGCATTCATTGTCTCTCCATATAATGACTTTGCAGTTTATTTCCTACAGAGAGAATAGAAGGAAATTAATTTTTTTCTGTAGCAAAGATTAATTTTTGTTTGTTTGTTTGTTTTGGAACTGGGGGTCAAACCCAGGCCTTTGCAAATTCGAGGCAGATGCTTTGCCATGGAGCTACATCCCAGCCCGTAAAATTTGTTTTTTATCGCTAATTATCTAAAAAAGTTTATCCCAGCCTCATGACTTGCCATCAATAATGCCATATATAGATTTTAGGATTGCTTTCAATTTAAGTGAAATTCTACCACATTTATTTTATATAGAAATAATATGTCAGGACATTCCTGTTTTCTTATGCCGTGACTAACCTTTTTTTTTTCCTTTTTTGTGGTGACACTCTACCAACTGAGCTATATCCCCAGCCCAATGTGGTGACTAACCTTAAACAGTCCTTGGATTAAAAAAACCTCATTCATTAACTTGCTATTTGATGTTCAGTGAGTAGTGATAAAATTTTATGTCATCTTTTCAGGCATCAGTATTTAATATAGAATCAGCAACGCATTTGCATCTTTTGTCTCTTTTGTCAATATATTATTATAACATACCTTCTCTCTCTTTTTTGGGGGGGGAGCGAGGGGCTACCAGGGATTGAACTCAGGGGCACTCAACTATTGATCCACATCCCCAGCCCTATCTTGTATTTTATTTAGAGACAGGTCTCACTGAGTTGCCTAGCACCTCACCTTGCCAAGGCTGACTTTGAATTCAAGATCCTCTTGTGTCAGCCTCTTGAACCGCTGGGATTACAGGCGTGGGCCCAGCTATAATATACTTCTCTCTGTCAATTATAGTATGAAATAATCCAGAACTTTACTTATTTTAAAATGTATCTTTTCCTTTCAAATAATTGCTTTTGGTATGATCTGAAATTATGAACTCACATCACTTTTTTTGGTATAATCCTTATCTTTATTTTGTTTCATAGAGCTTTAATTTTATGTAAATAAAATTTTAAATAAATTTAAAACAATAAATGAATTTAACAATAATTTTTAAATGATAAGGGAAAGAATGCTTCACATGCATCCAAATAAGAAGTCTTTAGTTGTTTTCTTGAAATATTCCAAAATGTCTTTTCAAATTACAGTTAAATCATAAATCTAAGTTTTATCAAAATTATTTAATATTTTACATCTTTTTTGTATATGAGTTTCTCTTCTGCATCTCATCTATATTTAAGAATCTTCACATTGTCATCATACATATGATGCAAGGTTTGAACAATTTACAGTGGACAGATCTCATTGCATGTGAATCCTAAAATGAAAAATCCAAGTTGGCATACATGCTTACATGCTCCATCTAGGGATTAGAACTGGTTCATCTAAATCATGAACCTTAAAAGAAAACATGTGACTGTTGCAAAGACTGAGGTGGTCTGAAACCTCAGGTATTATGGAGGCAATTTCCTCACCCCAATCCCTACCAAAGAAAAATTGCTAATAGTGGCTGCTACAGATTCCAAGAATGAGTAGAGAGACAAAGATCTTCACTAACTGTGGTTAAAATGTCTTCATAAATTTTACCGAAACACTTGACCATATGAGTATAGTGCTAGGGATCACCCCAGATGTCCTAAAACAGTCAGCTTAACTAAAAGGCCCTGAAGTTTATTAATCTAAGGCCCATCTGCTCACCTGCCCCCAGGGTCCCCAGGGCTCTCTGAATCACCTATTTCATTATAATATGCTTTTTTTTTTTTTTTTTTTTTGCTTAGACTACATCAAGTTGATTCACATATTTTGCAAGCCAGAGCGTCTCATGCAAGGACCTATTATATTTTTTGCAGATTGCTGCATTTGAAGCCGGGTGCTGTGCCTGTAATCTCAGTGTCTCTGGAGGCTGAGGCAGGAGGATCATAAGTTCAAAGTGAGCCGCAGCAATTTACTGAGACCCTAAGAAACTCAGCAAGACCCAAGGGGCTAGGGATGTGGCTCGGTGGTTAAATGCCCCTGGGTTTAATTCCGATTACCAAAAAAAAAAAATTACTGCATTTGACATTTGACCTGTAAATGGTATGCTAAATGCTAACTGTTTTCACTTCCACGTGGTTTATACATCTCTGCCAGTTTAAACTTCCTGAAGCACAGGTCTGATGAAATCATTACTCGGAATCCCTGAGTGCAGTCCTCCCCCTAGCATCGAAGGCCTATGTAAAATCACCCACTCAGTGTCCTCCAAGGCTTGCTTCCCACTACTTTTCTCAAAGGAGTCTTAGCACCAGCTACAAGGCTACTCAGATCCCACCCTGAATTCCCTACCTGTGTGCCTCTGCTCCTACTCAAATCCCTCCCTTGCTTTGTCTGTCAGCTGCCTATCTTTCAGGGCCCATCTGAAATATCATCTCCAGAAGCTTCTTTTCTGATTTCCCAGCACACCCCCTAGTCCCCAACCTAGGTGTGATTTTTACCTTCCTTTGACTCACCACAGCTTTTGGCTTTTACATTGCCCGACACTTTATTTTTGCCTTAGTTTATAATTATCTCGCACAGCAGCCTTACTGATTACACAGGGGTTAGGCTTCAAAGTCAGCCAGCAAGACCAAAAAAAAAGTTACAATCAAAACAATTGCTGGAAATATCTTAAGGAGGTATTAATTTAGAGAGCAACTTATTGCCCTCCTGGGTCATCCACACTCTCCTCCAGCATGGAAAGGCATCACTGTTAAAAGTTGGATAAGATTTGGCCTGCATGGGGGGGACCCTACTACATTAACCACAAAATCTTTAAAGCTGAATCACCCCCAGCTTGACAAAACATCCATATTCAGGGAGTCCCAGGAACTAAGCAGGATAGTTTCCTCATTTCCTATAGCACCCTCCCTCCAAGGCAAGTGCTCACTGAGTTGGAATGAAAAGGGAAATGCCCTATCGATTTAGACTCTTCTCCCCATCTCTCGGTGCATACAATTGAATTCATATATTCTAAAAGCATGTATAATGAAATTTATCATAGATAAAGTAGATTTAAGAGCAATTAAGATGCAGACTGTGGCGATGAACTATGTTGTTCAGTTCTTGGCTCCATCACTTACAAGATATATGAACTTGGCTGTTTATATACCTATTTTTCTATCATCTCTAGTTTGTAAAAAGAAATAATCATAAGGCCTAATTAATAAGTTTATTATAAGGATTCAATCAGTTAATCTGTAAAATAGTATTACTTTTTTACTACTTTCTTAATGAAAATTAAATGAGTTTATATTCATATATGTATAACACTTAGAATAGTGCATACATTGGTGCTTAATAAATATTAACTAATATTATTACTTGTCCTACCTATATTTCCATTTTCTCATATGTAAAATGAAGCTAACAATAGTACTTCTTTCATATACTTGTAGTAATTCTTAGAATAGTGCCTATTAGAGCAAATGCTCTATAAATGGTGGTGGTAAAGGTGTCGCCCCTATTGTGTCCTCCCTATTGTAAGTTCCTTGGGGATAGGGATATTATCCTATACAACTCTGTGTCCTGCAGTGACTCAAATAGTGTCTTGTACATAGAAATTACTAAAAAAAAAAAGAATTATTGTAACAATATATACAGGGGCTGGGGATATGGCTCAAGGGGTAGTGTGTGCTCGCCTAGCATGCGTGAGGCACTGGGTTCTATTCTCAGCACCACATAAAAATAAAAAATAAAATGTTGTGTCCACCTAAAACTAAAAAATAAATATTAAAAAAAAACAATATATGTGTCCCAAAAAATAATGAATTACATTGATTTTAAATTTTGCAAGTTCACAAAAGAATGAAAGTGGGCATGGTGGCACATGCCTGAAATCCCAGTGGCTCCGGAGGCTGAGGCAGGAGGATGGAGAGTTCAAAGCCAGCCTCAGCAAAAGCAAAGCACTAAGCAACTCAGTGAGACCCTGCCTCTAAATAAAATGCAAAATAGGGCTGGGGATGTGGCTCAATGGTTGAGTGCCCCTGAGTTCAATCCCTGGTACCCAAATAAATAAATTGATTAAATAAATAAAAGCAATGTATTCTCATGATACCTGAGTGACTTGGCTGCCCCCTTAGGATGTTCTGTCTTCTATAAATTTCTTCATTGTGAAAACTCCCTCAGGTGGCATGGAGTAATTTTCTGTATACAGAATTATTCAAATACCAAAGTCAACTGCAAATTACTTGGAATAAGTGTTGACTTTGGCTTTCCTGAGTTTTACTAGGTACACCTTTGCTATTAAAAAAAAAAAAAAAGATCTTTAAAGTGAATAATTAATGATCTATGGTTTGAAATAATCTTGGAAATGATGCCAGGGCTCCCCAAAACATAGAATTCTAAATTTTAACTACATTTCTTTTATTATTATTATTACTATTATTATTATAACTATTATTTTATAAGTCTTTATGTGGTATAAAGGGCAGGGTAAAGGCCTCACACATGATAAGCAAAGTGCTTTAACACTGAGCTACACCCACAGCCCAATCTTTTACCTTTTAAATGATACCAACTGACATAAAAAAATTAGTGATGGATCATTAACATGCTTAGAAAGTTAATATAGCTATGGTCTATTAGTTAAAAGCTTCATTATTAGGGATGACTTATTTTCCAGTCATGTGCCTATTTAGGAAGAGCTTCCTCTTTCACACATACAACTTTCAAAATGTCCACATGGAGAGAGAGAGAGAGAGAGAGACTCTTGGCAGCCCCACCATTGAAACAACCTTTCCAATCAATGGGACAATGGAACAGGCAGATAAAGCTCGGTTAACCCCTGTAGGTATCAAATATCCTCTTTCTTAGTTTAACAAATTCAAAAATTTTTATTTTCCTAGCAACTGATGTGATGATTTCTCTTAGGATTGAGACACACATACCTTAGTTGAAAAAATTTCATAATTCCTCAGCTTGGAAGCTGAAGCTCTAAGAATCACTCAGTACAAAACAAAGGGAACAACTTGTTGATTATGCTAGAGAAGGGAGGGGTGCAGGTGGAGTCCTTGAAGTGAAAAGGTAGCTGAACACTGTGGAACGCAGCCCATCCAGCAACCCCACAAACATTCCAGGTCCACCATGTTACCGATCTCACAAAGTGGTTGGTGGCCATGGAACTGTAGTGGAAACCACAGAAAACAGAGCATCTAACAACCATCTTAACCTTCAGCAGAAGCATTGAGGGACTCAAGGGAGGAGGCCTGAGGGATTCAAAGAAATCTCTGAGTGGGAAATGGGTGATGGCACTGTGAATCTACCTAAGTCTCTGAGAGGTGGGAAGGCCCCAGGCCCACCTGGTTTACGTTAGTAGTAGGACTAGGATAAAAGTAGCTTATTTCCAAATTATGAAAATTGAAACAACCTGGGGAAAAGCCAAAATCAAGATTTTATGTTCTAAGTAAAACTAGAGAATGTTGCCTGACAAAACCAACCAGACCACTTTCACTATTACGCCAGAAGGAAAATTCCTTGCTGTGTTGATAATTTTGAGCAAAATGTGGGAAAGTGCCTTAAAAGAGAGATGGGGCTGGGGATGTAGCTAAGTGGTAGAGAGCTTGCCTAGCATTCCCGAGGCCCTGGGTTTGATCCCAAGCACAGCAATAGACAGAGAGATTGTTTTACTCTATCGTAACACCTAAAATCTTGGCCTACCCAGAAATTAAGGACTCTTGAACAAAGTACAAATTTTGTCCATTCTTATTTGAAGAGCTGATTTATTTTTAAATAAGATTGCTTTTTTTTTCTTATTATAAATTTCATGAGAACTTGTCTCAAAATTTAAAAAAAAAGGGGGGGGGGCTGGGGATGTGGCTCAATGGTTAAGCACCCCTGAGTTTAATCCCCAGTACCAAAAATATTAGTCAATTGATCTCTAACCTCTCTAAATGCAGAGATCATTCATAGTACTATTCCCAGTGTGAATAGCATATGCCAAGAATGAATTAATGGTGACAGTCATAAAACCGATGTGTACCTTTAGGGGAGGGAAAGAAAGAAAGAAAAACAAGGAATAATTTTATATCTTGCCCATTGAAATATCAGGATTTTTTTTTCCCCTATGCTGGGGATAAAGCCCAAGGCCTTGCACACACTAGGCAAGCACACTCTACCACTGACTTATCTCCCTTGCCAGCTTATCAGGATTATCAGCATTCTTTCTTTCTTTTTTTTTTCTTTTTGTAGTCCTAGGGATTTAACTCAGGACCTCAGGGATGCTTTACCTCTGAGTTACATCCCAGCCCTGTTTTTTATTTTATTTTTAGACAAGATCTCACTAAGTTGCCGAGGCTAGCTCAAACTTGTGATTCTCCTGCCTCAGCCTCCCAAGTCACTGGGGTTACAAATGTATACCACCACACCTGGTGTTTTAGTCAGATTTTTCATCTCTGTGACCAAAAGACCTAACAAGAACAATTTTAGATGAGGAAAAATTTATTTGGTGTTCATGTTTTCAGAGGTCTCAGTTTATAGATGGCCAATTCCATTGCTCTGGGACCAAATGAAGCAGAACATCATGGCATAAGGGTGTGGAAGAGGAATCAGCTCAGCTCATGCAACCAGGAAGCAGAAGGAGAAAGTAAGGAGTCCCCCAGGGCAAAACCCTAGTGACCTCCTTCCTCCAGCCAGGCCCAACCTGCTATACTTAGTACCCAGTAGTCTATTCAGCTAGCAATGTATTAATCCACCAAATGGATTCATCCACTGATGAGGTCAGCATCCTAATCACATAAAAACCCCACTTCTGCACCTTACTCATTAGGGATCATGCTTTCAAACATGAGCTTTGCAGGGGCCATTCCAGATCCAAACTATGACAGTCCCAAATAAAAGCTGCCTTGCCATTTCAACAAGTGTCATTGAATATATTTTTCTTTAACAAACCAAACCACTGGACAGATAAGGACACCATAAAAAAACCTCTCCCTTCAGGAAGCTCCCCCTCCCCTGTTTTTCTCTGCTTCTCCTGGTAGTTCAGGATTCTTCTTGCAACTCCACTTGCTTCAGCGGAGATGTTGCAGGCCCAGGACCTCACAGTGCCATGTACCTCATGGATAGAGTGAGAATGGGTCAGTTCTCCCCAAACATGGGGGAGTGGGAGTGGGGGGTAGGGGTGGTGTCTGCTATACAAGAATACCAAATGGGCCTGGGGCTGGGGCTTAGCAGTAGACATCGCCAGCCATGTGTGAGGAACTGGGTTCAATTCTCAGCACCGTGTATAAATAAATAAAATAAAGGTCTATCAACTACAAAAAAAATATTAAAAAAAAAAAGAATACCACAGAATGGGTTATCATAGACAATAAAAGTTTACTTGGCTCACAGTTCTGAACACTGGGAAGCAGAGCTGGAGGAGCTGCCCAAATGCTGTGTCATGGCATGGGGGACAGCATCCCCTGGGCAAAGAGAGCTTCTGTAAGAAGCTGAACACATTCTTATAATGGCATTAGTCTAGTGGTGAGGCTGGAGCCCTCAAGACCTAAACATCTCCCATCAGGCCCCACCTTCCAGCACAGCTGCACTGAGCATTAAGTTTCCAATGCAAGGACTTTTCGGGGCACATTCAAACCACAGCAGCATATAACTTGACTTTTTTTTTTTTTTTTAGTTGTAGGTGGACACAATATCTTTAATTTATTTTTATGTGGTGCTAAGGATCCAACCCAGTGCCTCACACGTGCTAAGTGAGCACTCTACCACTGAGGCACAACCCCAGCCCTTAGCTTGACTTTTTAAAGAGCACTTCTCTTTCTTTGTAGTTGTAGATGGACAGTATGCCTTTATTTTACCTGTTTCATTTTTATGTGGTGCTAAGGATCGAACCCAGTGCCTCACACATGCCAGGCAAGTGCTCTGCTACAGAGCTATAGCCCCAATCCCTAAAGAGCACTTTATTATTGTATTGTATGCAAGATTTTAGGCACATTCAAGTAAAGGGCAAAGAAATTTCTGGAGGAAGACTAGGATACCCTTCTTATGGAGAACAATCTTCAGCTAGTGTTCTTTCTTTCTTTCTTTCTTTTAATTGAAATAACAAATATAAAAAATTATTGGTGAGCTGGGCATGGTGATGTGTACCTGTAATTCCAGTTGTTCTAGAGGCTGAGGCAGGAGGATCATGAGTTCAAAGCCAGCCTCAGCAACTTATGGAGACCCAGTCTCTAAATAAAATACAAAAAAGGCCTGGGAATGTGGCTCATTGGTTAAGTGCCCCTGGGTTCAATCCTTAATATTCCCCCACACCCCCCAAAAATTATCGCCCCCCAAAAATTATTGGTAAATACAAACATTGACAAAGAAAGCAAGTCCTTGAAATAGCCAGTATTTTTGAAATGAGAGATACTACAATATGGCAGATGAAGAGCACAGTAAATTATTTGATCCTAGACTGACTCTTTTGGTTTTTAGATGTAAGTCCAGGAGGTCCAGTTCAAGCCAGAGCAGTGCTCTTAATGAGTGCAAGTCCATACTTAATCCAGATATCCCTGCTGTGAGAAAAATATGTGATCTTGACCTTTAAATGTGTCCAAACTAAAGAATCAGGATGGAGGGCAATTGGAAGGAACAATTAAAGTATCCTCAGGGGCTGGGGATGTGGCTCAAGCAGTAGCGCGCTCGCCTGGCATGCGTGCGGCCCATGTTCGATCCTCAGCACCACATACAAAACAAAGATGTTGTGTCCGCCGAAAACTAAGAAATAAATAAATATTAAAAAAAATAAAATAAAGTATCCTCAGAAAATAAGCATGTTGAGCCATTTCTTATTTTACTTCAGAACTCTGGGTTGAATGGATTCATATAACAGTCATCTGTACGGAGCAACATGAGATGGCAAAACTTATAGTTGAAAAACTAGGAAAGTTAAATTCATATAACTCAGAAAATATATTTTTCAAATAAGAGTGAATCCTGTATCATTCACATACAATTCACTCAATTCTGAATATAAAATTGTAGTTGAAATGAAAAATGGAATTGAATTTACAAAAAGAAAATTATATTATTAAACTTTTTTATTCTAAATATTCTAGTTCCACTTGTATTTATTTACTTAAGAATGAGAAAAACCACAACAAGCAAAAGATAATTTGCAGCATTATATTAATAGAGAAATGTAAATCTTATAATAGCACTGTCAATATAATTAAAATATAGGGCTGGGGATGTGGCTCAAGTGGTAGCACGTTCACGTGAGGCACTGGGTTCGATTCTCAGCACCACATAAAAACAAAATAAAAATATTGTGTCCACCTAAAACTAAAAATATAAATATTAAATATATATATATGATTAAAATATAATTTAAAATATACAAGATTAATGCTAATCTCTTGTATTTTCCCTAACTTTTGTTACTAGATTAGGAAACAACTGCTTTTGCTAAGATACCAGCCTCTCTCCTCTCAGATTTTCACCCTCAGTGATATAGAGTTTTGTGTCTGCAAAATTCTTAAAAACAGAGGCTGGGGCTAGGGTTGGGGCTGGGGCTCAGTGGTAAAGCACTTGCCTGGCATGCGTGAGGCACTGGTTTTGATTCTCAGCACTGCAGATAAAGAAATAAAATAAAGGTCTATCAACAATTAAAAATATATTAAAAAAAAATTCTTGACCTGGGGCTGTAGCTCAGTGGCAGAGTGTTTACCTAGCATGTGTGAGGCACTGGGTTTGATCCTTAGCACCACATAAGAAATAAATAAAATAAGGCACACTGTCCATCTACAACTATAAGAAAGAAAAAAAAAAAATCTTAAAGACAGGCACTGGGCAATGATTTCCCTAGTCCCCAAAAGTAGTTTGAAAATTTTGTTGACAATGAAAAAAATAGGGCTGAGAGTGGAGCACGGTGATAGAAACAGATGTTTAGCACACGCAAGCCCTGGGTTCATACCCCAGAACCCCCTGCCACACACGCACTTACACATAGAAACATTTAGCTCTTGTTCTTCTATCCAAGGGGGGAAACATGTAAACATTCTGAGTGAAGAGATTAAAGATATTCAGTGGTTTTAGTAACTTTTCAATAATTTTTAAAAGTTAAGGTCAAGGGCTGGGGTTGTGGCTTAGCAGTAGAGTGCTCGCCTAGCACGGGCAAGGCCCCGAGTTCAATCCTCAGCACCCACGTAAAAATAAATGAACAAAATAAAGGTATTAAAAATAAATAAATAAAAGTACGGTGTCCAACTACAACTAAAAAATTTAAAAAGTTAAGGTCAAATTAGACTTATCAATGACAGTGCATTTTATTTTTTATTGTTATTTATTGATGAATTTGTTTGGTTTTTTTTGCAGTACTGAGGACTGAACCCAGGCCTCTCATGTTAAGCCAGCACTCTATCGATAAGCTACATCCCCAGCCCTACATTTTAGATACAAGATTCAATTTGCCGTGTAACTGATTGAATACATATTTTTCCATGACCAAAAAATAATGAGTTCTGGACTTATGTCTTTTACTAGCCAAGAGTCACATGTGGCTTTTGAGCACCTTCAGCGTGGCTTATCCAGATGGAGATGTTCTATGAGAATAAAACACTCCAGATTTCAAGGATTTGGTACAAAAAAAAAAAGGTAAAATAGCTCATTTATAATTTTTAATTTTAAGACCCATTGACAATAACATTTTAGATAATTGAGTAAAATACATATTTTAATAAAATTAATTTCATCTCTTTCCTTTTTCCTTTTTAAAATGTGATTTCTAATTCACTCAAAACTGCCCACATGGTTGCTGCTTTATTTCACGTGGAAAGTGCTGCTCTGAAGGAGCAGCAGGAGGAGCCTGGCCCTTTCCAGATATCCTGGGGTGAGGGACAATGTGCTCAGTTCTTCCCTGAGAGGAAAATCTCAAGGCATTATCCTTTCAATGGGATATTGAAATATTTATTTTGAAATCTAAGACCTGAAAATTTGTCCCAATGCCAACTTATGAAGTTTTTCTTCATAGATTTAGCCAGACTTATAATAATTGATCCAAAATATTTGAAATAGATATTTGAAAAGTAATTTTCTAATGTGGAAAAATCCAGTAAACTATGACCTTTTTCCTTCTGGAATAAAATTTACCAACTTTCATACTTTAAAAAATCTAAATGGGAAGAAGTGCTAAGACGCAAACCTTTGGCTGTTCATTTAGAAACAATTTAAAATTTAAATTTAAATTTAAATTTCTTAACAATTTACATTATCTTTAAGAGAATTATTAAATATAATGAAAAGGAAAGGTGAAAGTAAACAAACAGATCTGTTAACCTTCTTTTGTGTTCACATATTAAAACAATCTTTAACAGCTGTTTACCCAATTAAATTAAACCATTTAAATCACGTGA
>NW_026000037.1:14723019-14758528 GCF_001458135.2 Marmota marmota marmota
AAAAAAGTCCCCCAATGAGCAGCTCCGTGGTCTGAAAGGGCAGGGAAACAGTCCAATGAGCATCACCGCAGAGGAGCCAATCAGCTAGATGTTGCTGGGGCCGAGGAGCCAATCAGCTAGATGTTGCTGGGGCCGCTGTGAGCCAATCATCAGCCAGCAGCTGGAAGTTTGCTGGCAGCTGGAAGTTTGCTGGGGCCCCTTTGGCTGTGGCTCTCAACAGCAAACCTTTGGCTGTTCATTTAGAAAATAAACACACAGGAAAGACCTTTTCAGTTACTGGTTTCCTTTGTTTACCCTTCAGGTTTACACTCTGTCCTTTCAAGTCAACTTCTTCAAAGCAATGTTCACAAATTCTCAAACCTAATGCTTCACATTAAATCTCAGTTGTTTTTGAGCAAGAGAAATCACATGAATATCCACTTCCTTCTTGACTTGAAGTTGGCCTTTTCAAATTGAAAATGGGTTTGATTAAGAATCCCTGACAATCATCCATCTGCCCCTCAGTCCCACTAGTTTTCTCCCTCCTTCTCCCCAGATGTCCATCTCCTCCTCCCCCTCCCCTTCTCCCTTCCCGGGTCAACTAGGTGGACTAAGCTCTCTGACTTAGTGCCCTCTTCTGTTCAAAACTTAAAGTGCACATCCAGGCTGGGCATTCCCAAGCAGCCTGAAAACACTGCTGGGAGCAAACCTAAGGAGGATTCCAAAGGACTCCTTTTTCATTACTCTGGTGGTGTCTGAATGTTAGATTTGTCTTATTTTCCTTTTCCAGTGCTTTGCCCTTTTAAATTCCCAATATTTCTGATTTAGAGAATATCAATGTTCTTTTAGAGGTCAACAAAAACAAGTTTGCTTGCTTTCTCACTAGGCAAGGTATATTATCCATCTTGTTACACTCACGTTGAAATTTTTAATCTGTTCTGACAAAAGAGAATGCATATTTAAATCTGTACCGTGTCCTTCATGGCAGCCCCACAGACTTCTCTTTTTACCTGCTGGGAACAGAACACTACAAGTTGCCAAAAGCTCTATCCTTGTCCCCGATGCCCATCCAATAACAAGAACACTGTTTTGAGAAGAAGGGGGGAAAAAGAAAGTTTGCTTTGCTAGCAAAGGAGAAACACTAGGAACTCCTGCCCCAAGTCTGTGATTCTGCCTGTGAGGTCCTTGCTTAGTATTTTAAGTGACAGCCACCATCTGAAGAAAAAGTTTCCCTTTCCTGCCCGAGGGCATTTCTGAGAAAGGCTCACCACTGCCTCACTCCAACCCAACCCCTAACTACCGGCATTAGAACCCTCCCGGCTCTGAACCTGAGCCTGCCCCATAAAAGTCCCAGAACCCAAGCCTGTTAGATAGCCTCTCTCCTATAGAGACATGGCCTTTGTTTATCAGCGCTGACAAATAAACTCTCGTGTGGATCTCTGCCTGGTCTCCTTCTTTCATTTGTCACTTACCGCCTCTTGTTCCTCGCTTTCCCTTCACATTTCGGGTTCCCTCTTCAAGGTCTCTGAGCGTCCCCAGGCCCCAATCTAGATTCCACTGTGGTCCTCCATTCTGCCAAATGCCCTCTCTGCACCCACCACCAGACATTCCAGGTAAGACCCCTGTCTCCAGTTGACCTAAACCATCTACAGGTCCCAGGAAGTGACTATCGATCACTAAGTAGGGACAGAAGCCTCAAAGATTAACCCAAGGCCAAGAGGTCTCACCAGAAACAACTCCCAATCACCCTGGGTGGTTTTTCTCAAAGCCCAGGACCCTAATAAAAGACCACCTATAGACTTGGTGGACAGTAGGGATCAGCCATAGCTGTGAAAGCTGTGGCTGGGGGTGCCCCTGACCACATGGTAACCCTGGGAGTGCGGGAGGATCCACGAGAATCATATCTATGGGGAACTGCTTTTTAGATCGTGAGACCAAATCATCAGGCTGGTTCCATTGTGTTAGGAACACCCATGTGCTGTAAGAAATCCAGCAGGTGCTGGGAAGTGGGCTGGCTGGCACACTTTACTTCTGTGAGAAGGAAGTGCTGGGAAACCTGATAGGCAAGGACACCTGGGCAGGCAGGTGTTTTTATCCCTAGGGCAGAGCTTGCTCTTGCCCTGATTGGAAGATCTGGGGGTTACCAATGTACAGGATTTAGCTAATTTTAAAATTGGGGTGAGCAAAGGGAGGGGCTTAATTAAAATGGCTACAATTGGATCTTACATTCCAATTAAGGCTAAATAGTATATTCTAAAAATGGACCACTGAACTTGCTATTTCTCACAATTGGTGGCGGCATAGTTTTATAGTGGTCCAGAGTCAAGGACCCTTTATATGTCCAAGTCTGTGAAGTGACTGCTAATAGGCCCTCACATCTCAGTGCAGAGCATCAGCTCTGGGAGTCTGGGCCTCAGTTTGGTCCGTTTGAGTTTGGGTAATGGAGGAAGAAGTGAAGGCAAGAGGCCATGTGGAGCGGCCATTCACCGCATGGCCTCGATGGCACCTCCATTCTCATTTTGAGTGCTCTGTCCCAGATGCTTCTGAGATGTCATTTTCTTCCTTCCTACCCAGTCATGATCTGAATAGAGTGGAGTATGTATGTGACAGGTTTGCAGAAAGGCGAGGAGCTCTGGACAGAGGCTCTTCTACTTTATGCTTATAAGGTCCTTGCTTAGCATCTGGAAGGCCATCTTAAGTGACAGCCACCATCTGAAGAAAAAATTTCCCTTTCCTGCCCAAGGGCATTTCTGAGAAAGGCTCACCACTCCCTCATACCAACCCAACCCCTAACTTCCCGCATTAGAACCTGCCTGGCTCTGAAGTTTGCTTTCTCATGAAATTCTGACTTTTACTTTTACTAAAATATAAAATCTAAGGTTTTTAGAAGGAATGTTAACCAATACGTACTATAATTCATTACTTTCACAGTGATTTAGTTCACTCTCGGGAGTTAGGAGATCTGTTCCAATAATCAGATTTGCTGCTAACTGGATGTGTGACTCGTAGCAAGTCACATGTATTCTATAAGCCTTAATTTTGACATCCATGAAATGAAAAGAATAATACTTGCCCTATCTTCCTCAAGATTTTTGTAATGATCACATGATAAAACATGAGAATGTGCTTTTTAACTTGCCAACCAAGGGTGTAACTAACCAAGTATAAAATTAAACAGGCTGTTTTTGATTTGCAAATGAAACCATTTAGGAATCTAAAGAGATGTTTTGCCTAGTAAAAGCGCTGTTTGTTATAAAAGTTTAGCATCCATGTGACCAATGTAACAATCCTGGAGGGCTTAAGAGACCTTAGAAGCCACCAGGATTGAAATGTACAAGGAGAAAAGTTTTAGCATAATGAATCAAATTGTCCCTGAGTGAATGGTGTGTACGCTTTTAAAAAATAATTTTTAAATTTTTAAATCATGACAAATTTTTATACAAATATAAAATTTACAGTCTTAACAATTTTTAATCATTATGTAATTTCAGTAGTGTTAAATAGATTCACATTGTTGTGAAACAAATTTTCAAAACTTTAAACTTGTAAAACCAAAGTTCCATGCCCATTAAATAACAACTCCCTATTTATTCCTCCCTCGCCCATGACAACAACCTTCCATTTTCTGCTTCTAAGAATTTGATTACTCTAGTGGCTCATAATGAGTGGAATTATGCAGTACTTCTAATGACTGGCTTCACTTAGCATAATGGCCTCAAAATGCATCCATGTTGCAACATGTGAGAGTATTTCCTTCCTTTTTAAGGCTGAATAATATTCTGTTGTGTGCATACATCATATTTTGCTTACTCATTCACCTCTCAGTGCACTTTGGGTTGTTTGTTATAACAGTATTATATTCTGAATTAACTTAAGATCAAAGGAACACACACAGATCACCTCCAGTGATGGGGTGTGATGCAAGGAGATGTAGGAACTGGGGTTTGCAGAAAGGCAAGGAGCTCTGGACAGAGGCTCTTCCAGCTGCATCCTGCTTAATGATATTTTAAAGAAGCTGTCATTGGGCTGGGGATGTGGCGCGCTCGCCTGGCATGCGTGCGGCCTGGGTTCGATCCTCAGCACCACATACAAACAAAGATGTTGTGTCCGCCAAAAACTAAAAAATAAATATTAAAAATTCTCTCTCTCTTTAAAAAAAAAAAAAAAAAGCTGTCACAGGAACTGGGACCTTATTCATGCCTGCGACTTAGCTAAAATGACTCACCTTCTTTTTGGTACATCCAAAGAGAAATTTTGCTGGGTGTGGCTGACTTGTCAATCTATTGTGCAGTATCCCCCTCGGGCAGAATGCTGCAGGCCAGCAGCCCCCAGCAGTGCCTTATGTTGTGGCTGCAGCTAGTGCTCCAGTCCTGCCTCAGGGTGCTTTGAGGCGGGAAGTAGCCTGCTTCCACCTCAAGTGCAGGCCAGAAGCTGGCAGAGCTCAGACAGGAAGCAGGGATGGGGTTTCTACTTGAGGAGGGAGCTGCAAATGTACATCTTGTGTATAAGCCTTATGTCTCCGAATTTGAGTTATGTATTGCTTCCATTTGTCCCTTAGCACCTTCCATTTATTTATTTATTGAGCTATCTTTTCTTTCTCGGTGCTAGGGATGGAACCCAGGCCTTATGTATGCTAGGTAAGCATTTTACCACTGAGTTACACCCAGCCCTCTTCACCTATTCACCCATTTATTTTTACTTTCTGGCAACAAAATATATCAAGTCCTCTGGAATCCATTGTCTTCACGTCTCTCCATGCTCTGGACCTATACAGGCTAATTTACCACACTGAAACTCAAAGAGATTTTCTGCTTCAATCCTTTAGAACTCTGTCTTAATTAATTATTTAATGCCTTAATTTATGTGACAAAATGCTACTGTGATAACTGGCATTAATAAATGGTTTTTAGGTAAATTATTTGCTTCTAAAATAAGGGCCTTCTGAGGACAATACTTTCACCCAAAGGATTGACTACCTAACTTGTGGGGCCTCATATAAAATGAAAATGCAGAACTGGATGCAGTGGTTCATGCCTGTGATCCCAACAGGAGGATCCCAAGTTCAAAGCCAACCCGGACAACTTGGCAAGACACTGTCTCAAAATCAAATAAAAAGTTCTGAGGATGTAGCTCAGTGGTAGAATGCTTGCCCTAATATACTTGAGGTCTTGGGTTCAATCCCTCATACAACAGGAACTTTTGTATAATAATTTTTAAATCATTACAAATTTCAAGACAACAACAACAGAGCATTAAAGCAAGCCCAGAGCCCTTCTAAGCCCCGGCACCTTGTGACACCGCACAGACCACACAGCACGAGGCTGGCTCTCTAAGTGGGCTGTCAGGTAGAATCTGAAGCAATATATCCAGTCAAGGGAAAAGATGGTTTGGACAGGCAGTTCTCTTGCCATCTCTTAAATTATTCAAGCTTAGCAAGTCTTTCTTTAAACAACTTATATAGTTCTATGCTTGCCAGAGTAGAGAAATTGCTAGAATGCAGGGAAAAAGAAGCTAACTGATAAGATTCAAGAGATTCAATAACTTGCCTAAGGTCACATATTCATAAATATTTGAGCCAACACTAAAGAACTCCTGTTCATATCTCTCTCCCTCCAGTTTCCAACATAGAGTGGCCACAACGTCTGCAAGACAGGGATAATAGTCTATCTGTACAGATGCTCCTTGACTTACAGGGAGGTTGCATCCTCATAAACCCATTACAGCTCTAAAGTATCATAAGCCAAAAATGAATTTAATACACTGCTATGGTTTAGTAGTCTGTATGAGACAATGCAGGAATATACAGGGGTGAAATGATTAGATTACAAGAGGCATAAGCTAATTGGTGGATTAATCCACAGATATGGATTAACTACAGGTAGGTAGGATGTTGCTGGCGGAAGTTAATGACAGGAGTAGGGCTTGTCTTTGTAGTTTATATTTTGTCCCTGGTGAGCACAGCTCTCTCTGCTTCCTGGTCACAGTGTTCTGAGCTGCTTCCCTCTGCCATGCCCTTCCACCATGCCTCATCTTGGGCTTAGAGCTGTGGAGAGCTGACCATGGACTGAACCTCTGAAACTGTGAGCCAAAATAAACTTCTCCTCCTCTATTTTTTCTTGTCAGGTCTTTGGTCACGGTGATGAAAAAATTGACTAAAACATGCACCTTACCTACCAAAAGTCATAGCTTAGCAATGCAGTACCCTGTACAACATTAATTGTTTTCCCATCGGATCACTGGGAGCTGCCTCTGCCCAGCTTAGAGAGAGAGTATGGTACTGCATATCACCAGCCTGAAAAAAAGATTAAATTCAAAATTTGATGTATGTTTTCTCCTGAGTGCACATCACTTTTGCACTGTTAAGAAGCTGAAAAGCCATTAAGTCAAACCAGTATATAAGTTGGTTTGTTTTGGTTTGTTTAGATTGACTTTTAGACTTTTTGCTTTAAATGTAGAGGTACTGAAAATTATGGAAAAAAATTATAGAAATCTATTATTTGAAAATATATTTTAAAAAAAGAAAGAAAATATAACATATGGCCACGCACAGTGGTGCACACCTAAGATCCCAGTGGCTTGGGAGGCTGAGGCAGGAGGATTTCGAGTTCAAAGCCAGCCTCAGCAAAAGCAAGGCACTAAGCAACTTGGTGAGACCCTATCTCTAAATAAAATACAAAATAGGGCTGGGGAAGTGGCTCAGTGGTGGAGTGCCACTGAATTTAATCCCTGGTACCAAAAAAAAAAAAAGAAAGAAAGAAAGAAGAAGAAGGAGGAGGAGATAACATATGCTATTTAAAAATAAATTTATTTTAGTGATGGCTGCAGAACATTATGAATGTATTTAGTGAAATGTCTACTTTAAAAAAAGCTAAAATGGTAGACTTTATGATATGTACATTTCAGATACCAATTCACATTTGAACATTGGAAGACATCGAATTACATTATTTAGTGAAGAATCATATTATTCCACACTGTGGGAAGGATGTATCATTAATACGTAAGCATACTAAAATGGAGAGTAGAGAGGAACCCCAGTCTCTTTTTAGTTCACATACTCTTGAATTATTTAAATTTTTTTGCAGGGGAACATTACATATATAGATATACATATAGATATAGATGGTTTTAAAATCGTTTTTTAAAAGATATTTCTATTTTGGGAGTGGAAAATATAAATATTTCAGAAATGGGTATCACATTTAGGAGCTGGAGAGAGGCTAAAGCTGTAGGGCTCAGCTACCTGACTGACCATCCTTGAACACTCTGGTTCATTATTGTGAATACAAACCAATTCTCTGGGATCAGCAGCATGCTCTTAACCTAAAATTTGGTTCCTAACGAGGGCTCCCTTCCAGGCTTGAAAACATCTGCCTTCTTGTGCCCTTACATGGTCTTTCTTCTGGGTGCAGGGGGAGAAAGAGGAAGGAGGAGAGAGAGAGAGAGAGAGAGACATGGGGAGCGGGGGTTGAGTACTCCAGCCAAGTGTGGAGTATCTGCCCAGTCACTCAAAGTCTTAATCAGAAGGGTCACAAGTTCAAGGCCAGGCTGGACAACTTAGTAAGACTCTGTCTCAAAATAAAACCCAAAGAGAAGCAGCTATGTGGCAGAGCACTTATCTGGCATGTACCAGGCCCTCAGTTCAATCCCTAGTACTGGGGGGAAAAAACTCTCTCCAAATGTAGTCACCTGAAACCAGAGTTTTGAGGTAAAACCCAATTCACTGCTTGTGCTGGCAGCTGGGTCTGCACAAGCTGCAGGCCTCTGCAGCCAGAAATGTCTCAGCTCTTAATGGTGGGCCATGCCCTCGAGCATTGCAGCAGACCCCAGCAGCTCACCGTCTTCTTCTTGAGTTCTTGTCTTGTGAATTCTAAGAATGAACTCCACAGACCAGGATGGGTGAGTGTAACAGTAGGATTGACTGAAGAGCAGGAATGAACTCTTGCAGTGTGATAGGGGACCAATAGCAGGGTTTCTCCCTCCAGGTGTGCTAGTCCAGGGGTTTATATAGCACTTGGTTCACTGCTATTGGTCCAAATTTATGCTAATTAGGACTTGGAAACATACTAACACTATTGTTCAATTTTGGGGGGAGTTTGAACCCAGGGCCACTCCACCACTGAGCCACACCCCCAGCCCTATGTAGTATTTTATTTAGAGACAGGGTCTCACTGAGTTACTCAGGGTCTTGCTAAGTTGCTGAGCCCGGCTTTGAAATCTCGATCCTCCTGCTCAGTCTACTGAGCTGCTGGGATTACAGGTGTGGGCCACGGCGCCAGCTTGGACAGCTCTTGAGTCTGAATTTCCATTTTCATGTTCCATTTTCTTGAGGCACATCAGGAAGTGGGAGGTTGTGAAGTTGTGGCTGCAGTGCTGGGCAGGGTACGCTTCTGCAGTGGGCATCCACACTGTGTGCAGGCCCCGCTGCCCCGGGAGAATGGACCAGCTTGTCCTGGCTGGGCCCTGGCCGCCATGCCTCAGGCCTGCCATGCCCCAGCGGGAGGCTGCCTGCTGCCATGGCCATGGGCCAGCGCTAGCTGCCTGTGCTTTCACCCACCTGGCTGCCATTCTGCTGCTTCGCCACTCCCCTGCTGCTTCTGGATATGAGCCAGTGGGCTGGCTGGACAGCTGGTGGCTGGAGAGCCAGGCTAACATTGAGAGTTAGGGACTCCATATAGGAATGAGGTGGGGACAGTTCAGTCCAGAGAAACACCTTTCGTCCACTTGCCTTTCAAAAAGATAGTGCAAATTTATACTGGCGCTTGCAGCGTTTGAGAAGGTTTGCACCCTCATTAAGACTTTAACCTGCAGGATGCAGTGGCACACGCCTGTGATCCCAGCAGCTGGGGAGGCTGAGGCAGGAGGATCATGAGTTCAAGCCAACCTCAGCAATTTAGTGAGGCCCTAAGCAACTCTGTGAGACCCTGTCTCTAAATAAAATACAAAAAAGAACTGGGATGTGGTCAGTAATTAAGTGTCCCTGGGTTCAATCCCTGGTACCAAAAAAAAAAAAAAAAAATTTAATCTTTAAAAAAATCTAGATTATTTTGAAATTGAATCTTCAGAGTCGGGAAAATGTTCATAACTGTATAAGTAGGAGGTTTGATTAAGCAACTTTTGGGTCTAGATACACATTTCAGTGTTAAGTACTTTACTGACTCTCAGATTCATTTCCCTTCCTGTGGGTTCCATGACCCCAGAGACCTTGGTGCATCTGCAGGCCTGGGAGGCACCCATACCTCATGATTCAGGAGAAGCTGACATGTGAATTTATATACTTTGCTAAAACACTGATGGAAGTAGATCCTTAGTGAAAGGCTTAAAGAAGTTGGAAATGAGTTTCTGAGAAGATACTACAAAGTACTCTGGCAGATGAACTGGATTAAATATTGAAAAACATGAAGGGGAGCCATCTTGATCACAGGCATTCAGAGTTCCTTCATATGGACTCCGCAGCATCTGGTACTCATTCAGTCACAGTTACTTTGCTAATTCCCAGTGGCAGCTGAACATTTCTTTTTTTCACTCAAATAGACAGGGAAATATGACCGTTTTCAGAGTATCTCCATGACAGAGAGGAATGGGTCATATAGTCCTTACTTCCAGACAAGGTAGAGACAATAGACTTCTCCCCATATACTAAAGTCCCACTAAAGACCTCAGAAGCTCCACTGCTTACAAGAGGAAATTCCGCAGCTGAACTCTGGTCATTGCTTCCCATCCCTTTCCTTCTAACTACCATGGTTTCATAGACCTCTTTGCTAATGGAAAAGCCCACATGGAAATGGAGACAGCAAAAAAAAATTTTTTTTTAATTTATTTTAGCATTTATATTGAAGAATAGCTCTGCCAGATGAGGTGGTGCACACCTATAATCCCTGGAGGCTGAGGCAGGAAGATCTCAAGTTCAAAGCCAGCCTCAGCAATTTATAGAGGTCCTACTCAAAATAAAACAAACAGGGCTAGGGATGTGGCTTGGTGGTTAAGTGCTCCAGGTTCAGTCCCTGGTACAAAAAAAAAAAAAGAACAGCTTTAATAGAAACTAATGCATGCCCGTTTTAACAAATTCAAATACAGAAGAGCATAAAGTACAAAGTAAAAGTCATCTACAGTCATCACCCAGAGACAGGCATCATCCTAATCACAGATATATGAAAATTATTTTTATATAAATGAGTTCACATTTATATTCTGGGACCACTTGACTCAACCACACATGAAATCATCCCAAGTCAATAAATATGGAGCAACATCTCCATCATAGTTGATTGCATAGTGTAACTCTGAATACACAAATCATACTTAGTTCTCAAAAATGCTGTTTCCAGTGTGAAGCTACTAATACAGATGGTCCCCAACTTATGATACTTGGACTTACAATTTTTTGACTTTATGATGATACCAAAGTGATATGCATTCAGTAGAAACTATACTTTAAATTTTGAATTTTTACATTTTCCCAGATGTATTCGCTTTCCATTACTGTAACATACTGCCTGATATAATCAACTTATTGAGAAAAATGTTTTATTTGGGGTCATAGTTTTGGAGGTTTCAGTACATGAGGGATGGGACCTGTTGCTTTGGGTCTGTGAAGATGCAGCACATCATCGCAGGAGCACTTGGTGGACCAAGACCATTACTTCACAGTGGGAAGGAAAGAGAGGAAAAGAAAGGGGTCTCCTTGCCCCCTTCAAGGACAGTAGCCCCAATGACTGGAAGACACTCACTAGGCTCCACTTCTTAAAGTGTCCACCACTTCCCAACAGCACCTTGCTGGGGACTAAGTCTTGAACACATGAGCATTTGAAGGACTTTTCAGATCCAAACTAGAGCCATATATGGTAAAATACCACCAGCTCACTGTGCCAGCAGTGGCAACCATTAGCAGCTCCCAGTCAGTCACAAGATCAAAAAGATAAGCCACTTTTTTAATCCCAGAGATGCAAGAGACTGAGACAGGAGGATCTCAAGTTAGAGGCCAGCCTCAGCAACTTGGTCTCAAAATAAAAAAGGCTGAGGATGTGGCTCAGTGGTAGAGCACCCCTGGGTTCAATTCCCCGTAATAAAGAAAGAAAGAAAAGAAAAGAAAGTAAAAAGGGTTGGGGATGTAGTTGAGAGGTAGAGCAGGCCTGGGTTCAATGCCTAGTACCAAACCACAACCAACCCAAACAAAAACTCAAAAAGATAAGCAACTGAATCCTCTACAGTATGCTGAACCAGGATGTCTGGTAGGTCAGGTGTATAACATGCATTTTGGAACTTGTGATATTTTCAATTCACAGTGAGTTTATCAGGATACGACCCTCACCATAAGTCAAGGAGCATTTGTGTACAGCAATGTTGGGATAAATGTTTTATTTTTAATTTTTTTTAGTTGTAGATGGACACAGTATCTTTATTTATTTTTATGTGGTGCTGAGGATTAAACCCAGTGCCTCACTCATGCAAGGCCAACGCTATACCACTGAGCTACAGCCCCAGCCCAGGATAAATGTTCTTGTGCATATATCTTTGTTGTTGTTGTTGTTGTTGTTGTTGTTGTTGGGGGAGACTGGGTATTGAACTCAGAGACACTCAACCCCGGAGCCACATCTCCAGCCCCATTTTGTATTTTATTTAGAGAAAGGGTCTCACTGAGTTGCTTAGCACCTTGCTTTTGCTGAGGCTGGCTTTGAAATCGCGATGCTCCTGCCTCAGCCTCCTGAGCCACTGGGATTACAGGCAGCCCCGCTGCACCTGGCCTTTTTGTGCATATATCTCTCAGACTTTCAGAAATATTTAAATGAGCATGTCTAATGTCTTTAGGATTAATAACACATTAAAATTATGAAGTCACACATAAAAAGAAATTGAAGATACATACAGCTCTCTATTGATATCTGTAGAATGTAAATGGGTATTGGGTGCTGGGGTTGTGGCTAGCGGTAGAGCGCTTGCCTAGTACGGTAGAGTGTGGCCCTGGGTTCGATCCTCAGCACCACATATAAATAAATAAAATAAAGGTATTGTGTCCACCTATAACTAAAAAACTATTTTTTAAAAAAATAGAGGGGCTGGGCCTGTAGCTCAGTGGTAAAGCACTTGCTTCACTTGTGTGAGGCACTGGGTTTGATCCTCAGTACCACACAAAAATAAATAAAGATACTGTGTTTTCATCTACAAGTAAATAAATATTAATTAAAAAAATAGAAAGAAAGTAAATGTGTATTGCTTGCCTCCTGCAGAATGTTAGGGCCTGGAAACTCTTTAACTTTGTCCATTCCCTTCATCCTTCCTCCGGTCTTTCGTGATTTCATGTTCAGAATTTTGAATCTTGCTATTGTATTTTTTTTTGGGGGGGGTACTGGGAGTTGAACCCAGGGGCACTCTACCACTGAGCTACACCCCCAACCCTTTATATCTATTTGAGATGGGGTCTTGGTAAGATATCCTGACTGGTCTAGAACTTGTGATCTTCCTGCTTCAGGCTACCCAGCATCTGGAATGACAGGTGAGCCATCACATCTAGCCATTACTTTGATTTGGGGGGGGCATATTGGGGATTAAACTCAGGGATGCTTCACCACTGAGTTACATCTGCAATTTTATTAATTTATATTTTATTTTATTTTGGACAGAGTCTCCCCACGTTGTTGAGCATCTCACTGAATTGCTGAAGCTGGCCTCTAACTTGAGATCCTCCTGCTGCAGACTCCCAAGTCATTGGGATTACAAGCATGTGCCACTGCATCCAGCTACTTAGATTTTTTCAACTTGAAAATTTATTTTTGGGGAGGGGGGTAATATGTATTGAACCCAGAGGCATTTTATCACTGAGATATATCTCCAGGTCTTTTTATTTTAATATGGGATCTAACCAAGTAGCTTAAGTCCTTGCTAAATTACTAAGGTTCACCTGGAACTTGCAATCCTCCTACCTCAGCCTCCTGAGTCACTGGTATTATAGGCATGTACCACTGTGCCTGGCTTAATGTTTCAAGCCACAGTGAAGTGAAAGAATATTTCAAAGAACACCTGCATACACCTCAACTAATTATCAATTATTAATACTCTCACTCTTTTTCTCTACCTCCTTCTCTGCCCCCACACCACCTTGGATAAATCTATGAAGGAAACACAACATCCAACATTCTTTCCCTCAGAGATCTTTCTTTTATGAAAGTTTAGCTATCCATTTAAAAGAACATTTATTATATTTTCCATAAAATTTCTAGATATCATATGAGTTTGGGGGGGATATTCAGCTGGCAATACTGCCAGAAATGAAAACCCCATTTTATTGATTTATATCCTGATTTTTTTTCACAGAATATTGTGTAATTTTTTTTCAAAGCTCCTTGCTATGGATTGGATTATGGACTCCCAAAAGTTGTATGCCAAGTCCCTAACTCTAGGGTGACTGTATCTGGAGCTAGGATCTTTAGGAGAAAACCATGAACCAAATAAACATCTATTCTTTATAAGTTACCCAGTCTCTGATGTTTTGTTATAGCAACAGAAAACGGACTAAGCAAAATCCAAACTGACTGAGACAGTGATTAATTATGATATAATTCACTAATGATCTGCTAAATTTTCTCAGACTATTAGGCCATCAGATTGTTGCATGCTCCTGCAGAGAGTCCTGTGTGTTATTACGGAATAGCTGTTTGTAGGAGAGACAGAGTTCAATAAGAGAAGAGTACACAAGATTCTTTAAGCAGAAGGAAAGGTTGAGAAAGGAACAGGACTAGGTGTGTGGAATATATCATCAGTTGGTTCTCCCTTGTGATATTATTTAATACTACCTATTTAGGTAAATGTATTTTTGTGCTGCATCATAAGAACTATGGAGGGGCTGGGGATATAGCTCAGTTGATAGAGCACTTGCCTCACATCATGAGTAAGGTCCTGGGTTCAATCCCTAGCACAAAAAAAAAAAAAAAAAAAAAAAGGAAGCATAGGGCCAGAATTCCCCCCTATATGTAGAAGAGAATTTTTTTTTTCCTGAAAGAAAACTATGTTCCCACTGTTATTGAACTTGGAAAGAAGTAGTGAGTTCTAGGATAAGAACTGAGGACTTGGACAGGGTGTTTTAGTCTTTTTCTCTGCTGGGACTAAAAGACCTGATCAGAACAATTTTAAAGGAGGAAAAGTTTATTGGAGGGCTCACAGTTTCAGAGGTCTTAGTCCATAGACAGCTGGCTTCATTTCTTGGGGCTCAAAGTGAGGCTGAGCATCATGGTGGAAGAGTGTGGCAGAGGGATGCAGCTCACATGGTGATCAGAGAGGAGAGAGAGAGAGAGAGAGAGTCCACTCTCTGGATGCAAAATATATGGCCCATAGCCACGCCCCCACCTGACTCCAGTTACCACTCAGTTAATCCCATGAGGGATTATTTCATTGATTAGGTTAAAGCTATAACCCAATCATTTCTCCTCCAATCCTCTTGCATTGTCTCTCACACGTGAGCTCTTGGGGGACACCACATCTGAACTATGTGTTCACAGGGAACTGTGGCTCAGAGGAGACAAGGCCACTTCCCTGTGTGGCACTCAACAGGGACTGGGGATTCTGTGAGATCTGAGTTCTAAGACACTGGCTGCTAGAGATTATAGTGGTGACCAGGTTTTTGCAGGGGACAGAATGTGCCCAGACTCATCACAGTAGAGCCAGGGCCAGGCAGGAAGTTAACTTGTCCAGAGAACCCCAGAGAAGACCTGTGATGAAGCTATTATCGCAAGTTATTTTCCATTTTGCACTTTCCCTGAGCCCCCAGGGAAACCATGGCTTCATGTGTGTTGGGCAATTAGCTAAAGGGCATGCCCCCACCCCACCATGGGCAAATCTATGAAGGAAACACAACATCCAGACAGTATGATCATGAGCTAGGATTTAGGGGGGCCCGATGAATGACATCCTGTTTTCTGTTTAAACACAGATCAATTAAGAGAAAGATGAAAGAGTAAGACAGAAAAGAACAGAAATTTCAGCTTTACTGCCACCATAGGAGTCAAAGGATGCCGATTAGTGTGTTAGCCTAGTGGGCTAATATTGCACCTGCCTTGAACTTCCCTCTCTTCGCAGGCAGTACTGCACAATCACATGGCAAAGCAGAACAGACTTCATGCAGCCTGTGGGCAGGCAACACTCAAAGGAAAGGAGGAAGGGCCTGACCTGCTCAGCCCTTCTTCCAAGCCCTCTGTCCTTAAGGGGTGTGCCTTCAAAAGAGATTAAGGTAATTCTCAAAAAAAGCATTGTAAAAAGAAGGAACCTGCTCCTATCTAGTGCTCTCTGCTTCCTGGCTCAAGATGTGACCACTGCTTCTGTGTGCATGTCTACCATTGTTATTCACCATGAGGTGATATATCCAAGAGACAGCGCTTGTTTGTCAGAGCCTACACTACATCATTTGTACTTTTAGCCTCCAAAACCGTTAGCTAAATAAGTTAGCCTGTCTCAGGCATTTCATTATAGCAATGAAAAGCTGACTAACACATGATAGGACCAAAAATGTATTTCTTCTTGCCTTTGCTTACATTCCAATTTGTCATTCTGGGATTATATATGAATTGGTATTTTATTTTCAAAAGTTGTACATGGCAGGTGAGGAACATTTTTGCAATAAAACCCAAATCATTTTACTCTTACATTTGTATATGCTGTGTTGCACTCATTATCTAAGGCTCTATTGTAAAATTATCTCATAGTTTAATATCTTTTTTAAAATTTTCTTTTGTAGTTGTACATGGATAGCATGTCTTTATTTTATTTGTTTATTTTCATGTGGTGAAAATAGGATGCTAGGCAAGTACTCAGCAACTGAGCCACAACTCCAGCCTCATCGTTTAATATCTTAGAATATCAATAATAATTTATCATCTGTCACCATTTCTGTTGATTACAAATTCAGGAGTGGCTTGGCTGAACTGTTCTTATTCTCAATATTTTATGAGGTTTTTGTCAGATATAGACCTTGATCTATAGTCATCAAGGATTTGACTGGGGCTGGAGAATCCGGTTCCAAAATGGCTCACTCATATGTCTGGCAAGAGTGTGCTGGCTGTTGGTGGAAGGTCTCAACATAGTCCTTGCTATGTTAAACTCTCTCCTGAGCAGCTGAATGCCCTCACGCCATGCCTGCCAGCTTCCCCCAGGGCAGGCTACACTTGATCAAGGCAGAAGTTTCAGTGAGTCCTATGACCTAGATATAGAAGTCCTGCAGCATCTTCTCCACCATATTCTATGGGTTATACAGACCAGCCATGATTTGACATACCAGTATGAATGCCAGGAGGCAAGGACAATTCAAGGCCATCTTAGAGATTGACACCTGCCTAGTTTTAGATAAAATATGGTAACTGTGATATCAATTTTTTAGACAAAAAAATTAGATATTTCCTATCATTTGAATTTTTAAACATTTTTTTTTAATTTATTGATTTACTTTAGTTGTTGATGGACCTTTTTATTTATTGATTGATATGTGGTGCTGAGAATCGAACCCAGTGCCTCACACGTTTGAGGCTAGTGCTCTACCACTGAGCCCCAGCCCCAGCCCCTATAATTTGGACCTTGAATGTCCCCCAAAGGCCTATGTGTTAAAGGATTGGTCCCCAGGGTGGGATGGGGACAAGTCATCAAGTATTGACTGGGGCCTTTAGAAGATGGGGAGTCTTCAAGAATTGAGGCCCAGTGTGAGGTTTGTAGGCGGCTGGAGGCATGCCCTTTAAGGGAATAGTGGGACTCTAGTCCTTCCTCTTCTTCTTTTCCTTCCTGAATATGATAAAAGCAGTTGTTTTCTGTCATATGCTCCCACCATGATGTGCTGCTTCACCCAAAGCAATGGGACTACTCAACTATGGATTCAGACCTCCAAAACTGGGACCCAAAATAAAGCTTTTTTCTTTATAAGCTGACTATCTCAGGTATTTGTTATAGTAACAGTAAGCTCACTAACACAATATTGAATGTTTAAAATGTGAATATTTACTTTTAAAGAAACATTTAATTAGACAATCACATGTTTTTTAGAAGTAAGATCTAAATTTCAGCTTTAAAATGTAAGTGACTCAGGAGGCTGAAGCAGGAGGATCACAAGTTCAAAGCCAGCCTCAGCAACTTAGTGAGACCCTAAGAATTTAGCAAGACCCTGTCTCCAGATAAAAAATAAAAAGGGCTGGGTTGCTAAAGGGTTAATAAGCACCAAATCCTGGTACCAAAAAAAAAAAAAAAAGAGTGCTAAACATAGAACTCATTAATTATAATTTGTAGTTTCTTTTTCAGCTTTAATAATTTTAAGTATTTTACAAGAAAAATAGCTGCTTTGGAAATAACTCTAAGTAATTTTTTACATTTAATTTATATTTTTTATTAAAATATACTCAAATTTTATACTTTTGGAATATAGTTGCATTATACTTTTTAATCTAGATCATGGCTATCATTTGAATATATCTGTTTGTGAAAATCTTTTTTTTTTTTTTAGTTGTAGTTGGACACAATACCTTTATTTTTATTTGTTTTTATTTTTATGTGGTGGTGAGGATCGAACCCAGTGCCTTGCACTTGCCAGGTGAGCGCTCTACCACTGAGCCACAACCTCAGCCCCACTGTTTGTGAAAATCTTGATCACAAGATTTCTGTGACTTACTGAAGTGAAAAAAAAATAGAAATTTATGAATTATGATTGCCTTTACTATATCACTCATCAATAGAACACACAGACAAGTGCAATAATAATTAAAATCATTTCTCTTGAATATTTTGACAATATTTCATCATATGAAAAACATTGACTTTGTACATACTTCAGTTATATTGTTCTGAAGGTATATTTTTTCAAGGCAGGAGGATAGAATAGACTTTATTAAGCAACTTGATTCATAACTTATACCTATGCAGGCATATGGTGTGTGGGCCTCCATTTAAATTCTTGTGCTCCTTACTTGACTTAGCCTGGGAAACTCATAGTCTCTTGGGGTGAGGGGTGGATGGATGGAGCTCATTCCTGGTTAATTTACTGCCTATGAATGCTTGTGGAAGGACAGGGATGAGAGCAAGAATAGACCTGTTCTCTGCTATTGTGACAAAAGAAATCAAATCTGCTGCCTGAGAATTTGACACTTTTGTATGTCTAAATCAGGGAGGTAAAAGTGTCCTTACTTTCCACAATATCCAAGGAGTTCTAATCTGGCAGGGGGGTCATTCAGCAGAAGTCCTAACAGGGAGAGGTTAATCAGAGTCGGGTGAGTGGTAAGTGGCAGTGTTGGATCGCCCATCTGGCCTCCAATAGGACTGCAGATCAGCTATGAGGAATGAAGGCCAAGTCCAGCTCCTTGGAAAGTGGTAAAACTTAAGCATACTGTGAGCATCTGGATCCAGAGTTAGCAGCAGGAAAGATTTATTTTATTTCTTGTAGAAGATCCTGTGTCTCAAGGAAACACTGTGGCAAATCTAGACAAATATGTCGTGGGCATGCAAAGCAGTGGCCAAGAAGGATGCCACTCAGGAGGTAGGTACGAGGGTTCCAGAGCTTGCCCAGGAAGTGGGGAAGAGCTGGAGCAGGACTAACAACAGTGGAGTTAAGCCCCGACGCCACCTGTGGGTGAAAACATGTTCTTCATGAATTACCTGTCTTGGTCAGGACTGGTTCCAAAATTAAGGAGGTGGAGGTCAGAGGGTGCACCTGGAAAAGTGAGGGCTATCCAACCTATGCCCTTGAAGGGGAGAGAGCAATTGTTGAGTGGAAAAGTTTTCCTGTACCCATCACATATGGCATTCAAATGACTCCCACAAAATATTAATTTTGGGCAGAAACAAACTCCGGCTTGTGTTTTTAAAATACAAATATTTTTTAAATACTCAGGTTGTTGCATGACAGTACACTGTAGGGGTAGAAGCAGGGTGACCCATCAGAAGACCACAGTGAATAGTCTCCATTGTGACCAGTGCACAATGGTGTCTGGAACTTGAGAGGCAGTTGGGGGATTCTGGAAGAGTAAAGAGGAAAAAGATACAAAAAGGAGAAATGTGGAGAAATTACCAATATCCTTAGGAAGGGGGTCACAGAATAACGGCAGAGCACCAGGAAGGGCGGGTTCAGGCTTTTGTTGAAATAGGAAAAAAGGCAGAAAAGGTGGAGACAGAGGATATGTAAAATTCATCCAGCACCTGCTTTTGCCAGAACTGGTTAATTTACTGCATATGAATCTTTACGACAATCCCATGAGACAGGTATTATTATTATCCTCATCTCACAAAAAAAGAAACTCACCCACAGTGTGGGTATCTTGCCCAAGGGCCCATTACTAGCGAGCAGCAGAGTTAAGATTTGAAGTTGAGCTGGGTATGGTGGCCCTCGCCTGTGATCCCAGAGACTTGGAAGGCTGAGGCAGAAGGATGGCAAGTTTGAGGCCAGCCTCAGCAATTTAGCAAGGTCCTAGGCAACTTAGTAAGAACTTGTTTCACAATAAAAAATAAAAAAGGACTGGGGAATGTGGCTCAGTGATTAAGCATCCCTAGTTTCAATGTCTGGTACCAAAAAAAAAAAAAAATCAAATTTGGGTCATTTGAAAGCATTCTTTAGTGTCTGATCACTATATTAAACGACTCTACGTGAAAGGCAGATTTGGTGGTGGGACAATTGAAGAGAATAAATTATGCCTCCCAAGAAATTTGCTTTATAAAAAGCTTCTGTTATGGTTTTGATATGAGGTGTTCCCCCCAAAAGCTCTTGTGTTAATACAGGAGGCGAAATGATTAATACTCAATGGATTCATTTGATGATTAATAATTTGAATTGATGACTGGGTGGTTACTGTAGGCAGATTGGGCACGGCTGTAGCGGTTCGGTCACTGAGGCGTGCCTGCCTCTAAGATTTATATTTTATCCCAGCACCTCTCTGTCTTTTTCTCTGCCATGAGCAGGAGGCCTGTCTCAACTGGGGCCCAAAGCTATGAAGTTGGAGGACCATGGATGAGACCTCTGAAATCATAAGTTCAAAATAAACTTTGCCTCCTCTAAGTAGTTCTTGTCAGGCATTTTGGCCACAGTGACAGTTCCCAATAAAAAAAAAAAAAGGAAGGGCTGGGGATGTGGCTCAAGCGGTAGCGTGCTCGCCTGGCATGCGCAGGGCACTGGGTTCGATCCTCAGCACCACATACAAATACAATAGAGATGTTGTGTCCACCGAAAACTGAAAAATAAATATTAAAAAATTATCTCCCGGGCTGGGGATGTGGCTCAAGCGGTAGCGCGCTCGCCTGGCATGCGTGCGGCCCGGGTTCGATCCTCAGCACCACATACAAACAAAGATGTTGTGTCCGCCGAGAACTAAAAAATAAATATTAAAAATTCTCTCTCTCTCTCTCCCTCCCTCCCTCTAAAAAAAAAAAAAAAAAAAAATCTCCCTCTCTCTCTCTCTCTCTCTGCTGGTCTCTCTCTTAAAAAAAGGGAAATATCTTTTACATGATAATCTCAAGTATGATACTTCTCATTTAGCAGTGTTTGAAGAATCTGGAATGCATTCTGACAAACACAGTATAGGTGTTTTGTTTTTTTTTTTTTAATATTCTTTTAGTAGGGGTCAGTAGCAAGGGCCTGAAATCCCACTGACTCTAGAGACTGAGGCAGGAGGAAGGCAAGTTTAAGACCAGCCTGGGCAACTTAGCAAGACCCATTCTCAAAAATGTAAATAAATAAAGATAAAAATACTGGGGTGTAGTTCAGTGGTAAAATGCCCCTGTGTTCCATCCCTGGTACAATAAATACACAAATTAATTAATATATTCAATATATGTATGTTTAGCTGATGAATATTAATTGTGTGTATTTATGGGGTACAGTGCAGTGTTTTGATCTGTGTTTACATTGTAGAAAGTCATTAACATAGTCATCTTACCAGCTTATTTTTTTTTTTTAACTGTAGGCAGATTGGGCATGGTGGTGAGAAAGTTAAAAATCTATTCTTTTAGCAATTTTGTCCTGACCACTAGGGGGAAGAGTAGAATGTCAAAAGACTTAGCTGTCTTCCACAGTTCTCAATGGCCGATAAGAAGTGTTCGTTCCTTCCCTAACATGAGCAGAATATAAAAGTTCTTTTTTTTTTTTGCAAAATATTATTTTCAGATAAAATTCACTTACCATCCATAAACATTTCTCTCCAGTTTCTTTTGAAAAATAACTGTATCATGCAGAGGAAAAGAAAGTAGGCACAAAAAATCATATATTGTGCCATGTCATTTATATGAAGTGTTCATAAAAGGCAAAGCTATAAAGATAGGAATCTAAAAGCAGATTAGAAGTTGTCGGGGACGGGGCTCCAGGGAGCTGAGGTTAGGAGTTGATGTGCTTGAGGGAATCTCACTGAGTGATGGGAATGTTCTGGAACTGATTTATGGTGATGGTTGCACATGTAAAATAGTAAAATAAATGTACAAAAGATCACTGAATTATAGACTTAAAATATTGAATTATATGGTATACAAAATAAACATCAACAAAGTTGTTGTAAAAAAGAAATGTCAACAACTAAAAATATATTTTAAAAAAGAAATATAACATTTAATAAATCAAGCCCACAAAACCCATCAATTCAAAACAATAGTTTTTGGACTTTTTTGTTTGTTTTGTGGTGCTGGGCATCCAACCTAGGGCCTTGCACATGCTAGGCAAAAGCCCTACCACTGAACTACACATCATCCCTCAAAAAGATTGAAAATATGTTTATTTATACATAGAAATACCTAGAAAAATATTTCTAGTACTGATTAATTCTCAGAAGTGCTATCGTGAGGGGAAACTGGGAACTTTTTGGGGGATACTGGGGATTGAATCCAGAGGTGCTTAACCACTGAGCACCTTTTTTTATTTTGAAACAGTGTCTCACTAAATTGCTTAGGCCTTGCTAAGTTGCTGAGGCTGATCTTGAACTTGCCATCCTCCTGTCTCAGCCTCCCAAGTCACTGGGATCACAGGCGTGTACCACAGCAACCAGCTAAACTGGGAACAGTTTTATGCTGTATGTCTTTCTGAATGATTCTTAGTAATAAATTTTAAAAATTTTAAATTTAATTAAAAAGTTTCTATATAATATATATGTGTACACACACACACACACACACACACATATATATATATATTGGTTTTAGGTGGATACAATATCTATATTTTATTTTTATGTGGTGCTGAGGACTGAACCCAGTGCCTCATGAATGCTAGGTGAGCACTCTACCACTAAGCCACAACTCCAGCCCTCTCATTAAAAACTTTTTAAAGATAGGAAGCTAAAATGTATCCTAAGCTCTAAGTATACAACGGTGCTATAAGCATCATGACCTGTGGGTACTGTGAGATAAAATAATTTTTTTGTCTTTGTCACTTTCTTTATTTTCCATTGAAAAAATATCTGCAGATGTTCAAGTTCCTTATGTAGTGTAGGATTTGCATATAACCTACAGGGCTCCTCCTATATACTTTAAATCACTTCTACTTACATCTACTATCTAATACAATGTAAATGCTGCATAAATAGTTGTTATATCGTATGGCCTAGGGAACAATGACGAGAAAAAGAAGTCTGTGCCTGTTCTGTACTGATACAAATGTTTTCCTCAATATTTTCTCGCAGGAGCTTGAGTTTGCAGACTTGGAACCCGTGTATACAGAGGCCACCTGTACTACGTGATGCTTTGAAGGAAACACCTGCGTGACATGAGTGAGAAGAACTGTACTGGGAGGGCCACTGCTAAGAGTGACACTGGAGCACAGTGCCTGGAAGAAACACTGAGCCCCAGCCACAGAGTCTTGCATCAGTAGCCCCAGACACGGAAAGCAGGACACCAGGGCTGACAGAAATCAATCTTAGAATATCAGCCCCTGGAACACTAGGAATTTGGTCTCGTTGGGTGTCTGCATGCCTGGCTTGTGGCAGGCACTCAGTTAATACTTGAGAAATGATAAATGTATGGCCTGTGTCTCTGTCTGGGTTTCAGCACCACACAGCTCTCCTGCAAGAAGGCAGAACTCCCCAGGGGCCACAGGGAAGGACAGGCAAAGTTTAAGCAGTGATCAACAAGATAAGCGTGATTAATCCGTAAGTGGAAAAACTTTTCACTAGCTTGTTCTGGACGTCAAGAGGGTGAGAGTGAGGGGGAGGGAGAGGGGGAGTGGGAGGGGGAGGGGGAGGATGTCTATCATTCCATGACCAGTTGTGATCCAACAGACTCTCCTGCTCCCGGTGTGCCCACCTGGAGTCATGACTCTGGTCCCAAAAGGTGACTGTTCAGCAAATAGATGGAGTGCTCTGGACAGAGCCCATGCCCAGTTTCTATGTGGTATCAAAATACAGTTGTAATCTTGCTTAAAGTTGGAGGATTTTGGTTTGTTTGCTTCCTGCTTGTTTTTTGGATGTGGGAGAATGTCAGGAAATATTCTTTAAAATAATGATTTAAGCCAGGCACCTTTGCACACACCTGTAATCCTAGTGGCTTGGGAGACTGAGGCAGGAGGATCATGAGTTAAAAAGTCAGCCTCAGCAACAGCAAGGCACTAAGCAACTCAGTGAGACTCTGTCTCTAAATAAAATACAAAATAGGGCTGCAGATGTGGCTCAGTGGTCGAGTCCCTCAGAGTTCAATCCCCAGTACTCCCCCAAATAATAATAATCATCATAATAATAATAATTTTAAAAATTACCACTTAAATAGGCCATATCTAGAATTTGATAGGTTGTAGATATATTATCCTTACTGAAAAATGAAAATTCAAGTTTAAAAAGTAAAATAAAATGCCTTTCTCCCTCTCTCTCTCTGAACCAAGAAAATGCCCCATAATGTCATAATTATCATTTTATTGCCTAAAAGGGAATTTGTGTGTGTGTGTGTGTGTGTGTGTGTGTGTTTGAAAAGGAATACAGTGCAATCCAGATAGGTTCGTTGAGACTAAGATTAGTCAAAAAAATCATGGCATAAGAGGGACTAGGGCTGTAGCTCAGTAGCAGAGCGCTTGCCTAGCATGTGAGGCACTGGGTTCGATCCTTAGCATCGCATAAAAATTAATAAAGGCATTCTGTTCATTAATAATAATAACAACAACAACAACAATAATGGCATAAGAGTAGGTTCCAGGTGCTGGTGTTCTGATTCTGATTATATAATATCCATATTTAAAAAAAAATCTAGTCCTAGGTCATGTGGCTGGGTGAGGGGTCCTCGGGAGTTAAGAACTGCATGTGGCCTGACAGTGTGGATCTCAGGGAGCCCCTGGGCAGAGGTGTGAGTGTGTCCCTGCCCTGTCAAGGTTCCAGAGTTGAGTGCAGCGAGGGGCTGCTGTGGGTACTGCACTCGACTTGGGGAGCACTGCCAAGGCACTGGTGAAGGACATGTCCTGAGCAGTTCAGGAGTTGATGACAGTTGGAAGGACAGTTCTTTCACAGGACGACATGAGCAAGACATGGGGAATGAACTTGGCAAAGTTTCAAGGGGACATCGATAAGCTTCTTCAGGCAAAGAGAAAAAATGTTGAAATGAGTATCAGTGCTTCTGTCAAAACCATTCAGTAGAAAATTGAGCATGTTCTGAAAATCCAGCCTGAGCAAAGGGAGGAGCTTTATGAAGAATAATGTCAGCAGTTTGCGACTATGATTCAGATGTGGAACCTAGATGTGAAGAAAGTCAAGGAACAGGAGGAAAACTATCTAGTGTATTTCAACAACAACGAAAGGCTTTCCAACAATCTCAACTTGTTCAGAACCAGAAAATGAAAGTCTTTAGAAAGTTATGTGAGCAATTATTGGAGATCTGCTGGACCTAGAGGAGAATCATGGAAAAGTTCCTGTTGGTGAACAAAGTGAATTTAGGAAACAGATGGCCATCTTGCAAACAAAACTTATGATGGAATCTCGGCAGGAGGAGAAGGCCAGTGCTCAAAAATCTCTGCTATCCCTGTTATTCTCGTGATGCAATACAGTCATAAAATTATCTGCATGAGCCCAACATGTCATAGAAGTTTTGGTTGGAAGGGCTGGGGATATAGCTCAGTTGGTAGATTGCTTGCTTCACATGCACAAGGCCCTGGGTTCAATGCCCAGCACCACAGAGGGGGGGAAAAAAGGCTTAAAGTCTATAAAGAAGTTCTGGTTGGAATGATTACATCCTCTGTGTTCCCCGGTTTGTTAAGGGCTGGATCCCCTCTGTGTTAAGACCTAAGTGAAACCTGAAGAGCTGTGTGGGTGCTGTTGAAAAGCCAGTTAGGAAGCTTCCAGGCCTTTGGTAGTAGTGCTGGCTTTTGCTCCCCGACACTGCCGATTAACTCTGAGCAATAAAGATGATTTCATGTTTAAAAAAAAATCTAGTTCATGTGAAAATATGGAAATGATTTAGATATCAGAAGGCAGCAGTAACTGTAATAAGACCAGAAAGGCATGGTCTGTCCAAACAGGTCCCTCCTCCATGATCAGTATGGTTGTATCCAAGGTGTTAGAACTCTGCGCAGCACCTACACTCAATCAACATGAATTGCCTGGTAACCTGTGGTACGTGCCCTAATTAAACTAGTGGACTAATTCAGGAATTAGTTTCAGGAATCCCCCCCACAGCCCCCAAACACCTTAGACTCTGAATGCTCACCTTGACTCCTCCTTTATCTAGAAATTTGATGACCTAAGCAAGCCCCACTTCCTCATTGGGGTCACAGTACTCAGCCATCAAAGCTCAGATGAGTCTTTCCCTTCACCTGGAAGCCCTCTGTGACCACAGTTCATGTCCCCACTCATGCAAACTCCAATAGCACCTTTCACATTTCTGCATAATTAATACATTACCTGGTTTGTCTCCAACTAGAATGTAGGCTTCTCAGTTTAATCATGTAATTACCACAATAGACAGTTCAACAAGTGTTCACTAAATAAATATTATTTGGAGCCAGGCATGGTGATGCACATCTGTAATGCCAGCAACTTGGAAGGCTGAGCCAGTAGGATCATGAGTTCAAGTGACTTAGTAAGAATCTGTTTCAAAGTGAAAAATAAAGAGGATTGGGGATGTGTGGCTCAGTGGTAAATCACCCCGGGCTCAAGTCCCAGTATAAATAAATAAATATTATTTGGAGTCTTGAAAAGTAGAGAATTGATTCAACCAAATAAAAGAAAGTGCTTCGAAAACTCCATTAATTGTAAACCTTGATGCCACAAAATTTGCCAGTGGTCACTAAAACTAAGAGGCACCCTTCAGCTTTCTTTCTTTTTTCCAGAAAGACACTTCAAATTCACTAGGGTCCTCTTTTTATGCTATAAAAAAAAATAAATAAAGATTGTCACCTTTATTTCCATTTTCAGTTGTGTGGCAGGGAATAGGATTAACAGGAAATTGTAACCAGATGCTGAGTGTATTAAAGAATCCGGATGCTCTCATACCTTCTGGAATCAGGATGGGACATTCTTAATTTTTTTTTTTTTTTGTCCTGGGGATAGAACTCAGGGACACTTAACCACTGAGCCACATCCCCAGTCCTTTTTTGTATTTTATTTATTTTTACTGAATCACTCAGGGCATCACTAAACTGCTGAGGCTGGCTTTGAGCTCACGATCCTCCTACCTCAGTCTCCCGAGTTGCTGGGATTACAGGCATGCACCACCATGCCCAGCCCTAATTCTTTCTTGACCATGAAAATGGAGAATCTAGTCTCCAATCTGCAACACCTATGACTAAGGAGAAAAAAAAATTGTTCTTAAATTTGACAGAGAAATACACATGCAGGGCAGCATGGCTATCAGGCTTTCTCTCCTTCCTTCCTTCCTTCCTTCCGTGCGTGGTGCCGGGGATTGAACCCAGGGCCTTGCACGTGCTAGGCCAATGCTCTGTAACTGAGCTATACCTCCATCCCCTCTATCAGTCTTTGAGCAAATTACAGAGCCAGAAACAAATTCTGGAAGGAAATTAAAGGAAAATACATGGTCCTATAACCCAGGCCACCTCAAAATGGAGCTGGAACTCTCTACCATCCCTAATTGCATGGCAAGCAAGTCAACAGCTATTTACTTTGTAGCCTGATCTTTTTAAATAAGTGATGAAGAGGGCAAGCATATGTTTTTCTCGGGATGTTTTAGCTAGGGCCTTATGCAGGTATTACTATTCCTAAAGTCAGGGAGATCCTTCTTTATCCCCATTCCATATTTTACATTTCTGAAAGTAAAACAGGAAATTACTTTGAGAAAATGCCTGGAAGATAATGGAATATTTTCAAACTGTTCGGAGGAATGGAATTTTTTTTTAATTAAAGTTTGCCAATGGGGAAAAAAGCAAATAATGTCTGATTCTGAAAAACCCAAAAAAGAAAAAGCAGCTATTATATGGCATCTATACCATCCTCTCTAGACACCTCTGTGGCTCCTACCTGGGAACACACCTGGAGCCTCTCTGAATTTCTGTGTCCCAGCAGCCCACAGGACAGGAGGGACAACCAGTTGCTTCCTCCGTCTGTTTTCTGACCACGCAGGAAACAGGGCTTTTGCTGTCACTGCGGCTCTGCCCCCAGGGACTGCGGAGCTGGCTTGACCTTCTCTGGATGTGAAGGACGCAACAGGGAACCAGAAATGGCTTCCTGAAAACACCATTTGTTTCTATCTTCTGAGTCTCCCACAGAAGTTCTTTCTCTGGGACTCAGGGAGAGACAGAAAAGATTCTCTGTGTGACTTTTACCAAGTCCTAAAATTTTGAAATATAGTAATGTGGGACTCATTCTCATCTTGAACAAATTATCATTACTGTATTTATTTTCCATTTAAAGAAACCTAATTAATCAACTAATTCATTAATTAGTACTAGGGATTGAACCCATGGGCACTTAACCACTGAGCCATATCCCTATCCCTTTTTATTTTGTATTTTGAGATAGGTCTCACTAAGTTTCTTAGAGCCTCAAGAAAGTGCTGAGGCTGGTCTGCAACTTGACATCCTCCTGCCTCAGCCTCCCGAGCTACTGAGATTACAGTCGTGCACCACCACGCCTGGCAATATTCATATTCTTTTAAAATCAAAATTGCAACTAAAGTCACCATAGTGAGTGGTTAAGTTTTGAGTGGAAGGTTGAAAGTACTAGAAGATTATATATTTAATAAAAATACTCAAGCATCTGTAATTATTGCTACCTTTTTCCTCTTAGTTTTATCTTTCCCTCTATCTGTTTTTATACAGCGTATGATTTATTGTATTTTTTTTCAAGATATGTAATTTAAAAATATGGAATGCTTCACGAATTTGCATGTCATCCTTGTGCAGGGGCCATGCTAATTTCTCTGTATCGTTCCAATTTTAGTATATGTGCTGCCGAAGTGAGCACAATTTATTGTATTATTGCCAATACTGTTTGAAGGCAATATGGGTAAACTCTGAATAAATAACAAATATAAACCTATATTTCTTTAGTCATCATTACCTAATTTTAAGTGCTTCTGTGTCCTGGCCCTTTTCTGTATGCTTTTGAGGAAGGTTAATAAGACATTTTGGGTTCTTTTTTTTGGGGGGGGGGTACCAGGAATTGAACTCAGGGGCATTTGACTTGAGCCACAACCCCAGCCCTATTTTGTATTTTATTTAAAAACAGGGTCTCACTGAGTTGCTTAATGCCTTGTTTTTGCTGAAGCTGGCTTTGAACTTGTGATTCTCCTGTCTCAGCCTCCTGAGCTACTGGGATTACAGACATGGGCCACCGATCCCAGCACATTTTAGGTTTTTACATAACCTAGAGATTTAGATATGGAGCAGTATTCTATTTCAACTATTTATTCACAAGTCAGGTATTAACTCTGACATGTTTTTCTAGTGGTAGTAATGAGTTTGTGCTGTAAGAACCACGTCTGCCAAGTAGCCCTTTGACAAATGGCATGTATTTGTGGAGGTCTTAAAGTTGTGACTGCAGGTTTTATTTTTGAAATAGAGGAAAGATAACTAGATTAAATAGGGTTCTAATTTGTAAGTCTGGACTCCTTCTCACAAGGCCCTAACCTGCCAATCAATCACATCTACAGAAATTCATCAAAACGAGCCAAGTACAGAGAAGAATGAATGTTTCCCAGCTTCAGCTGTGGCAGTTATGTGTCAGTGCATGATATCAAACTCTCTGAACAGTAAAGATCACATCAAATCAGCAAATAAATGATGAACAATGAAGGGCGTTAAGACAGAGTCAACTGGTGGAAAGTTTTGGAACCTCAGTCACCACCTTCAACCTTATTCGGGAGGGTATTACAGACTTGCACCCCAGCAAGGAGGTCAGAGGACCGAAGAGAAAAATAATAGCAAAACTCTTAACGGTCATTCCCTTCCAGAGCAGTGGAATGAAACCTCCTGTCCCAATGACAGCTGTGAAAAAGACACAAGTTCCCAAAGTGAGTGTGACATTACTTTTACATCAGCCCACCCTGGGAATTCAAGATCTGCTTTTCCAAGATGGACAGGCACAGGGACTCTATTGAAGGCTGCTCGGGATTCTCTGAGGACATGGAACTTGATGATAATGCCACTGGACAAGCCACAGGTATTGATGAGTCATGTCTGAGCAGAAATTTAGTGTGTACACAGAGCCTAAGGAGGAGCACCAACAGTGAACTCCTAACTTTCCTCACCTCAGGATTCTGGGTGGACAGATAACTACTCCCAGGGAAGGTTCTGGACTCTATCCCAGATTCTCTTCTGCTGTTTCAGCTTCACATGAAGCTTCCCTTCACATTTTGTTTTGGTACCAAGGATTGAACCCAAGAGTGCTTATCCACTGAGCCACATCCCCAGCCCTTTTTATTTTTTTATTTTAAGGCAGGATCTCACTAAGTGGCTTCGGGCCTCGCTAATTTGCTGAGGCTGGCCTTGAACTTGCCATCCTCCTGCCTCAACTGAGATTACAGGTGTGTGCCATCTTGCTGGGCTTTCCCCACAGCCTTCACCCAGTCACCTACCTCCTCTAGCCACTCTGTGAGCTGGGCCTCTGAGCAGGCAAAGGCACCTCCAAAACTGACTGGCTGCCAACTGGATCTATCTGCAAAGTCCCATCTGAAAGTCTTTTGGGAAGTGAGGGGGGCAATTTTCCACTCTACTTCATCCACCAGAGCCCTGGAAGCTCCATAAGGTAGACTCTGTCTTCTCTGAGCTCAGGTAATTCCCAGCAAGGCCTCCCAGAAGCAGGGCAGCCCCAGCCTTTCATCTTTAGCATCAGAGGGATTACTCCTCCTCAACTACCAGGGCACAGAAGGGTGCAGACTTCCTCACTCTGGCCTTGGTGCCTTGAGACCCTAGCCCCTGGCTTCATGGGAGCAGAACTGTCCTGGCTTCTTTCTAGAGTTTCCACACTTTTTTTTTTTTTTTTTTAATATCAGGCATTGAACCAGGGGTGTGTTGCCACTGAGCCACATCTTTAGCCCTTTTTTATTTTTTATTTTATTTAATTATTTTTTTTTGAGAGAGAATTTTTTAATATTTATTTTTTTAGTTTTCGGTGGACACAACATCTTTATTTTACTTTCATGTGGTGCTGAGGATCGAACCCAGTGCCCCGCGCATGCCAGGTGAGCGTGCTACTACTTGAGACACATCCCCAGCCCTTTATTTTTTATTTTGGGACAGGGTCTTGCTAAATTGCTTTGGGCCTCGCTAATTTGCTGAGGCTTGCCAGTAACTTGAAATCCTCCTGCCTCAGCCTCCCAAGTAGCTGGGATAATAGGCATGTCCCACCATGCCAGGCTCCCCCTCCCCCCTCCTCCCTCCCCACATATTTTAAACTATATATTTATATTGATTTTCAAACTATGGGGACTTGATTAGACAGAACTCTTTCACACAAAGAAATTGCACACAATCCAGATGATGGCCAATTTTCAGTACTGAGATGAGTTTCAGAAATTCTGCTTCCAATTAACAGAGTTATAAGGAAACAGGAAATTGAGTTTCAGGAAGAAGCAGGAAATATTACCATAAGCAAAATAGCCAATAGGTAAAAAAGAATGACGATGGTACTAGGAACCCAGTTGTTCTCATAAATAACTCTTTTAAAGTGAACCAGAGGTGTCTTTCCAAGAACTTACATAAGTTTTCATATCAACTTTATTATACCGACTTGATTCTCCAATGAGTTTTAGGGGATAATTTGAGATGGGGTGTTTCTGTTGGACTTTGATTCTAGGAGAAAGCTGGTCGCTCTGATATGAAGAGTCGGGTTCAATACAGTCTCTTCAGGAACAGTGAAGCGAAAATAATGAGAGGGGGCACATGTAATTGCACTGGAATCTGCCTGCAACCGCAGTTCTCACGTAAACTGACTAACGCGACGATGCTTGGTCTAAACCACAAAAGCAGAGCCCTGCTGAGCCCAGACCCTGCATTTGCCCTGTCTAGTTTATTGATGAAGATTTTTTTAAATTTATTTTTTAGTTTAGGTGGACACAATATCTTTATTTTATTTCTGTGTGTTGCTAAGGATCGAACCCAGTGCCTCATGTATGCTAGGCAAGCAAGCCCTCTACCCCTGAGCCACAACCCCAGTACCTATTGATGAAGATTTGAAGGGCAATAGTCTAGATCAATAATTATGGTTCCCTTTTGAAAGTACAAATGTTATGGATATCCCATTTAGAATAACAAGGGGTATTTGCGCTGAAAAGGAAAAATGTGGGCTCATTTCTTTACGCAAAAAATTTTATTTGAAAATTTAAGTTTCTAATAATCTGAGAAAATTCTGTGTTTGTATTATAAGTTATAATTATTTCAATGACATTAACCAAATCTGATGTTTTCTCAAGTTTTAGCTCTCTGAATGTATTTTGGTTGAATCCTGTGAAATTACTGGGTTTTCGTAGGAATAGATGATCAAATACCAGCAATTTCACATGGTTGGAACTCTATAAAGCAAGTAATTAACCCCCTGAGCCTCATAAATTAATTCAACAAACATTTTATTGAGGGTCCTAGTACAGTCTTTGTTGTAAGGCAATTTCCCATTCTAGTGGGAGATCCTGAAATATAAACAAGTAATTGCAAAACAGAATGAGAAATGCAGATTCAGGTGTGGAATGGCACAAAGGAAGGTGTGATCTGCTTACTGTTGAGAGGAAAAGATTTGCTAAGCAGTTAATGGTTAATTGAGTAATTAGAAGGAAGTTGAGTTGGCCAAGTGCAGTGGTGCACACCTGTCATCCCAGCAATTTGGAGGGCAGTGGTATGCAAGTTCAAAGCCATCATCAGCAACTTAGTGAGACTCTGTCTCAAAATAAGAAATAAAAGATCTGGGGATGTGGCTCAGAGGAAAAGCACCCTTGGGTTCAATCTTCAGCATACACACACAAAGGAGTTGAATTGGTGGAGGGATGGGGTATCTTTGCAGGTGGAGTGGACTATATATAATCTTTAGGCATAAAATGGTTCAAGCAAGTTCAAGAAATAATGCCATTAAGTCTTTCAGAATGTCTGACTCATGGGGAAGGAAGGTGGCTAGAGGCTACAGGAAAATTGGAATAAGTACAGACAATAAGCTTGGAGAGAGCAGAATGAGCATGATTGTGGAGCCTTAAATGCCATACTATGGAATAAGAATTTTGACTGTAAAGTTATAACAAATTTAAATGTCCTCAATCAGAAACCAGTAAGCTAGTGACGGGGGGTGGGGTGTGTGTGTGTGTGTGGGGGGGTAACATGATCAACTCAGCATTTCAGAAGATAGCTCTGGGGGCTGAGTAGTGGGGAGACTCGCTTAGATGCTACAGGTGTGAGGGTCTGAACTGAAAATCTGGAGATGCAGATGAGGGTTGGGAGATGTGATGAAGGTAAATTCCAGAACATTTTCCTACTACTTGAGTTCTTTTGAAAAATGTCATTTATTTTCTTTATTGAAATTTTATGTGACTTCAATAACCTCATATGGCTTTGTAACACCTGTTATTTTATTCACCTTACAGAATAAAAATCACTGCATAATCAAATTAGTTAATTACAATGTCATCTCAAGGTGAATTTAAAAGTTAGGTTCAGTGGTCGTTCTATTTGGTTTCTGCATGAGAAATAATGGATGTAACCATGGACTTCATAGAACCTTCTACTCCAATGGAAGATTCCTTTTCCTAGTTGTGAATGAAAGCCTTTTGTATATGCTAAGAGTTGCTCTCATTCTTAAAGGGGGGGTGTGTGGTAATAGTGTCTAAAATCTTCTCATGTTCATGTCGTTTGATAAAGGAAAATGTTGATTTATTTTTCATCCTCTTTTCCTCTGGAAATCCTCATCCATAAGAAATAATCCCCATATTGTAGTGATACGTGCACACCAACGTTTATAGCAGTATAGCAGTGCAATTCACAACAGCCCAGGTGCCTGTCAACAGATGAATGGATAAAGAAAATGTGGTATATGTATACAATGGAATATTACTCAGCCATAAAGAAGAATGAAATTATGACATTTGTCAGTAAATGGATGGATCTGGAGACCATCATGCTAAGTGAAATAATCCAGACTCGGAATGTCTAGGGTAAGATGTATTCTGTCATAAGGGGAAGCATGCACTCAGGAAGAGGGAGCGGAGAGAGGAATAGATGGAGAGGGAGAGAGGGAGAGAGGGAGAGGGAGAGAGAGAGAGAGAGGGAGAGAGGAAGAGAGAAATAAGAAAGGGGGCTGGGATTGTGGCTCAGGGGCAGAATGCTTACCTAGCATATGTGAGGTACTGTGTTCGATTCTCAGCACCGCAAATAAATAAATGAATAAAATAAAGATTCATCAACATCTAAAAAGCTATTTCAAAACAGAAATAAGAAAGGGATTTCATGAAAATAAAAGGGAAACCAATAGAGTACAGGAGAGGGATGGAGAGGGAGGAGGAGGGGAGGGTTGGGGAACTACTGGGGAGAAATCTACCAACTATGGTGTGTCCATGTATGTGTACACCACAATGAATCCTGATTTTATGTAAAATTATAATGCACTAATTAAAATAATAATAATAATAATAATAATAATAATAGAAGGGAAATCAGTGAAGTAAAGCAAGTGGATCAGGGGGGGAAGGTACTGGGGAATGAGATTGCTCCAGTGATGTCATGTACGTGCACAAATACAGCATAATGAATCTCACTATTATGTGTAATTATAATGCACCAATAAAAGAAAAAAAACAGAAAAAAATTTCAGAAATAAAAAGTTTTATATTAGGTTGATTTTTAATTGAGCAATGATTATTTGGAATTATAATATATCTGAGAAATTCAAAATCTTTCCAACTTGTTCACAAAAATACCCTAAAGGTTAAATAATATTTTTCTAGAAATTTCTTTATTTTAACTGAGGAAAAACGTTATGTAGTGTGCTTTATTAAAATGGACAGGTAGCTGTATATCAATGGATGCTATGACAGGACAAACAGTTGTTCCAGAAACTAACTTATTCAGAATCCAATCTTCCCTGAATTCAGCTTGAATTCTCAAAAGCTGGTTGTGGAATATACTGTACTTTGTGATAGAAGTTTCTTATTTAAAAAAAAAAATGGACAAAAATAATTGTCTCAGATCCATTACTCAAGACTGTCCCCATTACTTAAGACTGTATTATTTTCTTTTTTTTAAACATTTTTTTAATATTTATTTTTTATAAGTGTAGATGGACACAACACAATGCACTCATCTTTATGTGGTGCTGAGGATCAAACCTGGGTCCCACCCATGCTAGGTGAGCGCTGTTGCATTTTTCAAACTTATTCTTCCTTTGTATCCCTTGCTTGCATTAAAGAGAAATATCTTGCCTATCTGACTCCACTAGCAATTTTTATCTTTTGCAATATGCTTCACATTCTAGACCTCTATTTGTCCTGCTCCGACTTTTTCAGTGTATTGTTATTAAAATCAGTCAAAATTCTAATGATAAAGATATTGCTTGTGGGATGCTGTTGTTCAACTTTTCCTACCTTGGTTGTTAAATTTGAAAAAAGTTTCATTAGACAAGTTGAGTTTGGACTTGATAGCTACTACTTCAAAAGATGGTTTTAGGCTGGGCATGGTGGTGCATGCCTACAATCCCAGTGACTCAAGAAGCTGAAGCAGAGGATTGCAAGGTCATAGCCAGTCTCAGCAATTTAGCTAAAAAATAAAAAGGACTGGGGATGTGCCTCAGAGCTTAAGCACCCCTGAGTTCAGTTTCCTGTACCAAGAAAAAAAAAGTTATTAAATAAATATTGAATTTAAAAAAATATTTATTTTTTAGTTATAGGTGGACACAATATATTTTATTTTTATGTGGTGCTGAGGATCGGACCCAGTGCCTCAGGTATGCTAGGCAAGCACTCTACCTCTGAGCCACAACCCAGCCCAATACTGAATTTTTAAAAGAAAAAAAAAATTTGTTTGTATGAAGTCACATTTTGGCATTTATCAGTTCAGAGAAGAATTTCAGATTGGCCAGGAGGCTAAGCCAGACAAATTCTGGTCTGCTAGGCATAGCTAGTTTTTTTCTTCAACCCTGTTGAGAAATGTGAAAAAGTAATAGTGCCAAAGCTTAAAAAAAAAAAAAAAAAAAAAAAAAAA
>NW_026000037.1:14760125-14769692 GCF_001458135.2 Marmota marmota marmota
GTGTAACTGATGTGATTCTGCAATCTGTGTATGGGGTGAAGGTGGGAGTTCATAACCCACTTGAATCAAAGTGTCGAATATGATATGTCAAGAAATTTGTAATGTTTTGAACAACCCACAATAAAAAAAAATTAAATAAATAAATAAATAAATAAATAAAGGTCCACTGACCACTAAAAAAGACTGTATTTAAGCTTTTTTTTTTTTTTAAAGATGAAGAAGCTTCTTCTTCTTCTTCTTCTTTTTTTGCAGAATAAAATACCTTGAATGTGGTGATTCATTTTGTGATGATGAGGAAAGTTGGCCAAGGTTAAAGCCTGAACATTCTTGATCGTAGAGAAGGATCACAGATGACCTGTTTTTTTTTTTCCCCCGTTCTTTCTTTCCTTTATTTATTTATTTTTTTTGTTGTTGTTCTTTTTAGTTATACATGACCTGGTTCTTGATTGAGTCACGGAAGAATAAACCCACCCTGGATATCTGGTTATATAAGAACTCTCTGTTGTTTAATCCGTTTTGAACTGGCTTCTGTTATTTGCAGTAGAAACTCTCCAAACCAGAACAGTGGGAAGAATGCCTGTGTGTGTGCTGTGTGCATCAGGTCAGTGAGGGCAGAGCTGGGAGTGCTTCTGCCCCATCTTCAGAGTGTCCAGTAAAGGAGCATCCCTTCAGTTGTGCCATAGGCCTTGAACTTGGGAATCCAATGCAGAGCTGATATTGGGACAAATCAAGGTACCATCCTATACCTCAAAACATGATTAAGTGGGGCTGGGGATGTGGCTCAAGCGGTAGGCATGCGTGCGGCCTGGGTTCGATCCTCAGCACCACATACAAAGATGTTGTGTCCGCCAAAAACTAAAAAATAAATATTAAAAATTCTCTCTGTCTCTCTCTCTCACCTCTCTCTTAAAAAAAAAAAAACATGATTAAGTGCTTATGGTTATGTTTTTCTATACCTCTCAGCTCTCTGGGATGTTAGGCTATTCAGTAATAACATTTCACCTATATCCTGCCTCAGTTTACCATTGTTGAAAAGCTTAGTAATCACATTGCTGCAGATTGCCAGGGACCAGCAATCCTGCACTGACCACCAGTGAGGGATCCTCATTGCATCCAGATGGAGAGTGACAACTCCAGGGGCCTTTCTGACATCTGCCTCCCAGGACCATATCCAGTTATGCTAAGTGAAGCTCCCTGGAAACGGATTCTTGGCCAAGTGGTTTATGTAGGAATGCTCTCAGTAGAACAGATAGGAAGAAAGGATGTATGCCACAGGGTGGGGGGGGTGGTGCTCAAGGAGGATGTGATCTCAGCTGGAGACTAGCTTCAACCTGACCATGGGGAGCTCTGAGTTGTACTGCAGAGTTGGCCCCACCTTTAGTACCACAGCGCTTGTCAGTCTTTGGTGATGAGCTGCCTGGGGTGAAGGGTGGGTAGGGGTGGGGAGTAACATAACAGCTGGGGGTAAATGCACCCAGTTAAGGGGATCCAGACAGAGCACTGGCAGTGTCCACTATGATTTCTCAACTTACTGTGATTTCCCAATTTATTGATTTCCAATATCCAAAATCTTGCATAACTCCACATGACCTAGCTCATCCGTGCCCCCATCTCCTTCCCTCTGAGATCATCTCCAACTACTCTCCCTGTCACTCCACCTCAGCCACACGGGTCACTTTGCAATTCCTCAAATTCTTCAGCATGCTCCTGCTGCAGATCCTTTGCACATGTCCATTCCCTCACGTGGAATGATCTTCCCTGCCGAGGTCCTGGTGATGAGGTCCCTGATGTAGTCTTCTGATCTTTACTTAAAACACACCTTCCTAGTAAGACTTGCTCTGGCTGCTCTATTTATTTATTTATTTTTTTAATTTTTTATTGTTGGTTGTTAAAAACATTAATGACAACTTTGGGGCTGGGGTAATGGCTCAGCAGTAGAGCGCTTGGCTACCACGTGAGAGGCCCTGGGTTGGATCCTCAGCACCACATAAAAAATAAATGAATAAATAAAATAAAGGTATCGTGTCCATCAAAAACTAAAAAAATTAATTTTTTTTAAATGACAACTTCCACCCCAAACCAGTACTTATAATCCTTTTTTTCTTCATTACTTTTACCTTAGGCACTTGCCAGTTTCTAACATTCTTACAGTTTCCTTATTTATCTTGTTTACTATCTAGTCCTACTCTACAATATATAGTGAGGAAGATTTAAAACAGTGCCTCTGTTGGTTGTAGGTGCTCAGATGAATGAATGAATGAATGAATGAATGACTCCCAGCACAAAGTGTAAGTCCTCAAAAAATATTGTTTGAATTGAACCAGGAAATATCTGCACAGCCTGTTATATATTAATAGAGAGGGGGGAAGGCATATACATTATCATAGGCACAGTTCTCCACAAATATGTCCCTTCTTCAATCATATTATGAAAGCTTAATTTCTTCATGTGTATATGTTAATATATAATACAGTGTATTATTTATACCTATATAAGTATTAGTGAATAAAAATAGAAACACTAAAGATTTTCTGATTTTATTTAAATGAGTTCAAATTGAGCTTGATAATCCAGTTCTACATAATAAAGGTAAAAGCAGAGCAAAAAGAGCAAAATTAAAGTGAAAACAAGATATAGAGATAATTTCTATAATGCAAAATTTAAATTCAAGGTAAAACTATTTCAGCTGTTTTTTTTTTTTTTTGGTACCAGGAATAGAACCCAGGGGTGCTCAACCACTGAGCCACATCCCCAGCCCTTTTAAATTTTTCTTTTAAGTCAGGATCTCACTAAGTTGCTGATGCTGGCCTGGATCTTGTGAGCCTCCTTGCCTCAGCCTCTGAAGCTGCTAGGATCACAAGCGTGTGCCACTGTACCCAGCTAAAACTATAAACTCTTTACTGCAATGTCATGATCTAATTTTAGAGAGTAGAAAATAATTAAGAAATGTAAAATTGGAAATCTCTCAAAACTCTACCAGAAGATACCAAAAATCTTCAGGGATCATCGAAGTGTTTTAGGAAGATGTCTTTTCAAAACCAAAATTACTAAAAATACAAAGGCAGCTATTAGACACACTATTACGTTTTTTGTTTTTTGCAGAACAGGCTACTGGCAGGAGATTAGCCTGAGGCAGCCTGGGAACCAGCGTCAGCTTCTTCCTGCAAATGCCCAGCAGAGGACTGGGAATCAGCTGGAGAAGTTCCTTCCGGCTCAGCACATTCCTGGGAGCAGTCATTCTCTGGAATACCTTGATTGTTACAGGTGGAAATGCCTTCACCTGCTGCTACATTCGTAGCCTCTGGGGTCATTTCAGAACCGTCCTCTGTGGTGTCACCCATCTGCGCACTTGTAACCTTGGGCTCCGTTTCAGCACCCACAGCCGTCACCTCCTCCTTAGTGGCCTCCACACCACTGGGACCCGTGGACTCTTCTACGTCCCCAACTGCAGCCTCTGCAATGTCTTCAGCACCTACCACCTCAGCTTGCACAACAGAAACTTCCAGAGCTTCTGAACTCGCTTTCTCAGCTTCTGCCACATTCTCTTTTTCACCTTTAAGATTTAGTCCATTAAGCAGAGTGTTAATTTAAAGAACATGGGACGCAATTGTACACTGTGCAATCATTTAAAAAACTGAGTCAAATCTACATGTGCTGATATTTAATGGTCTTCCAAGTGGACTTAAAAGGAAAAATCAAGGAAAGAACAATGTATACAGTATGGACAAAAAGGGGTGTTATATAGCCAGAGGGCTGTATTTGCAAAGACTGTCACAGGGATTCAAAGAAACTGATAATATCAGTTGCCTTTTGGGAGGGAAGATGAGAGATATGCTTTCTTATAAACTCTTTTGAACTTAAAAAAATGTGCATATATTACTTATTCAAACACTAATACTAACAAATAACCACCATTTGTGAGATGGTATGGAAGAGTGGCCAAGGTGCTAGCTGACGACCCTGAGGAAACCACTAATCTTCTCTCAACTTCAGCTTAATCATCTGTAAAATAAGAATACTGATAATATTTACTTCACAAGGCTATTGTGAAGATTAACTAAAATAATCTATATAAAATGGGCCTTCAAGCCAATAAAGTGTTACACAGATGCTGTATTAATAATATTAATAATAATATTTGTAATGATAATATTATTATAAACAGACTTCTCATGATTCTATTCAATAACATTTATCAGTGATATTCCGTCTCTTATTGTTGTCATGATGAAAAGGGTAAACTGACTCATGAGTAGCCAGTATCTCCGTCCCTAAATAGTGACCATGGCAATTGATAATGGCATTAACATTGAGATGGAAAAAAACTATTTTAAAGTAAGTAGTTGAAGGGGCTGCGATTGTGGCTCAGTGGTAGAGTGTTTGCCTCCCATATGTGAGCACTGGGTTTAGTCCTCAGTACCACATAAAAATAAATTAATTAAGAAAAGGTATTATGTCCATCTGTATCTAAAATTTTTTTTTTAAAAAAGTAAGTAGTTGTAGGCAAAAAATAGACATAAGGGTGAAAATGTCAAGTTTCTGTCCCCAGGGTTGACATTTTTATCAACGGAGGGGCTCAGTGTACCCAACTCTAATGGCCAGTACACTTTCAAAAGCAAAGACACAAGGAGGTCTTAGTCAAAACAGAAATAAAAATTAACCTTATGATTTAAAAAAAAAAATGAGGGAAACGAAAGGTCAAGCTGCTGAGAGAGACAGATTCTAAAATTATGCCCGCATGAATGGATGTCTGAGTAGGAGAGAAATAATATTACCACACAAAGAAGTCAAAGCCACGGTCAGCAGCATAAATGCAAAATGTTCATTTATCAAATGCACTCATCCAAAACGCCTAAGAATATTCTTTAGATTTTGGTTGGGCTTTTCCTTCCTGAATGAATTCCTACGAAGAGCCATTCTGGATTAAGTTAGCCAAGAAGACAAAGGCAAATAGTCTAGTTCATTGCTAGACTAAGAGGATGGGAATCAGTGTCTCAAAAATAAATAAATAAAATAATTAAGAAAGTCCCCTTACCTTGAAGTGGATGTAACTCTGCTTTTGTTTTTTCATTCAAATTTGTTATATGTTCTGTGTGTTTGGCTTGCTTTGACGTGACTGTCTTGTAAGTCTGAAAGAAAACGTGTCCTTAATTTTACTTCCTTTTTGTGGGGGTACTGGGGACTGAACTCAGGGGTACTTTGTCATTGAGCTACATCCACAACACCCTCCTCCTTTTTTTTTTTTTTTCAATCATGCTGGGGATTGAACCCAGGGCCTTGTGCATGCTAGGAAGCACTCTACCAACTGAGCTATATCCGCAGACCCCAGCCCCAGCCCTTTTTATTTTGAGACAGAATCTCACTAAATTGCTTAGGGCCTTGCCAAATTGCTGAGGCTGGCTTTGAACTTGCGATCCTCCTTTTCAGCCTCCTGAGTTCCTGGGATTACAGGTATGCACCACCATGCCCAGCCTTAGTTTATTTCTTAAACTCTTGCCAAGTTCAAAGGTACACACAGTTCTCCATGTAATTACCATAAGAAGTTTAAGCTACAATCCCAGTGCAGCCAAGAAGGGAAACCAACTTTACCATTTACTCTTTTACTTCTCCTTTGGACACTTTTGTCATTAAGTGGAATGCTTAAAAAAGGAAAGGAAAGGAACATGCTCTAACATGAGTCAAAGACAGCTGAAAACATGCACAGGAAACAAGAAGATCAAGACAAAGAAAACATAAATTATGACAGAACCAAAATATCCTCACAGACATTTACAAACATCCTCCAGAACTTATCATGGACAGAGGTAAATCCAGGTTCATGCAGAAACTCACATACAAGTATTCGTGGTGGTTTCATTTATAATGGTCAAATAACGAGAATCAGCTCAGATGGTCTACAAAGGATGAACTATTAAACCAGCTGTGGTCTTTCTGTAACAAGGAACACAACTCAGCAGCAAAAAGGAATGAACAGTGGGTACAAGTGACAGTTCCAATGAATCTCCAGGCAATTACACTGAGTGGGAAAAAGGCCACTCTCAAAAGGTTCCATACCTGTGGATCCATTTAGATAGCATTCTTGAAACGACAAAAATATAGAAATAGAGAAGAGATTAGTGGTTGCCAGGGGTTAGGAGAAAGGGAGGGCAGAAGGGAGAGAATTCTAAAAAGGTAGCATGAAAGATACTTATAGTATTGGAACTATCCTGCATCTGGGCAGTGGTGACAAATCTATCCATCTAGACAGGATAAAACTGCATAGAATTTAATGGGTGCATGTAAAACTAGTGAAACTGGATTAAGAAGGATGAGTGGTATAAATGTCACTTTCCTGATGGTGATGTTGCATTATAGCAAAAAGATTATCATTGGGGAAAATGAGGTAAAAGGTAGAGAGAACTGCATGTGAATCTTACTTGTCTCACAATGAATTTTTTAAAAAAAAATCTCCCAAATGACACACCACACAGCTACATCCTAAAGAAGATTTCTTAGGTAGGCTAAGGTGAGTCATAAAAAGCAACACTAGCTGACTGTAAGTTAGTGGAGAAATAATATGGGGCAGAAAGTTATCTTAATTATAGACAAAATGTGCAGGCTTTCTTTCATTTCATATTCACGAGTCTTCTTTGGCCTGTTTTCACATTAGGCAATGATATTCTAAAAATAAAAATCTAACCAGGAATAGTGGTGCATGCCCGTAATCCCAGCTACTTGGGAGACTGAGTCAGGAGGATCAAGGGTTTGAGGCCAGCCTAGCCTGAACATAGTGAGATCCCTTCTCAAAAAACAAAACAAAACAAACAAAAAACAAAAACAAAAAAAAGAAAGAAAGAAGAAGGAAAGAAAGAAAAAGAAAAAAAGAAAGAAGCAGAGAAAAGAAGAAAATCTGATGCATGCCTGTATCCCAGCAACTTGGGAAGCTGAGACAAGAGGATCATGAGTTCAAAACCAGCCTCAACAATGTAGCAGGCCCTAGACAACTCAGAAAACCCTGTTTCTAAATAAAATATAAAAAGGGCTGGGGATGTGGCTCGGTGGTAAAGGGCCCCTGGGTTCAATCCCTGGTACTCCAAAAAACAAAAACAAAACAAAAAAAGAAAAAAGAATATTAGTGCTGGGGTACAAGAATGGTAGAGTATGTACTTAGTACATTAAGGACTGGATTTAATCCTCAGCACCAACAATAAATTAATAAATAAAAATGAAAATCTTATTATTTAGATAATATTATTTGTATTGTCTCAGCTTTTTTGGTAGTGATTTAACTCTTAGTGGTAGAATGATGAATTTTTAAAAGTTGTATATTCATATATATTTTCTAAATTTTAATAATCAGGAAGCTAGCATTTTATTTTTATTAATTAATACAAACATCATCCATTTTTTTATATTTTATTTAGAGACAAGGTCTCTGTAAGTTGCTTAGGGCCTCTCTAAATTGCTGATGTTGTTTGTTTTGTGTTAATATTTTTTAATTGTAGATGGACACAATACCTTTATATTTATTTATTTTTATGTGGTGCTAAGAATTGAACCCAGTACCTCAAGTGGTAGGTAAGTGCTCTACCCCTTAGTTACAACTCCAGGCTCCTGAGGCTGGCTTTGAATTTGCGATCCTCCTGCCTCAGCCTCCAGAGCCACTGGGATCACAGGCAGATGCCACTGCACCCCACATCCCTAGTTCTTTTTACTTTCAGAAAGGGTCTTACTGTGTTGCTAAGGGTCTCGCTAAATTGCTAATGGCCTTGAATTTGTGATCTTCCTGTCCCAGTCTCTAAAGTTACTGGGATTACAGGTGTGCACAATCATGCCCAGCTGGTGTTCTTGTTAGAAATACCCTTGGACCCTCAGAAAATTGAACTGATCTGGGCCTATTTTATATCTAAGGAGCCCTAACAGTAGAACATTTTCCTTGGAAATGGAAAAGTGCTCTTGGCTACTGAGCATCCACGGATCAATTTGCAAAACCCTGCTACAGAATCATTTTAGTGCAGGAAAAGTGAAAGAGAAGGGAGGACTAGAATACAGATTTTGCAGTGCTTCACATTCTGTGATTCCTAAAAGTAGCCTAAGATTCTTGGGAATTAAGGCTTTTAAGGTTTGATATTCAAATGAAAGAACCTCATTAAACATTAGTATTCGCGTGAATCAGACTTAGTGGGATTCCATTTTTACTACTCTGCTATACTCAGCCTTTGGATTTTGAAGTAAAAATAAAGTATCTCTGACTTTCTGTTAAAAAATAAATAGGGGGTTGGGGTTGTGGCTCAGAGGTAGAGGGCTTGCCTAGCATGCATGAGGCACTGGGTTCAATCCTCAGCACCACATAAATGTAAAATAAAGATATTGTGTCCACCTAAAATTTAAAAATAAATATTAAAGTAAATAAATAAATAAAACTAGGGCTGGGGTTGTGGCTCAGTGGTAGAATGCTTGATTAGCATAAGTGAGGGCACTGGCTTTGATTCTCAGCACTGCATATCAATAAATGAATAAAATAAAGATCTATTAACAACTAAAAAAACCTATATAATCTCAGATACGAAAGGGGACATAGATCATCATCTTGTTCAATTTTCATTCCATTTTGAGAGAATGAGGCTGCAAAGGGCTCTCAGGACTATTCAGTTGATAACCTTTCAGGGTTTTTTTTTTTTTTTTTTTTTTTTGGTTTTTTTTGCGAGGCAAGCACTTTGCCAACTGAGATACATCCCCAGCCCTATAACCTTTCAGTTTAAGATTCATATTTTTTGGTGGGGGAGGGTACTGGAGATTGAATTTAAGGGCCTAGACCACTAAGCCACATCACCAGCCCTATTTTTTACAAATAAATTTTAGATGTTGATGGACCTTTATTTTATTCATTTATTTATATGCAGTGCTGAGAATCGAACCCAGTGCCTCACTCATGCTAGGCATGAGCCCCAGCCCCAGCCTCAGACCTATTTTTTTTTTTGTATTTTATTTAGAGACAGGGTCTCACTGAGTTGCTTAGCACCTTGCTTTTGCTGAGGCTGGCTTTGAACTTGCAATCCTCCTGCCTTAGTCTCCTGAGCCACTGGGATCACAGTTGTGTACTACCACACCCGGCTCAGTTTAAGATTCCTTTTGCAAAGAAAGAATTAGCAGACTAAAGAGGCTCATATCTGGCACCAATTCATATAATTAGTAGAATTGTGATAGCCAGATGAAATTTAGTCTTCCAAATTCCCAGGTCATCCATCACATGGCCTAGTCCTAATTTGTTTTTTCAGGGTTTACATTCAACTAGAGTGGCCTAGGCAATGAACTCAACATCAAGCAGCAGAAATATGATAGAAGAAAAGGAATATGGGTTTGAGTGAAAGCTGGCAGATACCAATGACATGTTTGAAGTTTCCTGACTAATTGAGGCTGTCACAATTCTGAAGTTTAGTCTGGTATGGTGGTACAAAAGCCTGTAATCCGAGCTACTCAGGAGGCTGAGGCAGGAGGATCACAAGTTTGAGGTCAGCCTTAGCAACTTAGTGAGGCTCTAAGAAACTTAGCAAGACCTTGTCTCAAAAAAAAAAAAAAAAGACAGGA
>NW_026000037.1:14771147-14777299 GCF_001458135.2 Marmota marmota marmota
TTTTTTTTTTTTTTTTTTTTTTTTTTTTTTTTTTTTGGTGCTGGGGATGGAACCCAGGGCTTTATACATACTAGGCAAGTGTTCTGTCATTGAGCTATACCCACAACTCCTTGCTCATTTTTCTATAAATCTAATAAATAAAAGTCTATTATTTTTAAAGTTAGTTGGACTGGAGGAGTAACTAGTGGGAGAAAGCTTTAGTTAACATGGTGAGGCCCTGGATCCATCCTCAGCACTACTAAAAAATAAGTAAAAATTAAATTAAAAAAATAAAATGAGTATATCTTCAAAACATTTTTTTTTGGTACTAAGGATTTAACCCAGGGGCACTTTACTCCTGAGTGACATCTCTAGCCCTTTTTATTTTTATTTTGAGACAGGGTCTTACTAAATTGTTGAGAGCCTAGCTAAGTTGCTGAGGCTGCCCTTGAATTTGCCATCCTCCTGTTTTCAGCCTCCCAAGTTGCTAGGATTACAAGTGTTGGCCACTGCCCCGGCCCAAAACAATTCTTGTTAAACAGGAATAATAGTATCTATTATTAATAATAGTATCTAGTATCTATAATTGAAGCTATTAAAGGATTTATGAGTTTGGCAAATGATAAATACTCAATTGTCAACTATTATTATTAGCATTTATAATAACACTGTTTTTAATCCCAGGTGTACCAATAGGCTCGATGAAATTAGTGACCCTGCCCCAAAATAAAAAAATTAAAAGGGCTGGGGATGTTGCTCAATTCTACAGCACCCCTGGGTTCAACCCCCAGTAATATAAAAAAAAAATGATAATAATTTAGTTAATACATTTTTATGGAAATTTTATATTTATAATGACTATAGAGTATTTTTCAAATGTGTATGCTTAATGACATTTAAACCTATTTCTCTGTTGTATATTTAATATCGAATGTCCTGATTGCAACATTGCTTTGAGCTTTACAAGTTGTAAAATATATGAATTTCTGAACACTACAGTTAAACACTTACATAATAGCCACCAGCACTGACTGTGACACCTACAACCAGATAATAAATCATACTGGATCCAGATGTTCCAGGGAATTTGTTAGATGACATCCAGCGAAGAGATGCTAGGAAAATAAGTTTAAACACAGTGAGCATCGCCATTTAAGCACAACTATGTAAAATAATTTCATCTTTTAAAGATGTTTCTCCTCAGTGAACCTAGAATCTATTAGCAGCAAATGATTTTAGCTTAAGGGAATACGGTATCACAAGGCAGGTAATAATTCCACTTGACATTTTCCCAATCTAATTTGATAAGTACTTGTGAAGCCTGTCATCTTGATGTTAAGCATCATGCTTTTCTTGGAAGGGATGCAGGTGTGGGTAAGGAGAAGTGACAGGAGTACTAAATAATCTTAACAGCAAAATGACAAGCATATTAGCAAAGAAATCCATTTACTGTACACATTCAACTATAGGGGAAAGGAAGAGAGAGTGGAAATGATTATTTTTCAAAAAAGTAAACGTATTCATACCTAAAACTTCATAAAATTCAATTCAATTCAATTTATGTATATTAAATAAAACATTAATTTAAAAATCCAAGCTGGGCACGGTGGTAATCCCTGTGGCTTGGGAGACTAAGGCAGGCAGGAGGATCACAAGTTAAAGCCAGCCTCGGCAAAAGCGAGGTGCTAAGCAACCCAGTGAGAACCTGTCTTTAAATAAATAAAATACAAAATAAGGCTGGGGATGTGGCTCAGTGGTCAAGTGCCCCTGAGTTCAATCCCAGTACTGCCCCCCCCATAAGTAAAAATCCAACATTTTTTATAAATCTATAATAGAAATGTGGATACAGAAAGAAATCTGGATTTTTCTAATACCACAGAAAGCAAAGAGAGCCAGCTGGGTGCGGTAGTACACACCTGTAAGCCCAGCAGCTTGGGAGGCTGAGGCAGGAAGATCATAAGTTCAAGGCCAGCCTTAGTGACTTAGTGAGGCCCTAAGCAACTCAGGGAGACCCTGTTTTCTAAATAAAATATAAAAAGGCTGGGGATGTGGCTCAGTGGTTGAGCATCCATGGGTTAAAAAAACAAAACAAAACAAAAAAGCTTTTTGCTTGTTTGTTTGGTTTTAGTTGTAGAGGGACACAATACCTTTATTTTATGTATTATTTTTATGTGGTGCTATTGATAGAACCCAGTGCTTCACAGGTACGAGGCAAGTTCTCCACCACTGAGCTAAAGCCCCAACCCAGATAAAAGCTTTTCTTAAGCCAAATGTTGCAATAAGATCATATCTGAAATAGAAGTGAAATTCTGTAAAACTAATAATTTTTTTTTGGGGGGGGGGGGAATACTGGAGATTGAACCCAGGGGCACTCAACCACTGAGCCACATCCCCAGTCCTATTTTTTTTCCAGTACTATTTTTTTTAAATTTACTTATTTATTCTAATTTGTTATACATGACAGCAGAATGCATTTCAATTCAAAATACACACAGGGCACAATTTTTCATGTCTCTTGTTGTACACAAGGTAGAGTCATAACATTCATGTCTTCATACATGTACTTAGGGTAATGATGTCCATTACTTTTTTTTTTTTTTTTTTGATGTCCATTCATTCCCCCTTCCTTCCCCTCCCTCCCCTTTGCCATATCTAAAGTTCCTCCATTCCTCCCATGCTTCCCCCCACCCCTATTATGGATCAGCATCCACATATTAGAGAAGACATTTGGCCTTTGGTTTTTGGGGGACTGGCTTACTTCACTTAGCATGATATTCTCCAACTCCATTAATTTACCTGCAAATGCTATGATTTTATTCTCTTTTACCCGCCCTAGTTTGTATTTTATTTAGAGACAGGGTCTTACTGAGTTGCTTAGCACTTTGCCCGTTGCTGAGGCTGGCTTTGAACTCGCAATCCTCCTGTCTCAGCCTCCCCAGCCGCTGGGATTACAGGCGTGTGCCACTGCGCCAGGCCTATTTTTATATTTAAAATTTAATTTTGGGGCTGGAGTTGTAGGTCAGTGGTGGAGCATGTGTGAGGCACTGGGTTTGATCCTCAGTACCATATACAAATAAATCAATAAAACGCAGGTATTTTGTCCATCTACAATTTAAAAATGTTTTTTAAAAATATTTATTTTTTAGTGCTAGAATTTGTATATGCACTAATGGTCTGGAATTGAAAGTTTTTCAGTGGACTTAAAGCTGGAAGGAGCTTAAACTTCATGTAGCTCAAATTCTTTATTTTAAAGGTGAAGAGATAGAGACGTTTCTGTATTCATTCAACAAATACACTTGAGCACTTTGGAATTCTTAGGAATTGTCAGAAGCATCAAGGGCACAACTATGAACAGAGTAGCTCAGAGTCTAGAAGGAGGGGACACTTGTACAGACAAATAACTGCAGACAAATAATTGCGATAGAGTAGGACTAAAGTTGCTATAGATGTTAAGCAGATGAAAATGCTAAGAAAACTGAGCTAGCGGGCTCAAGGTAGCTGTTACAATTGAAGAGACACCACCTGAGTTTTGAAGTGGGCCTTCCTCTGATAAATAAAAGGAGACATGGGGAGGCAGGAGGCATAACACAGCAAAGCAAGAGATTGGGCAACTGGGAAAGTGCAAAATAATTTGAGGTGGCCTAATGGAGAGTGCTGGGGCGCAGGGACCAAGAGAGACCAAATTGTACAGGGCAGACCTTAAGACATCTCTACTGGTTATAAGCTTCACAGTAGCAAAATCACAATGACTTCCTGTTTGTGTTCTTTGTTTGGATTTAAATGACCATCTTGGGTCATGTGTGGTGGCAAAGGCCTGTATTCCCAGCAACTCACAAGTTCAAGGCTAACTTTAGCTACTTATGGAGACCCTGTCTCAAAATAAAAAAAAATAAAAAGGGCTGGAGATATAGCTCAGTGGTTAAGCACCCCTACGTTCAATCCCCAGCATCAAAAAAAAAAAAAAAAAAGACCATATTGGAGAAAAACATTTCCATATAATTCCATATAAATGTGCCCAAGGGACTAATAAAAAGATTATGGCTTTGGCTTGTGCTAGATTGTTGTTGGCTTGAAAATATATCTGTGAGCTGGCAAGTGAAGTGTTTTGTAGTCCCATCCGCTGAGGAGGTTGAGGCAGGAGGATTGCTCGAGTTTAGGAATTTGGGGCTAGCCTGAACAATGAAAAGAATCCCATATGTCTCTGTTCAGACTCAGGGCTCTGTGCATGCTAGGCAAATGCTCTACCATTGAGTTATACCCCTAGGACTCAAAAAGATTTCTTTATTTTTAATAATGTGTTAATTTTTTTTTATTTTTGGTATTGGGGATTGAATCCAGGACCTCATGAATTCTAAACAAGTGCTCTACCACTGAGCTACATCTCTAGCTTAAAAATATTTTTTTTTAAATAGAAAGACATAAAGAAAATTATCAGGGGTTTAAGAAGACAAATACTTGAAAACTTATTTGAAATAGCAAAGAAATGGGAAATATTCAATAGGAATTAATCAGACAAGTTTTAGTACCTTCATAAAATGTGAAACAAATAATCTATAACTTTTGCAGAAGAATATTTACTTCCAGCAGAAAATGTTTACAACATATTAAATGAACATTCATAGCAAAATACTATGTATGAAACTATCCAGATTTGTTTCCAGGAAAAATACACAGGGGGAAAAAAGATCTGGAAAACTCTATGAAAAATAGATAATAATGTTCCCTGAGTGGTAAGATTATAGATGACTTAGTTTAGATTTTGCCTTTCTGGTCTTTCCCCAATGAACTATTATAAATCTAAATGATTTATTCATGAAGAAGTTATATTTTTAAAGGCAAAAAGAAGAGAAAAAATTTAATGAGACAGTTAAAATTTCTTTCATTTTTAAAAAATCAAAGTAGAAAGTACCAATAAAAGGCTAATTAATGTCCATAACCGAAGACAAATAGGTTTCCACCCATGATAGTTCTTAAAACACAAATCAGTACTAAGAAAATAGTAATTAGATGAGATAAAGACTCTTACTACCAATATGGCTAACTATATATTTGGAATTTTCAATTACTTCTATTTTGCCCCATTTTGGAAAGAAAGTCACTCTGAATTCGACCAGCTACCAAAAAACCGGTGTGTGTGTTTGTGAGGTTTGGTTGGGAAAACCTGAAAGGCCACGGTCAAGGTCGGGAGGGCGGTGCTCATTTTTCTCCTCACTTCCCCATCAAAACAGCCCGTTATCTTCAGAAGTGTAAAATAAGGGTATTGTGCCCCATTTCACCAATGGGAGAAAATAGCTCGTAGTAGGTATAATGATCAGCGAAGCTTGTGGGGCATCTTCCCCGCACTTGCATTTTAAAAGAAAAATAAAGCTAGTTGGGTAGACCTTCTTCCTCCTTCTCTCCTCCACCAACACACGCCTAATTTAAGCCGAAAAACAAAAACAAGACAACAGAAAAACGCAAAAACAAAAAACAAAACAACAACAACAACAAACCGGCCGCATGGAATTTTCCGCAGACTCTTTCTGCCTCGAATCCACACTCCGGGCTAAAGCCGCCCCGGGAGCTTCGGGAGGAGGGTAAGTGAAGAAAGAATCCAGACCTTTCCATGAGATTGTCTAACCCCCGTCCCTCAATCAGCGACGGGGAAGGTGCCTGCGGACCAGGAAAGGGCGGCGGGGGTCGGACTGCAAATCTTGTCCCAGAGCCCCGGGCAGCCAGGGTGAAAAGAAGATTCTTGCTTGCTCACTAGTCAAGCACCTACTATGTTCCAGGCTCTGTAGGGGGGTGGGGTACCAGGGACGGAACCCAGGGGCACTTTACCACTCAGCTACATCCCCAGCCCTTTTTGTTTTTATTTTGAGGCAGAGTCTGCCAAAGTTGCTCAGGGCCTCGCTAAATTGCTGAGGCTGGCTGTGAACTTGCCACCCCCTGCTTCAGTTTTCTGCGTCTCTGGGATGATGGGCGTGTGCCGCTACGTCCGGTTTATGTCAATAATTATTTAATCAACTTCCACCTTGCAACCTCCCCTTTAGAATCGCATGCTTTTCTCACGCATCCCTAAAGCCAAAGATGAAAAATATCTGAACCCCAGAGCCAAACAGTTGGATAGCCGCAGGCTTATCTGCAACCTAGTTTAGGAAAGCGACCGAAGCGCTCTTCCTCTGGGGGGGGGG
>NW_026000037.1:14777925-14808501 GCF_001458135.2 Marmota marmota marmota
GGGGGGGGGGGGGGACGCTGAGGCCAGGCTGCTCGCGGGGTTCAGGCTCTCGAGCCCGGCCAGGTTTGGTGACTTAGCTTTTACGCACGTCTACTTCTCCGCACTCGCTCCCGCGCGCCGCCTGGCTCGCGGCGGAGTCCACCTTCCCACCCAATCCTGCTTCCTCCTGAGATCGGGAGCGAAACGATCCCTATAACAATACAAGTAGTAAGCTACGAGTATGTTCGCCGGCACTTTTAAAAACTCACAATTATCACTGTTTCCACTGAACGGATGATGAAAACAGGTTAGATCACTTTCTCGAGGTCCACATTTGAACCAGAAATCCTAGTCCGGATTCAGAGGCCACGCTGAAAGGTTCCCTACTGCCCAAGCATCCGAGAACTTTGGAGCCTCGTCCCCTCCAAACTTTCCCTTATTCCCCTGCACCCCCAACCCAGCCTTCTGCTGCTCCGGGACGAGTTTGGCGGACTGGGTGCAGGAGGATCCAGGGGCTTCCCGCACTCACCGTCCTTCCGGAGCGGCGCCGGGTTGGGGGGAGCCCTCAACGGCAGCGCCAAGGTCTTTGAGACCACCCTGCGGAGATACATCTCGCCTGGGTTGGCGGCGCGGCAGCCTAGATTGCCTGGCGCAGACTGCCCAGACTCCGCGAGGCTGTGAGCCTCGAGCGCCCCGCCCCGGGGAGGGGCGCCGACCCAGGCCCAGCCCCGCCTGGCAGGCCGGGGTCCACCGCCCAGGGCTTGGGTCTGCACAGTCCACCCCCGCCCAGCCTGCAGCTGGACTGCTTTCCCGGTGTCGGGGAAGCTGAAGACTGCATCTCGGAAAAGGAATCGGGAACCTAGAAGTTGTCACCTGCCTGACCCTTCTGTTCCACTGAATGTAACTCCTGCAGAGTGGACTGGAAATGTTTGGAGAATCTCATCGGATTCAACACTGACATGGTTTATTATGCTGGATGGAATCTGAACCCAGTTTCTCTCGCACTCGGAGGAAAAGGCAGCGGTAATTTTTTACAGGTAGAGTGAGGGGAGGGGTAGCCCTAACTTCCATTAATCCTAAGAAAATCCCCAGGCAATGGCTGGATTTCTAGGCAAATCATTGTTAAGACGACTTTAAATACAAACATCAAAAACACTAGCGCGGCGCGGTGGCGCAGACCTGTAATCCCACGACTAAGGAGGCTGAGAGAGGAGGATCATATCTTCGAAGCCAGCCTTGGCGATTTATCAAAGGAAAAAAAAAAAAAAGAAAGAAAAAGAAAGAAAAAAGGCGGGCGGGGACGGGGATCGCGATTGGGGATATAGCTTGGTGGTAAAGTGCCCCCCGAGTTCATTCCCAGTACCAGTGGAAAACAAAAAACCCCAAAATGTTGTATATTCCTCTGTGGGAAGTGAAAATAGTATTTTCACATCTATTAAAAATGCTAAATTATTATCTTTCCCCAAATTTTAATTACTCACCTCATTGTGACTACAAGAATTTGTTATGGTTTGAATATGGAAACCAATAATTTATGTTTATAACGTTTTCAAAATGATTAATCTTTGGAAAGCACTATTTTTTACTCTTATAATCCTTCATGTGTTTGATATTTGACAGTTTATAAAGCACTTTCACATATCTCCTTTAATTCTCACTCCAACTCTCAGAGAGGTGGCAGTTATTTCCTTTAGCAAATGACAACATCAGCTGGTGGGGAAATAATGTTCAAGAATTTACTGATGGTCATGAGTTTAAAAAAAAAAAAGACCTGAATTTAATACTTCTAGCTCCAAGTTCTGGAAGTCATGTAACAGGCAAAATAGTCTTCCTTTGCTATGTAAATAAACATTTTTCAGACGTTATAGTCCTGAACCATTCATTCTAATAATATTAACATCCTCACAAGAGGAGTACAAACCATTTTTTAAAAAAGTTATTCATTTATTTATATGTGGTGCTGAAGATCCAACCCAGGGCCTCGTATGTGCTAGGCAAGCACTCTACCGCTGAACCACAACCCCAGTCCCGCCCCTTTAAAAAAATTTAATACGTGGAGTAGTTATAGGCTGGGGGAATAGTTATAGGCTGGGGTTGTAAATCAATGGTAGAAAACAGGCTTAGAATGCTCAAGGCCCTGGTTCTAGCCCCAGCACTACATTAAAAGAGAGAGAGAGAGAGAGAGAGAGAGAGAGAGAGAGAGGGAGGGAGAGGGAGGGAGGGAGAGAGAGAGAGAGAGAGAGAAAGAGAGAGAGAAAGAAAAAGAAGGAAACAAAACAAAACAAAACAAAAAGAACTCTTAACTATCCCTAGTGATTAAGCCTTTAATAAGAGCAATTAGGTCATCTGTAGTAAGTTAAGGGTCAAGTTTAGCTAAAAGCAGCAAAAGGGGTATATACCCAGAAGTTGAGAATAGAAAACACCAAGAAGTTGAGAATAGAAAACCATAGATTAACATACTTGTTATATTTGACCAGCACCAAGTGCATAATCTTTAGCAAACCAAGAAGCGCTTCTCTACATTGCTGGTGGTGTGGAATGTTTAATGAACAACGACAGACTGATAAATCAAACTGCATTTGTTTACCACCACAGCTACTTCATTCCTTGGTGTACTTAGGGATGGGATGGTTATCAGAGACAGAAAAAAAAAGAATCCTTTTATTTATTTATTTAGGGTACTGGGGATTGAACTCAGGGGCCCTCAACCACTGAGCTACTCCCCAGATCTTTTTATTTTAGTTAGAGACAGGGTTTCACTGAGTTGCTTAGCGGCTCGCTGTTGCTGAAGTTGGCTTTGAACTCCTGATCTTCCTGCCTCAGCCTCTGGAGCTGCCGGGATTGTAGGTGTGCTACCTGGCCAGCTAGTAAATGCATTTTAATGAATGAATGGATGCACTTATTGTATTTAATACTGTATATTGTAAGCCTTAAATCCTAAAGCTCCCCTAAATGGTATTCTTTCTGAGCAAACACTTATAAACAATATTTATAAACAATTCCAGTTCTAAGGCTTTCAGAATTAAATAGTAAATTGTTGAGTGTGGTGATACACACCTGTAATCCCAGCTACTCAGGAGGCTAGAGGATTGTGAGTTCAAGGCCAGTATGGGCAACATTGTGGGACCAGTCTGAACAAGACAAATTGTTATTACTTACAGAGACTATGGCTTAAGGTTAAAGAGACACAGTATCAACGTCTTTTCTCTTGAGCTGCTGTCAAGCTCACCATCAATGGGGTCAATGAAATCTCTGACTAGGTATCAATAATAAAGATAATTTAAAGAGTTTTGGCCAAAGTCAAATTGGTTTAAACAATGCACTGGGCAACTAATCCCATCAACTCAGAAAACTGAGGCAGGAGGATCACGAGTCCAAAGCCAGCCTCAGCAATTAGGAAGACCCTGTCTCAAAAAATAAAAAAGCTAGGGATATAGCTCAGAGGTTGAATGCCCATAGGTTCAATCCCCAGTACAGCTCTCCCCAATTGTTTTTCTCCCAAATCATTGTCACTCTATTTACCAATGCTAAGGAATAGGTGGGGGGGAATGTTGATTATCCTTACATTACATATGAAAAGAAAACTTTGAGGTAGTTGTTAAACTGTGGCCAAGAGCACAAATTTGGGAATCAAATATCTGATCTGAATAAAATGTGGATAATTCCTTTACTGATAGGGTTGGTAAGTGCTCTAAATCAGTTAGGCATGAAATGTGCTTAGCTAGTTGGAGGAGGCAACACTAGATCCTGACTTCCAGCCTAAGCAAAGCTCAGGTTTCCAAGGCTCCCTTGCTATGCTCTTCTGCCTCTCAGTGTGGCATATGAGGGAACTCATTAAGTCTTCCACCTTTACGTACCAGGTAGTGAGGTCCAGTGGGAAGTTTTGCCCTCTAGGTTGGATGTGGCAATCCAGCTGGGAGACGAACTATGATGAAATTACTGCCATTTCTTTAGATTCTTTTCTTAGATAAAGGCTCCTGCCTCTCAGGTTCAAGGGAATTACTTACTCTTTTGTTCCTATAGCTTATATGGCTTTCTACTTGGGTGGCAAATTCTTTTCATATCTTGATGAAACATTTCCCCAGAGAGGACATTGCCCTTTGGTTGTCAAATTCACTGTTAATTTTCAGTTGTTTTTCCTTAACCCCTGAGAACTTTAACCTTAGTTCTTTGCTATGTAAAGCTCAGGCAAGTTTCCCAGCCTTGGGTCACATTATTCACAATGCTGCCCCTGAGCACATCCTTGGCATTTTTCTGGTCTGGTTGGAAAACAAAAATCTACAGTTGGAGATAACTTGGCTTACTTCATATGACCTCCATCTAACCTTGGATTGTTGACAGGATGGTACTAATTTTGAAAACTTATTGTGAAAGTCCTGACAATATTAATTATACTGACAATATTAATTATACCTTCAGGGTTTAAGTGTTATGTAACTAAAAAACAATTTTGAGAGACTAAATTATTTCTTAGATTCCAAAGAAAGCTAGAAGCCGCTTTTTCCTTAATAGTTAATTCTTAGGTTGCAAACTGTTTGATTATTTTTTGTGTTGGAAACTGAACCCAGGGCCACTCTACCAGAGCTACATCACCAACCCTTTTTATTTTTTATTTTGAGATAGGGTCTTGCTAAATTGCTGGGGCTAGTCTTGAACCTGTGATCCTCCTGCCTCAGCCACCCAAACAGCTGCGATTGTAGCAAATACCTAGCACAATCTGTATTTCTAACAGATTGATACTGATAGAAAGTGAAATAATTTATAAGAGTAGCTAGGAAGACAAATTGGCAAGCAATTAAGAAAGTCCTGATAAGCACTCTATCCTAAACCATTTGGATAAAATGAAGGAGAAAAGGAAATTGTGATGATAAATTCTTAAACTATTTTTGGAGGATGCTCAGTACTCTCATCTATTCATTTTCCCTTTGGTAGAAAAATAAACATGAGATCCCCTAACATTTCTGTAGTCTTTTCTTTCCTAAGGATATTATAAACAAATTACTATAAACTGAGGTGGCTTAAAACAGAAATCTAGGGCTGGGGTCGTGGCTCAGTGGTAGAGTGCTTGCCTCGCATCTGTGAGGCCCTGGGTTCAATTCTCAGCACCACATAACAATAAATGAATAAAATAAAGGTCCATCAACAACTAAAAAATATTTTTTTAAAAAATTAAAAAAACAAAACAACAAAACCGGAAATCTAGTCTCACAGCTCTAGAGGCTAGAAAGCTGAAATCAAGGTGTTGGCAGGGCATGCCCCCCTCTGAAACCTCCTCCTAGGGGGAATCCTTTCTTGCATCTTCTAGATCTTGCTGTTTGCCTGAACCCTGGCTTGTAGATGCATCACTCCAAGGTCTGCCTCCATGGCTTTCTTTTTTGTTGTTATTGAGGATTGAACCCAGGAATGCTTTATCACTGAGTCACATCCCCCATCACTTTTATTTTTGAGACATGGATCTCCCTAATTTGCTTAGGTCTTCCTTAAGTTCCCAAGGCTGGCCTAAATGTGTGATACTCCTGCCTAAGCCACTGAAGTTGCTGAGATTAAAGGCACGTACCACTGTGCTTGACTCTGTGTGTCTTTCTACTCTTTTTTTGAGACAGGTCTCCCTATATTGCCCACGCTGGTCTCAAACTTGTGGGGTCAAGTGATCTTCCCACCTCAGCCTCTTTAGCAGCTGGGACTACAGGTATCTCACTATGATCAATTGTCCCTCCTTTTAAATACTCCTAGTATTTAAGGCCCAATCTACTCCAGTATGAACTCATCTTTTAAAAATTTTTAAAATTGTAGATGGACAAAATACCTTTTATTTTTTAAAATTTATTTATTTACTTTTTAATTTTCGGCGGACACAACATCTTTATTTGTACGTGGTGCTGAGGATCGAACCCAGGGCCGTGCACATGCCAGGCGAGCACGCTACTGCTTGAGCCACATCCCCAGCCCCTTTTATTTATTTTTATGTGGTGCTGATTGAACCCTGTGCCTTACATGTGCTAGGCAAGCGTTCTACCACTGAGCTACAGACCCAGCCCTGAACTGAACTTACATCTGCAATAACCCTATTTCTAAATAAAATCACTCTCCTGAGGCACTAAGGATTAGGACTTCAACATAACTTAAGGGATATAGTTCAACCCATAACAACTTCAAATACTAGAAATTTAATTCATACAGCCTGTTTTTTTCCTATAGCAATAAAAAAATTCAAATGATTTACCTCATAAATGCTGAATCTGAACTTGATATTAATCTGATAAAAATCTTGAGTGTACTTGGTATGATTTTGTTTGCATCCTTAGTTCTTTTTGTGTTATTACTAACAATCATCCTTTGATCACAGTTAATTTGTAGATTCTTTTGGGAATTTAGAATCAGAAGGATTCTTGCTCAGCCTAGCAACTCTCCTGATACAATCCCAGGAGCTATCTCCCGTGGGCTTCTCTTCACAACGTGGGTGGTAGGCTGGTGCAAAGGAGATAAGCAGATGCTCAGTTGCTCAGTTAGCACAGCTAAGGCTAAGTTGTGATAACATTTGTGTCCTGGGTGCATTCCTGTTTGGGGATGTGTAGCTTCAGAATTTTTTGCTTTTTAAAGTCCAACTTAGGCTTCAATTATTTAATTTAGGAAGCACTTTATTTTTTTTTAAACCAGCACCATTTTGTAGTGATGATAAATTCTTAAACTATTTGTTTAAGGATTCTAGGAACTGCTGTCTAACACAGTAGGTACCATCACTTGTATTTAAATTAAAAATGTAGATACATGCAACATTCCAAATGCTCATCAGCCACATGGGACTGGTGGCTGCTGTACTAGATAGCACAGAGCATTCTGCCATTGTACTCTTGGACAGCCTGGTCTTCATAAAGGCTCCCCCTAGAGTTACAGAGGCTCCACCAAGAGGAAGATCCACCAAGAGTAGCTACATTCTCCAGACCTGACATATAGAAGCTTTTATAAACAATTTCAAACAATTAACTAGGCAAGCACTTCACCACTGACCCAGCCCAAAGCTACCGTTTATTAAAGGTATATTTTGTTTTCAAATAAGACCATCAGTTTCCAAAATTTCAAGTCTCATTAACATTTTTAATCCCTTTGGAGATATGAATTTCTAAGTGCTGTGTGGAAAATGCTCTTAATTTCGAGTTGTTACCTGACCTCTTAGCCTCAATTTGTATGTGATAGTATCAGTTTCCTATTGCTGCTGTAACAAAGTCTGTGACCTGAAATAATGAAGATTTATTATCTTGCTGCTTTACAGGTGTCTCACTGGGCTGAAACAAATTTGGTGTTAACAGGATCATTCCTTTTTGTAAATTGTAGGAGAGATTTAAAAAAAAATTTTTTTTTTGGTAGTTGCAGATGGACAGCATGACTTTATTTTATTTGCTTATTTTTGTATGTGGTGCTGAGCATCAAACCCAGTGCCCCACACATGACAGGCAAGTACTCTGCCACTGAGCCCCAGCCCCAGCCCCAGCCCTGAGAATTTGTTTTCTTGGTAGTCTTTGGCTCTTGGCCTCCTTCCACCTTCAAAACCAGCAATGGCAGATTGAATCCTCATACTGCATCACTCTGAAATACTCTCTTGCTTTCCTTCCTATTCCCTTTATAAGAATTCTTGTGATTAGTGGGCCCAACTAGACAATACAGGGTAGTCTCATCTTAGGGCTAGTTGATTAGAAATCGTTTTTTAAAAATATGTATTTATTTATTTATTTTTTAGTTTTCGGCGGACACAACATCTTTGGTTGTATGTAGTGCTGAAGATCGAACCCGGGCCGCACGCATGCCAGGCAAGCGCGCTACCACTTGAGCTACATCCTCAGCCCAGAAATCTTAATTCCACTGCAATGAACTCCCCTTTGCCATACAATCTGACACATACACCTGTTCTTGCTATGAGATAAACATCTTGATTGATTCATTACTCTGCTAACCACAGATGTTGGACAGTGCACTTTGCACCTCTGGTTACTATAGCTGCATGAAATTTGTCTATGTAATCTCTAAGGCACCTCCAATTTTAACAGGAATCCAAACTGACACAAAGTAATAGTCTCTATTATCAATATCTATTCATCGAATATATATTAAATAATTATTCTGAAATAAAGTAACTTTGAATTCAGAATGACTTCCAAAGATACTGGGTTGAGTCCTCCAGAATGAGTGTTGGCCAAAGCCCAAAATACATATAATACCAGTTAAAAAGTAATAGACTTTTCTACTTAACTTCAAAAAGAAGATGCAAATAATGAATACCAGGGATTGAACTCAGGGGCACTTAACCATTGAGCAACATCCCCAGCCCTTTTTAATATTTTATTTAGAGACAGGATCTCACTAAGTTGCTTGGTGTTTCCCTAAGTGGCTGAGGCTGGCTTTGAACTCCAGATCCTCCTGCTTCAGCCTATCAAGCTACTGGGATTACAGGCATGCGCTACCACAACTGACCCTCTTCCTTCTTTTTACGGACAATCTAGGAATTGGGGCTAGGGCTAAGCAGTAGAGGACTCATCTTGCATGTGTGAGGCCCTGGGTTTGATCTTCAGCACCACACAAAGATAAATAAAATAAAGGTATTGTGTTCACCTACAACTTAAAGACTATTAAAAGAAGAAAAAAAAAAAAAAGAAAGAAAAAGAATCTAGAGTTTGCTAAATCATTGGATAAAAGTCATATTATTAAAAAAGGACAACAGGGGGCCAGGGTTGTGGCTCAGCGGTAGAGTGCTCGCCTAGCATGTAAGAGGCCCTGGGTTTGATCCTCAGCACCACATAAAAATAAATAAAATAAAGGTATTGTGTCCAACTACAACTAAAAAATAAATATTTAAAAAAAGTGGGGGCTGGGGGTGTAGCTCAGTGGTAGAACGGTTGCCTCACATGCATGAGACCCTGGGTTCAATCCCCAACACCACATAAAAAATAAATAAACAAAGATATTCTGTCCATCTACAACTAAAAAAATATTTAAGAAAAAAAAAAAAAAAAAGACAACAAATTTCACCCAAATAAAAATCATTTAAATTCAAGGAAATGAAGTTAGAAGAACTACTGATAAAAGAATTCATCTTTACTTTCTGACTTACCAAAATGGCTTCTCTAGAAGAAAAAAACATTTAGGATCTTTTGTATTTTGAGTAATAAAGTAGTCCTGTCTCCTTGACATACTAAAGAATAAGTGTTTTAATCAGAAATTAAAAGTTCATAAGAAGTAAATTCATCAGCAGGGATTATTGAATTCATCTCTAGAACAAGTCTTTTTTTTAATATTTATTTTTTAGTTTTAGGTGGACACAATATCTTTATTTTATATTTATGTGGTTCTGAGGATCGAACACAGTGCGCCTCATGCATGCTAGGTGAGCACTCTACCACTGAGCCACAACCCCAGCCCCAAGAACAAGTCCTCTTATGAATTTTTTAAAATACCACTGACCTTGTTATAAGATGGTCTTCCGTATTTAAGAATTTCTAATAATGTACCTTACACGTTTTTTTTTACAAGTTGTCATAATATGTATTATTTGCAGAACATAGAAGTATTTTCATTTAATCAAGCAAAACACAAATTCTGACTTCATATATATTCACATTTAACTTTCTCTGACATTTGAAACTCAATAGATTGGTGAATCCAGAAGATCTTCTATAATCATTATATGGAACATACCTACAACAAAGAGGAACAAGAATTCAACTGTAGCATTTACCAGAAAAAAATATTAAAATTAGACTAAATAATTCATCTTAGTGAACTGGGGAAAGTCTAGAAAACGTATCTACAAAGAATATTAGTACTTTATTTTAAATTTTAACAAAAATATGGTTTGAACCATGAAATAACAAAAGTCATCTGTTTTTAATTTAAATGACTTATTTTCATCTCTTGATTGGCTGATCGGAACAGTGAAATAGGCAAGGTATTATTTTATATATATACATATGTATATAAGTTGTAGATGGGCACAATACCTTTATTTTGTTTATTTGTTTTTATGTGGTGCTGAGAATCAAACCCAGTATCTCACGTGCAAGGCAAGCACTCTACCATGAGCCGACAACCCCAGCCCACTAGGCAAGGTGTTATTTATAGAAAACAAAGAAGCAAAAGATTTGGATAGTCAACCCTAAAGCACTGACATTGAGTTGTTAAATATGGAAAACTGTATTTTTTGATCACTATATTTATTTTTCAGCAGATAAAAGTTATCTATTTTAATCAAATTCTCTTGAATCATGCACAGTATATCTTGTTCATAGCTAGATCTTATCAGAAATTATCCAACTAGGTGTTAGTTGGACAGAGATAATGAAAGGGTCATGCAGAAAAAAATTCCAGGGCTGGGGCTGTGGCTTAGTGGTAGAGCACTTACCTAGCACATATGAGGCACTGATTTCAATACTTAGCACTGCATGAAAAAAGTAAAATAAAATAAAGGAATGCTGTCCATCTACAACTATTAAAAAAAAAAAAAAATCCAAAATCTAGAGTCACCCATTCTAGATTTTAGATTAGATGGGCATTCAGCAAGCTGCAGAGTACATTACCATTAATAAAACAGTGTTCCTGCTTTCATGGAATTTAGTGCGGGATATGCCAAACATATTAAAAAATATACAAACAAATTATGATAATTTGTCATAAATGCTTTGAAAGCAAAGAGTAAAGAACTATTAGATTAAAAAATATATAATTTTGATTTCATTCTTAAGCATAACTGTCTTTGAAGACAGTAAAGTAATGATTAAAAAATGATTATGCTCGAAGCTGGCATTGTGGCTCAGTGGTAGAGCACTTGCCTAGCATGTGTGAATGCACTGGGTTAGATTCTCAGCACTGCATATAAATAAATGAATAAAATAAAGGTTCATCAACATCTTAAAAACAATTTAAAAAATCATTATGCCAAAAGTTGCTGAAGCCAAGGTATAAAAATTCATAAATGTGTCACAGACAGAAATCTGGCACTACAAAGTATAAGCCTAAAAGACAAAACAAAACTACTGTATTTAAAAAGAGGTCAAATTAAGTTGCATACTCTCATCACCTATATATATATATATAAATGTATACTTATATATATATATGTATTTATATGTATATAAATGTATACTTATATATATATAAATGTATACTATATAAATGTATACTTACTATATTAGTATCTCCAAAAGAATTTACTCCAAAGAATTTCTTCTTTTATACTCTAAAACATCTTCATCATGTTGTTTGATGAGCTACAAGTTAACAGTTAAAATTAGAAATGTAGTCTTTCTGGCAAAGAGAAGGGGAATTAACTAATGATGCTTACTTTTTAAAAAAAAATTTTTTTAGGGGCTGGGGATATGGCTCAAGTAGTAGCGCACTCGCCTGGCATGCGTGAGGTGCTGGGTTCGATCCTCAGCACCACATAAAAATAAAGATATTGTGTCTACCTAAAGTTAAGAAATAAATATTTTATACACACACACACACACACACACACACACTTACCACAATATCTTTATTTTGTTTATTTTTATGTGGTGCTGATGATCAATCCCAGTGCCTCACAGGTATGAGGCAAACACTCTGCCACTGAGCCACAACCCCAGCCCCAGATGCTTATGTTTTTTTAAGAGGAACAGGGTAGATTAATTACTATTCTAGAGAGAAATAAAAAGCTAAGAAGTGGAACATGGTGGCCCACTCCTGTAATCCCAGAAGCTTGGGAAGCTGAGATAGGAGGATTGCGAGTTCAAAGCCAGCCTCAGTAAAAGCGAGGAACTAAGCAACTGAGACCCTGTCTCTAAATAAAATACAATACAGGGCTTGGGAGGTGGCTCAGTGGTCAAGTGGTCCCAAGCTCAATCTCCAGTAACCTCCCCACCCCCCCCCGAAAAAAAAAAAAACTAAAGAGATTCAAAAGTCCAAAAACCATGAATGGAATATATTTGTTGCCCATAATCTGACATACTAAATATAAGAAGACAACCCTTAAACATTAAAATTGAACTTGTGTGAAATTTCACTTGGTGGGTAATAAATATAATGGAGAGCCTTACCACAGAGGGACAAAATCAACGGGGCACAGTAGAACTTGGATATTACAGATTCAGGCTGGTGGGTGTGTGTTACACTTCTAACCATAGAGGTTTGATACTGGGATGACATACCAACTTCATCCCTCAACTATCTGTGGATTAATTAGATGTCAGAGGACAGTTACTTTCTTAGAATCACTGATAGAATATGCATCTGATACAGGACCTTTATGACAAGCAAAGATCCAGTTTCGATCATTAGTGTTCTAAACAGCAATGAAGCTTTCTTTTAGGAAACACGTTAAACTAAGAATGCATAAAGGGCTGGGGATGTGGCTCAAGCGGTAGCGCGCTCGCCTGGCATGCGTGTGGCCTGGGTTCGATCCTCAGCACCACATACAAACAAAGATGTGTGTCCGCCGAAAACTAAAATATAAACACTAAAATTTTCTCTCCTCTCTCTCTCTCTTAAAAAAAAAGAACACATAAATTTTCATTATAAATTTGGTATGGTTGTGTATACCCATAATCCCAGCTACTCGGGAGACTGAGGCAGGAGGATCCCAAGTTAGTTGAGGCCAGTCTCAACAACTAGGGGAGATCTTGTCTCTAAAATTAAGGCCCCTTGTCCCCCTCACCAAAAAAGGGAAAACATTCCCTTACAAAAATTATTGAAAAAGAGTAGTTACCATTAAGTTGTGACTTTCAACATCTCCTACCCCTTCCTATTCAAAGATCTGAACCACTTTATTTGTTTTGGCTTTTTTTTTTTTTGGTACAGGGGATTGAACCTAGGGTTGCTCTAACACTGAGCTGTATTGCTAGCCCCCCACCCTTTTTTTTTTTAAAAGACAGGCTTTTACACTTGGGATCCTCCTGCCTCAGCCTCCCGAGTAGCTAGGATTACAAGCATGTGCCACTGCACCCAGCTGATCTAAACCACTTTGAAGAGAAAATCCCAAATAAGAGATTAAGTGTGGTGGTACATGCCTGTAATTTCAGTGACCTGGGAGGCTGAGGCAGGAGAATCCCAAGTTCAAAGCCAGCCCCAGCATTTCTCAGGCCTTAAGAAACTTGGTGAAACCTTGTCTTCAAAGAAAAATAAAAAGGGCTGGGGGTGTGGCTTAATGATTAAGCTCCTGGGTGCAATCCTAAGTACCAAATTAAAAACAAAAACCAATACAGCAGATACTTTTATTCATTCATTCATTCTTTCTATCTATCTATCCATTCATCCATCCTGGTGCTGGGGATTGAACCCAGGGCCTTGTACATTGGAGGGAAGCACTCTACCAACTGAGCTATATCCATAACACCTTTTTTTTTAGTCAACTTAAAAAAAAAATAATTTTATCTCTAGAGAAGCAATGTTTTACAATGGTGTAGCAAAGTTCTGCAGTAAGGTGAAACTGGGTTCAGCAAACTAATGTTTCTAAATTTCTTCACCTGTAAAAGAGTCAGCAATATGTATCACTTAATAATGATTAAAGGAAAGTTTACAAGTAAAGCACTTTGCATAAAGAAAACATCAAATACCCTGCTATACACTAAGTACAATTTTCAGCAAAATATTTATATAAACACTGATTAATTCCTAATGTTTTGAGGCTTGGGGCACAGTAGTAGAGGGCTTGCCTAGCATACAAGAGGCCCTGGGTTCCATCCCCAGCATGGCCAAAAAAAAAAAAGAGAGACTTTTTTTTTTTTTTGCACTGGGACACTCAACCACTGAGCCACATCCCCAGCCCTATTTTGTATTTTTTATTTAGAGACAGAGTCTCATTGAGTTACTTAGCTCCTCACTTTTGCTGAGGCTAGCTTTGAACTCCAGATCCTCCTGTCTCAGCCTCCTGAGCCGCTGCGATTACAGACAGTCCCTGATAAGACCCACACTTTTTAAAACTCTAATGTTTTGGAAGTCTAATGAAATTTAATTTGTAAACTTGTTTACTGCCTATGTGTCCCTATGTCATTGAAAAGAGGTGCCTTCATAAAACCCTAGCGAGCTTCAAAACTAATTAAGAAATAATGTATTGGTATAACTGCTGTTCTTCACAAGACTATGCTACATAAAAATAGATAACAGAAATTTCAACCTTATCATACTTTTTCCATACTGCTGAAATCTTAATTTCTTTTAAGTCTTTTTTTTTTTTTTTGGATTCCCTTTAGGGAGAAATAGGTTATTAGGGATACACGAATATCATACTGTAGGGGAATTCTGTCTCCACACATTACGTCTTCAACATTCGGTCTCACTGCCCTCGGCTGGGTCGGGACGCGTGTTGGGGACTAAGTACTCACGTAGAACCACAGGAAGACGGTGGTACCCAAGGTCAGCCCGACTTTCAGCCAGTCCGGCTGGTCGTTCGGCGGGTCCCGCAGGTAGAACTTGGACCGTGCACAAGCTGAAAGGGAACACAGGCCGTCTAACTGACCGCGGGCCGACAAAGGAACCAGCAGTTACGCGTAACCGGGTGAATTCTTCCTTCGATCCCCCCATTCAACGGCCCAGGAAACGGGTCCTGAAGGACGCCCCCGAGCCTCGCCGAAGGGCGGCGACTCAGACCCGCGGAGGGCCGCAGAGGCACCCGAGGGTCCCCTCCTGGTGTGTGCGGGACCCAGCCTGCAGAGTGCGAGACGAGGACCGAGAGGACCCAGGTGGGTTCCGGACCGTGGCCGGCGAAGGTCACTAGGCCGAGCGCGGGTCGCCGCCGTCGCTGCCCGCGGAGGTCAGGACCGCCCTGGGCAGGGGAAGGCTGAGGGTCGAGGGGGCCGGCAGGAGAAGGGACACTCACCGCCGCTCGGGAGCCTGGCGGGGGCCAGCAGCCGCGAGAAGTGGCGCAGCAGCGCGGACGGCGCCATGTCTACGGACAGGCTCCGCCTTCGCCCCCGGCCCCCCGGACGAGCCTGCGCGGCCGCAGCGCCCCCTGGCGGCGGGAGCGCTAGAGCTCGGTGCGGCGCGAAGGAGCCCAGTTGGCTAAGGTTCCCGGCGCCTCTGGCCTCCGTCTTTTGTCTTTAAAGTGGGGTTAGGAAGAAAATGGTTAAAGGGGCGGAGGCAGGTAGCTTACCCCGTCTTTGGTCTTCGGAGGGTTTCTAGTCACCTCCCCACCCCAAAGTTGACGAAACTGTTCCTAGGTGAGCCAGAAAGTAAAACGAAGTGTCGCGCCGAGGTGTTTCAAGCCCGGTGCATTCACGCATCGCATGGCCTACGTTCCTTGGGTCTTTTCTTCTTCACCGGGATCCGGTGATTATCATCAATTTACAGATTAGCTCACAGAAGAGGGCTCATCCAAGGCAATATTTCGTACCTTGCATTCGAAGACCTAAACAACAGTTCCTAAATGTGTTTACACTCAAGGTCATACTGAACACTGAGAGGTGGAGACAGTTCTGGTACAAGTGAAAGTGCCCTTACCAACCCTAGATCACACAGCTGGCAGATGTGGGACTGAGTTCCAGGTGCTCTGACTCCAGCTCTGTGATCCTCTTAGCCCACCTCTTAGCCCAGCCTGTACTAAACCACCGTCTTTTTTTTTTTTTTTTTTTCCGAGAGAGAGCGGGGGGGGGGGGGGGGTTAAGAGAGAGAGAGAGATATTAGTTTTCGGCCAACATCTTTGTTTTGTTTGTATGTGGTGCTGAGGATCGAACCCTCCTTCAGCCGCACGCATGCCAGGCGAGCACGCTACCTCTTGAGCCAGCCCCTGTATTTCAGTTTTACATCTAGAACATAAAAACTAGCCTGTAGGTCGCTGGGAAGCTTAGAAAGTGTGAATAGGAAACAACATTTTGTTTAAAGGCATTTTTCTGATCAATGGTCTGATCTTGCATAACCTAGCGGGACTTTTGTGTATTCAATTCTGAGTTCAATGTGATGTCTAAAAACCAAGTAAAAATATGTATAGGTAATAGATGATACATTTTAACTTTTAAAGCTATTTCTTTAAACCCAATGCCATTTAGATTCATTTTAAAAGCAAAATGTTTGCAATTTTTTCCTTCTATGTATTTTTACCAATATCATTTAAGATTTAAAAAACAAAAAAACCAAAAAACTGTTAACTGAAGAGTAAAATAGTTGTTACGATTTCTAGCCCATTTTAAAAATGTAAATGATGATTGAATAGGTTGCTAAATTGTGAGTCACTTTAGAGAGTTTGTAACCTAGTTTGAGCCTCCTGGACTCATGCTCCAGTAAGCAAACCACCCAACTAATGTGCTGAGTCAGTTGTTGGCTCTCAGCTTCTTGGCTTCTTGTCCACTCAGCAACCTGTCAGTTGTATATCCTTTCTACACCACCCCTTAGAAACTTGTCCTGACGAAGCTTTTGTCAGTCTCCAACAAGTTGAAACAAAAGCCACATTTAGTCAGAGTATTTAGAACCAGTGAGCAAATTACTAATATCAGTATCTGTTCTAAGAAAGGCTGTTCCATTCTTTTTCAGAGCTTTGGTCCCTGTATCCTTTTACTAGTGTGTATTTTGGGAAAGTGATGAAGTAGAAGTACACTGCTCACATCATGTTAGAGCTGATGGAACCCTACACTTGGAGTAGGCAGCTGTAGGTGAAATTCCATCTGAAAAGAATCTTGATGAAGCATTTCCAGCTAGGAGTTAATAGCTATTATATTTTGGTAGAAGTTGTTTCATAACATTCATTTAAACCATTTCCTGAATTTGAATGCTAAAATCTTATTCATGACCTAGGGTTAACACAGAGATTTGAGTTAGCATCTAGAAAGGCAAAATTTTAGTCCAATATTTTTCCATTAGGAGAAGTATTACTCAGCTCATATCTCTCAGGGAGGGTTAAAGAAGATTGAGTTGAAAATACATAAAATGCAAAACACCACTACATGTTTACTGACTTATGGTACATAAGAATTGTATAGGGCTGGGGATGTGGCTCAAGCGGTAGCGCGCTCGCCTGGCATGCTTGCGGCCCGGGTTCGATCCTCAGCACCACATACAAACAAAGATGTTGTGTCCGCCGAGAACTAAAAAATAAATATTAAAAATTCTCTCTCTCTCTCTCCCTCCCTCCCTCTCTCACTCTATCTTTAAAAAAAAAAAAATTACATTAAAAAAAAAAAAAAAAAAAGAATTGTATAGATCAAATTTAGGACCTGGAGAGAGATGGACTTCCTCTTCTATCTGTAAGTTTTTTAAATTTATTTTTAAAAATATTTATTTTTTAGTTGTAGTTGGACCCAATACCTTTATTTATTTATTTTTATGTGGTGCTGAGGATCAAACCCAGCATCTCACACATGCTAGGCGAGCATTCTACCGCTGAGCCACAACCCCAGCCCCTCTATCTATAAATTTCTATTAAAGAAAAAAAAAATCAAAGGCAATAGCAAAATGTTAACATTTGTTAAATTTGTTTAACACTTGTTAAACACATAAAATCTATTTTGTGTGATTTTTCTGTAAAATATAAATATTTAGTTATCTAGATATAAAAGTCTCAATAGAGAACATCTTACATATATGAAGGTGGAGAATTTTTATTCTATATATCCCTTTTGTAGAAGTAAAGTCTGGAAGCCAAATGATTTTATCTATTTTTGGTTATTTTTGGGGGAAGCTTGTGTGTGTGTGTGTGTGTGTACTGCTGGTGATGGAACCCATAGCCTTATGAATGCTAGGAAAAAGCTCTACCACTGAGCTGTATCTTCAACCCTAGAGGAAACATTTTGATCACAGTGAAATGGAAATATATGTTAAGATGCTATAGCAGCAGCTGCAGCATACAGAGCCTTGTTTATGAAAACTTGGAAGCACAGCTATCATTCACAGCATAACTCAAATGAAATCTCTATTTGTCAAATGGTGGTGATAAGAGTAGATTATTTTATTGTTGTGTTCAGGCTATCAAGTCACTGTGTGGTCAGATGGCTGTGAATTGTAGGTGCAATATATAATTTTTTATGTCTAGATGGACACAACATAATGCCTTTATTTTTATGTGGTGCTGAGGATCGAACCCGGGTCCTGCTCATGCTAGGCGAGCGCTGTACCGCTGAGCCACAATCCCAGCCCTGTAGGTGCATTAAAAAAAAAAAAATTCTTATTTTTTTAGTTGTCAATGGATCTTTATTTTATTCATTTATTTATATGCGGTGTTGAGAATCTAATCCAGTGCCTCACACATACTAGGCAAGTGCTGTACCACTGAGCCACAACCCCAGCTCCTGTAGGTGCATTTTAACTTGAAATCAGACTAATATCCACTGAACCTTAAAAACTGCTATTTAAATTGGGCCTGGGAGTGTGTGCCTGTAATCTCAGCTACTTGGGAGGCTGAGGCAGAAGAATGGCAACTTCAAGGCCAGCTTGGGTAACTTAGTGAGATACTGTCTGAGGGGGGGGGCGGGGAAGAAAGAAGAAAGAAGCGTTAGGGCACTTACCTAGAAAGCAGAAGCCCCTGAACCCAAGAACCCTAGTATTGGAGGAGGAGAGAAAGCTATTTAAACTGGGTTTGGTGGCGCATCCCTGTTATCCCAGTGGCTGGGAGGGCTGAGGCAGGAGGATCGTTCAAAACCAGCCTCAGCAATGTAGTAAGGGCCTAAACAATTTAGCCAGACTCTCTCTCTAAATAAAAATATAAAAAAAGGGGCTGGGGTCATGGCTCAGTGATAGAGCGCTCGCCTAGCAAGTGCGAGGCCCTGGGTTCAATCCTCATCACCACATATAAATTAAAGGTATTGTGTCCAACAACAAAAAATTAAACATTAAAAAAATTATATATATATATATATATATATATATATATGGCTGGGGATGTGGCTCAGGGGTTAAGGGTCTCTGGGTTCAATTNTTAATGCACCTACAGGGCTGGGATTGTGGCTCAGGGGTTAAGGGTCTCTGGGTTCAATTCTCAGTACCAACAAAACAAAAACTATTTGTTACTAGCCAAAAAGAATTAACATTTGCCAAGCTATTATTGCTGGCTTATTTAAGTAGGTATTCAGTTTCTGGTGGAAACCACTGTGTTTCAAAGACCAGAAATGCGCTTCCCCTGAGGAGAAAAATAGAATATTATATATAGAAAAAAATTTAAAATCTATAGCAAATAATATTGCTGTAGGGATTTTTGAATGAGGCCAGAGATTTGGAAACTCAAGTTAATGACTAAATGAAAAACAAAAAAAAGACGCTTTTTCTATTTTTTAATAGTTCAGATTGTTGAAAGTCCGCTGGAGGGAGTGAACTTTTCATTATTACTAAATAACAATTGATTTTTATAAATTAAACTTAATTTTATATGTTATTTTAAAAAAAAGATTAAGGTTAAGCAGGGCATGGTGTGTAAACCTGTAATCCCAGTGATGTGGGAGGCTGAAGCAGGAAGATTGAAAGTTGGAGGCCACATTTGGCAATTTAGTGAAACCCTGTCTCAAAATAAAAAATGAAAATAAGCTCAGTGGTAATTGTAAAGTGCCCCTATATTTAATACCCTGCCCTCCCCCAAAAAAAGTCTAAAAATCTGGCTACTTTTCAAATTCCTGTAGATATGATTTCCTCAAACTTTTGAAGAGAGATTACCGAATTCAAGGAATTTCCAGGATTTAACTGCTAAAACCTTACTTATGACCCAAGTGAAAAGAGAGCAACCAACATAGTGGGCAACCAACACCTAAATTTTAGTCTCAAGATTTTTCCACTGGGAAACGTCTTAACTCACACTTTCCAGGGAAGGGTAAAGAAGAGCAATTTGAAAACTGTTAAGTATTTGTGTAAACAAATTTAAAAGGGTAAACCCACTGCACATCTTGTTTAATGACTCATAATGCAAAGAACGCTAGAGATCGAATTCAGGATGTGGAGAGATAATCAAGGGTAAAATGGCTCTTGGTAAAAAGAGCATCAGTGGAATGCCGCTTTTAAAAAGCTCCACTTTTTTTATTTTTATTTTTTTGTTAACGAAATGTCTCATATGCGGAAGGGGTCTTGTTAGAGTCTAGACTGACCTTGCCTACTGGAGCAGTTGCCTCTAGTAGTCTTGCTAGTCTTGTCTTGCTAGTCTTAAGTCTTGTCTTCAATGTCTAAAGTTTGATGATTTGTGATGATGGGCAAGTCAATAGTCACAATATTAAACAGGAGCTCGAAACCAGTTCCAGTAGGGTCAGTGATCCTGAACCCCTCCACTACACCAAGGTGACTCATACAAGGTGACTCAAACCCTGCATTGTTTGGCCTCAACAATGAGATAAATCATAGGCTTCAGCCTGCAGAGCTCCTTTGACCAGTACAAATAGATCACTTCAGATCTGGGTAGCGAACTTTCCAGGCTCATCTTAAGAAGTATTAACCCAAATCACCGATACCGCAGCCAGGCCCATTTAATACGTCAGGCTCTTTCACGCTTTTCAAACTCGATTAGACCCCTTCGTCTCCAGGTGTGTTCACTAGTCTCCACCGCGGTGAAGGCTATTCATTCCCTCTCCTCCTCTGCTCCTTAATGACTTCGGTCATGACCCACAGTGCTTCTTGAACACCTACACCTGCAGCTTAGCCCTGCAGGCTTAAAGCACGACCACACGGTGTGGGAGCGGCTACTCAATGAATGAAGGCCAGTCTAGCAAGAAGGAGCAGAAAGGCGATTTTCGATGAGGAGGCGGTCGGAAGCGTAGTCGGCCGCGCTCTCGGACCTCCCCAGGGCGCCTCCCAGGAGCTGCCCACGGGAAGGACGCCGGGGGCCCGCCCAGAACCCCTCCACCTCCGCAGGCCGGCCAGCCTCCAGGTTCCCGGCAAGCTCCGGGACAGCGAGGGTGGGACAGAAGGTCACCGCGCCTGCGTGCTAGGAGGCGTGACCCGGGTGGGAAAGCCCTCCGCGTCCGCCATTTTGGCTGCCTCTGTCGGTCTGTTCAGTTACCACGTGAACCGCCGACGGAGACCCGTGGGGGGAGGGAGGCGGCGGCAGCGTTAAGTGAGAAAGGAAAAAAGACAACGAGGAGGAGGAGGTGTCGGGGTAGGGCGACGCGGCAACACCCGAGGCCTGGTGGTGGCGGGAGCCTCGGGAGGAGCCGGAACGATGCCGGCCGTGAGCCTCCCGCCCAAGGAGAACGCGCTTTTCAAGCGGATTTTGGTAAGTGTGAGGCTCCCGGCAATCAGGGGGGAGGATTTAGCCGGCAGCCGGGCCTGTCAGCCCGAGCTTCGGCCCGGCGGGCGCCCAGCCACCCCCGCTCGGGACCCCGCCTTCGTAGTACTCGCGAGGCCGAATGCTCTCCTCCGTCCCCTCCCTGTGGCTCCCACTTCGGCCTGCGCGCCAGGGACCACAGGCTTCCCCCTCCCGTCCCTGCGCTTCCGAGGCCCTGGTTCCGGACTAGGCCCCGACCTCCCGGCTTCTAGATGGTTGGCTTTCACCCTTCCCGAGCGGAGGGAGGAGAGGCCTGGCCTCTAGCAGGGAAGGGGCAGCACGGGCAGCGGTAGCGGCCCGGTTGGTGCAGGAATACTGCCGGCAGGCCGAAGTGGCACCCTTGGAAGGAACAGGTGGTGCGGATGCGGCACGACTCATTCATTGCTTGAACGCGGTTCCCTCTCGGTCGGCAGTCCCTCCCTCTTTCTCCCCTCCTGGGATTCACCTGTCCCCGCCCGGCCCGGGGTCACTGCACGACCTAGGAGGAGGGGAGGGAGAAGGGAGGTCAGTGGAGGGGAGAAAGCTTCCAGGCAGCTACCTCCTCGAAGTTCGTTGCATATCTGAGTCTGAAGCTCCTTACGGCCTCCCTGGTTCCTTTCTTTCTGGAGTAGGGAAGAGCATTTATTTCTTAGTTTCCTAGCGGGAAACAGCCCCACCCCATCACCCTCCTCGGGAGGTGGGGCCCATGGCGAGGGGGCGGTCTGGTAGGAAGTGAAAAGTTGAGAGCCTTTAGTTGAGACATTCTGGACAGATTTTCTTAACTCTCTAAAATGTCTTAACACTGATGCCAAAACTTAACACAGAAAAGGAAACACAAGAACTTTTAAGTTGGATCTTGTTGACGCTGGCTCAACTTCATTCTCTACGTTTCAAATGTATGCAGATTGCACTCTTAAAAAACTGAATGCGTTGATATTTGTAGTGACTGTTTACATTGTAAAATATGCCCTGTAACCTTGGAGCTATAATTAATACATTGTATCACATTTTTTTTTTTTGGGTGGCATTTAGTGTGTGGGTTGTCCCTTTCGTGCAAATATTACTTTAGGAAAGAATTAACTGTACTTGCCAAACTTAAGTCTTAAAAATTTGGAGGGTGTGTGAAAGCGTTCACCTTTTGCAATTATAATTATTTCACTTGTTGGAAAGTGAAATTCCAGTTTTTCTAGAAATAATCAAACTGATTTTTTTCCAAAAGAATCCATATGTCAGATTTCAGTTCATGTTTAAAACATTAGAAAGTTTCATCAAGTTTCAATTACCCTGAGATCTGTATTAGCATTTTGTTTTTAAGACTAATTGGAGGGGCTGGGATTGTGGCTCAGCCGTAGAGCATTTGCCTAGCACGTGCGAGGCCCTGAGTTTGATCCTCAGCCGCACATAAAAATAAATAAGTAAAGTAAGGGTATTGTGTTCAAATACAACTAAAAAATTCAAGTATTTAATAAAGGGGGAGCATACTAATTGGAAGCCCAGAGTGGTTGGGCAGTTCTGTAATGTCAGGCTGAGGTAGGAGGATCTCAAGAAGCCAGCCTCAGCAATTTAGCAAGGCCCTAAGCAACTCAGTGAGACTGTATCTCTAAATAAAATACTAAAAAAGGGCTGAGGATGTGGCTCATTGGTTAAGCACCTCTGGGTTCACTCCATGGTACCCCTCAACAAAAGTGATTGAAGTGTAAGTGGCATAGTTTTAGGATGAATATAACACACACATACACACACGCACACATATATACACACACGCACGCACACACACACACACATATACACACACACATTGAGGTACTGGGGATTGAACCCCAGAGCCTGTGGCTTTCTAAGCATGTGTTCTTCCACTGAACTACACTCCCAGCCCTTATTTTTTAAACCTTTTAAAAAACCTTTTAAAAGGCTGATTGATGTGTTGGTAGGGTTAAACATAGTTTTATTGCAATTTATCTTAATATCCCCCCTTTCCTTTATTTTTGTTTTTTAAATACCCTTTACTTTTCCCTAATTCATATAATTTATATAGGTTGTTGCTTGTATCAGTGGTCTGTCCCTTTTTATTGCTAAGTAGTATTCCATTATATGGATTTACCACAGTTTGTTTATGTGTGGAAGAGCAGTTCTTCCTCTGCTCCCCAATACTGCAGATTGAATCCAGGGCTTCATACATTCCAGGGAAGTACTGTACCACTGAGCTATGTTCCCAGTTCTGCAGTTCTTTTTTTGTTTTTTCTTTTTTTGGTACTGGGGATTTAACCCATGGGTAATTTACCATTGAACTATATCCCCAACCCTTTTTTATTTTGAGACAGGGTCTCACTAAGCTGCTTAAGAACTTGCTAGGTTGCTGAAGCTGGTCTTGAACTTGCAATCCTCCTGCCTCAGCCTCCTGAGTCTTTGGGATTACAGGTGTGCGCCATCGCACCTGGCTCTATCTAGTCTAGCGATTCTTGATTAAGCATTTTAGACAGTTTTCTTTAGTTGTAGTGATGGTGGAACAAATCTTTAATTTCATTGCTACAATCACAGTGCTCAACGATTTATTTATTGTGACAAAGTGTAAGAAAAGAAATATGAAAATCACGAAATAAAATAGTGAAGAGAAATAATGTCCTTATCCTTCTCTTATATTAAGAGTGAAGAAAATATTAAACAAAAGGATAGTATTTTTTTCCCAAATTACTTCAGCTTGCTCAACTTTTATAGTAAGTTAGCTCTTTATTTTAAGCCTTTTTTCCTTTCCTTCTGTGATGAAGGTGGACATACTTGAATGGTTAAGTCAAATGTTAGTAAGTTGGTAACTGTTAAATCATTCTGGCACCATTCAGTTTTTGAGGTTTTACATAATTTGTTGTACTATATTTGTAAATTTATGTAGGAAATGAAGTTAGCTTATGCTTTCTAAAAATGTGAAGCTTCAATTTAAAAATAATGAAAATGTTTTGGCCTTAATTTTTCAGTGGAAGCCTTGTTTACACAGTTTGTAAAAATTTCAGTTTCTGCAGTAGATTTGCCTGGCTTAGTTGATATCTAAAATTAAATTTTGTTGCACATTTGGCCCTATTCTACTTCTGAGTAAGCATTGATACAAATTAGTCAAAAAAACCTCTGCATAATGTTTCTTGTCTATAATTTAATTTAATACGATATATATATTGTGTAAGATTTTGTTTAAAGAATTGTGTTTACCAGAAGTTTTCTTCTTTATTTTTGAGACAGGGTGTTGCTGGCCTTGTATCTGTGATCTTCCTGCCTTTCCTTCCCCATTCTTAAGGGATTATAGATGCCTGCTACTGCACCCGGCTATTCTTCATACTCTTAAAATGGGCATTTTTATTAAGCAAGTAGCTAGTTTTGGAGTCGGGAATCAGACTTTTGGGTTTTTTCCCCCAGTGTTTGTATATTTGTATTAGTGTTTTATGTTTGTATTAGTGTTTGGATATTTTGGGTAGCAGTATAAGGGGAGGGAATGGTTCTTTTGTAGGCAAAGAGTTGTAATTGTTAGGTTTGCACATATTATAGGTAAATTATTTCATATGATTTTTGGAAAAAGGGTTGTTTTTACAGTTAAAACAGATAAGTTTTAGTTGCTGAAAAAGCTCACGTTAGGAATTCTTACCAAGTAGGTTTCCATGTGCACATGAAAGGACAGCTGATTTATTTTTTTAACTTTGTGCATGTGTGTGATACTGGAGATCAAACTCGGCAAGGTGATTTAAATTAAATTTCCTTGTGATAGAATTTTAGTTTTGCAACCAAATACAGATAGTTGTTTTGAAATTGGTTTTGATACAGTTTTGCTTGTATTGCCTGTGTTTAGAATATGACAAAGAAAAAACAAAAAATAGAAACGATTTTTTACCTGCTGTGAAATTCCCTTCTGTACATAGTAACGAAAAGTTTAAACTAGAATAAATTTCTTTTTGTTTTGTTTTCTTTCTGTCCTGCTGGAGATTGAACCCAGGGCCTAGTGCATGCTAGGCAAAGTGCCCTACCACTGAGTCACACACCCAGCCAGAAACTAGAATAAATTTGTGTTTTAAAGTTTTCCAGAGTGGGAGGAGGGGTGGAAAGATGTTGGTTAGTAGATATAGAGGTCCATTTGGAGAGGAGAAATGACTTATAATGTTCTACAGCACAGTAGGGTAACCTTGATTGGCACAATTAATCGTGTGTTTCCAAATAGCTAGTAGAGGATTTTGAATATTCCCAGCATGAAGAAATGATAAATGTTTGAGCTTATGGATATACCTGTTACCATGATCTGAAGAATATTACTTTGTTTACCATAATATTATAATCATGTCAATTAAAAAATAAAGACAACTTATAAAATGAGTAATATGAGAAAACTAAATGTAATCTTGCTATGATGTAAATATACTTTGTTGTTTAAAAAAATCATTTTGTTATTTTTTTAAAAATCGCTTTTTTTTTTTCTTTTGGTGGTACTGGGGATTGAATCCAGGGGTGCTTTATCACTGAGCTATATCCCCAGTTCTTTTTTTTTTTTTTTTAAGGCAGGGTCTCACTAAATTTCTGGTGCTGACCTGGAACTTGTGATCCTCTTGCCTCCGCTTCTTGAGTCTCTGGGATTATAGGTATATTCTTATAATCACAATTTTTTTTTTGTAAGAGAGAATGAATTTTAATATTTATTTTTTTTTTTAGTTATCGGCGGACACAACATCTTTGTTTGTATGTGGTGCTGAGGATCGAACCCGGGCCGCACGCATGCCAGGCGAGCGCGCTACCGCTTGAGCCATATCCCCAGCCCATAATCACAATTTTTTAAGAAGCCTGTAAAAATCTAGTGAGAGGAAAAACCTTTTGATGATGTGGTAAATTTACTCTTTTGTTTGTTTCTTTACTTTGACACTTTTGCTGTAATCCTTTCTGGAATGAGGTGTAGTATGAGTGAACAATAAATACATTTTTAAAGTTTTATATTGACAAAGTTTATGTTTAAAATGTGTATGGTGTTAGAAACCTGAAATTTTTTAAAATTTATTTTTATTTATTTTTTATATATTTTTTAGTTGTTGGTAGACCTTTATTTATACACGATGCTCAGAATCGAACCTAGTGCCAGGCAAGTGCGCTACCACTGAGCACCAGCCCCAGAAACCTGAAATTTTTTAAAGAAAATGATTCTTTTGGGTTAAGAGAGCAGATTAAGGGGCTGGGGATGTGGCTCAAGCGGTAGCGCGCATGCATGCGGCCCGGGTTCGATCCTCAGCACCACGTACAAACAACGATGTTGTGTCCTCCAAAAACTAAAAAAAATAAATATTAAAATTCTCTCTCCTCTCTGTTTTTTTTTTTTTAAAGCAGGTTAAAAGTACATTATTTGGCAGATTATTTGGGGGGAGTTAGGGTGTTTTAGTGAAATAAAGAGTGACTGCAGTTTAGTTTTTAATAGCACTATATTTTTAGGAAAGAGGATGATAACTTAATAGGGAACTGAATTTAATGTTCCATTCTATAGGTATTTCAAAACCTTATAGTCCTTCTGGGTCATTTGGGCCTCATACAAACTATTTTTTTGATGATAATAGAATGGCCATCCCAACTATTGCATTGAAGCACTGGCTAAGGGACAGTTTCCTAAGAGGCATGCTGGAGGGCTGCTGACCAACCTGCTTTAAGTGGAGGGATCTCTCTCTTTAGTGTGTGTTCTCATTTCCTTTAATATTTCTGCCTCTGACAATGCAGTCTGACAGCATCAATTCAAGTATATCAAGTATTCAAGTATATCTTCTTTGTTCACAAAAGCATTTTTGGACATAGAAAATCAGGTCATATAAAGAATCATGTGCAAGGGGCTTTTGTTTGAATTTTCTCCCCCAGTTAACTACATGGCTCATTTCTCCTGTTTCTTTTAGGACTGCGCTCAGGTGTCCTCCAAGTGTTATTTAGAGGTCTTTGCTGACCAGGAGTACTTTCTTACTTATTTCTTTTGTCCTTGCTTTATTTTTCTCCAATATCATTTATCACCATTTAACAAAAATTTAAGAGTGGATTTTATGAGGATAGGAACTTTGTTTTACTAATCACTGTACTTAACAGTGGTTAAAGTGATCCACAGTAAATTGAAATGTAGCAAATATTAATAAATGTTAATAGTAAATATTAATACATATAGTAAATGTTAATAAATATTGTTGCATGAAATGAGTGTTGAAATAATGATTACAGGGCAAGAGAAAGGTTAAGGACGTGTGATTGGGTAAATATTTTTGGAGAAAGGAGTTAAGCTGGCCCTTGGCATTGTAGACTACATTATTATTTGAGGTAATTATAGGATATGGGGCAGAACCTATATTATCCTTGATAAGATCTTGGAGGTTTCATTTGTGAATGAATAATGGTACCTGGTTTGTTTAAGCAGCCTTCTCTCAGAAAAGCAAAGCTAGAGGAAAATTTTATTGTTTCTTTTTTGGTTGTTTTAGCATTGGAGGAAAAAAATGGTATCAGGACATTATATGAGTTTGGTGTGAGGAGGGAGCCTGCTGACTTAGAATCTCCAGTTGGTAAGGCTCAGTCACTTGCTCCTAAAACTCTACAGCTGATTCTTACAAGGTTAGGGTTGAGGACCATTGTATATGATAACTATGAAACGGGGGTATACAATATTGGGAAATTTTTGTAGATTAGGGTTGCATTATGAGTGTTTCTCAGTTGAATTCTTAGAATTTGGCAAGGTACGTTGGGAATTCAGTGTGGGAAAGAAAGCAAGGTGCTTAATTTAATTCATCAGTGATCGTTAGCCAGCCATCAGCATTCATGAGTACATACAACTTTGCTTTCTATTTACGGGCATTATCTCTGTTGAAGAGAGAAAAATTTCGATTCTAAGTGAAAATGGTTCTGGAAAGAATGTCGTTTGCCAGTTCTAATATTGAGAAGTGCAAGTGAAGAAGAATCTTAAAGAGATAGTTTTATATAAATATTGAGGTGTGGAGGGAATTGGATGCTGTGGTGACATTCTTGACTTTTGGGGATTTCCTTTGAATGTCAGCTGTACACTTAAAACATTTAAGTTCTTTTATGATGCAAGCTTACAAACTTAGATTCAAGTTGTGACTTTAAAAAATACTAGTCTATCTTGTTGCATGTGTTTTTTTCCCCCTTCGAGATAGGACATAAATTGTATTGCTCCCTTAAGTTTTTAATTTGATAAGCAGGGCACCGAGGTGCACACCTGTAATCCCAGCTACCTGGAGGCTGAGGCAGGAGGATTGCAAGTTCAAGGCCAGCCTAGGCAACTTAGTGAAACTCTGTCTCAGAAAAGCCAAAAAGGTTGGAGCTGTAACATAGTGGTAGAGCACTTGCCTAGTTTTTTGAGGCCCAGGGTTCAATCTCCAGTACTGGAAAAAAAAAAAAATTGTTTATAAAGTGCATAAAAATTCCTGTGTAGAAATAATTGCTGGAAAGGCCAATGTTTTTATCTGATAAAACTCTACTGAGATTTTCTTTGGCTAGTATATGAACATATCTTTAGTTGAGATAAGTTGAAATTTCTCAGAGCTCTCCTGGGGAAATTAATCTTATTGAGGTTTTTCTCTGATTACATTAAAGGAGACAAGAGAGTTTGTTTTAAAAATTATAAACATAAGAGAAAAAAAGCCTAACTTTTAGGATTGGTTGTCTACTTTCATACATGATTATTGTTCCAGTTAAAGCAGTGTTTTTTTTTTTTTTTGTGATGCTGGGGATTGAACTCATTGCCTTGTGCATGTGAGGCAAGTGCTCTACCACTGAGCCACATCCCCAGACCCTCCAGGATGATTTTTTTTTTTTAAAGATAAAAGCAAAGACAGTTTTATTCAGGTGCTAAATAGATTTGAAAATTGAGAAACATAGGTTCCAAGATGATTTTTTATAATTAAAATGATAATATTTATTTTTTAGAGAGATCTTATTGGGGATTACAAGATCACATTTGATTATCTGTGCTTGAAGACTGATCAAAATCTTTAAGAATGAAAAACTAGTATTTTAGTGAATATTTTGAGGTACATTTTATGCTAGGCTTTGCATGTTAGCTGATATAAATCTGTGATATTCCTTTAAGGAAATTATAGTAAGTATAGCGAGTGCTTAGGATTGCATGTCTCACATATGCTGGGCAAGTGCTCTACCACTGAGCCACAATCCCAGCTCTTTTTATATTATATTTAGAGACAAGGCCTTGCTGAGTTGCTTATGGCCTCACTATTTTGTTAAGGCTGGATTTGAACTTCTGATCCTCCTGCCTTAGCCTCCTGAGCTGGTGGATTACAAGCGTAACCCACTGTGTCTGGGAAGAGTACTCATTATCTTTGTTTGTTTGTATAATTTTTTTTAAGTTATACATGAACACAATATCTTTATTTTATTTATTTTTATATGGTGCTGAGGATCGAACCCAGTGCCTCACATGTGCAGAGGCAAGCGCTCTGCCACTGAGCCACAAGCCCAGCCTAGGACTGCTTTTTTTTTTTTTTTTGACATTGATGAACCTTTATTTTATTCATATATTTGTGTGTGGTACTGAGAATCCAACCTGGTGCCTCACACATGCTAGGCAAGTGCTCTACCGCTGAGCCACAACCCCAGCCCCAGGACTGCATTTTTTAAAAGGATATTTCTAATTGTTTTATATACAGTTAGTTCTGTTGTATCAGGACATAGGTTCTTTTTTTCCCCTCTTCCTTGTTTTTTGTTTGTTTGTTTTCGGGTGAGGGGGCGTTTAAGTTTCTAAAAGTCTCTGTACTTTGCAAAATCATGAAGAAGATAATTAATAATTATGAATAAAATGGGGGAAATGGAGTAGGGCATAGCATTCAAAAATATTCAAAAATATTGTTAGTGAGGTTAAAAGCAAAGATAAGAACATAATAAAAATGGTTGCATAGTTTTACATGTTAATGGTTAACAAATGCGTTAATACTACTATGTAAATGTTGCACTTTCTCTTCAAAACACCAAAAACTTGCTTGCCTAAGTGGGGTCTGAAGGATTGGAGTTTGTGAATTGTTGAGAAGTGGTAGAAGGAAGATTATCTGAAATCTGACCAATGGTAACATCAGAGGTGGGTGGATGTGGCTTAAGGTGGCTCCCAACACACAAGGTGAACTGAGGCAGCTGGTAGGTGTTTGATGTATGTGCCTGTGTGCTTTGCCTGCTTACAGGACTTGTTTCAGCTGGGCGCTTTTTTCTGTTTTCACCTAGTGTTCTGGCATGTGAAGTTCTATAGAAGCAAGCATGAAATTTAAAGAGTGGCCCCTAATAAACCATGTTGGAGCCAATGTGTTTTTTTTTTTAAGCAGCTTTATTGAATTTATATTCTTTTTTTAAATTTTTTTTTTGAGAGAGAGTGTGTTTTAATATTTATTTTTTAGTTTTTTTGGCGGATGCAGCATCTTTGTTTGTATGTGGTG
>NW_026000037.1:14808707-14842592 GCF_001458135.2 Marmota marmota marmota
CCTGCCCCCCCCCCCTTTGAAATTTGTGACAGGGTCTTGCTAAGTTGCCTGGATTGTCTCCAACTTTCTACCCTCCTGATTCAGTTTCCTGAATTGCTGGGAATACAGATGTGTGCCACTGCTCTTGGTTATCATTTATTCTCTTTAAGACCAGTTATTAAGTGGGGGGATAGGGTAGGGAAACAATACTTTTAAAAAATTTTTTGTTTTAGTTATACATGGACAAAATACTTTTATTTGTTTATTTTTATGTGGTGCCGGGGATTGATCCCAGTGCCTCACGTATGCTAGGCATACACACTACCACTGAGCCACAATCCTGGCCCAGAAACAATACATTTTTAAAGTAATGAAAATACCTGGTAAATGGTACTTTTAGTATATTATTGTGAATTTCAACTTTTTCAGTGAATTGATCTTATATTTAACTGTGCATCTTTTTGAAAAATATTTATTTTTTAGTTGTAGTTGGACACAATACCTTTATTTTATTTATTTATTTTTATGTGGTGCTAAGGATTGAACTCGGGACCTCTCACATGTCAGATGAGCGTTCTACTCCTGAGCCACAACCCCAGCCCTTAAGGTTGTGTCTTGTTATCTGATATTTCTATTTGCTCTATTTTTGTTATTTTTTGATATGGAAAAAATATATTTCCCCCACCCCCTGGGAATTAAACTCGGGGCCTCACACTCACTACTGTTGAGCTATACCCTCAGCCTACATTTTAGTTATCTTTATATTTATGCCTTAAAAATTAACAATCTTAAGTCTTTTTTTCTTTCTTTTTTTTAAAAACTTATCTGCATTTATTATTGTTTAAAGCAGAATGTTGACTTGGGCAATACATATTTCCATTCACAAGCCTTACTGAGTTACTTTTTGAACAGCTTTGTAACACACCTAAGGAAGGAGGTTTAAGCTTTGTTTCTTGAAATACTTTTCTTTGGAAAACAAACCCAGGGGTGTTCCTCCCTCTTTTTTCTTATTTAGGCTTTTGCTTTTGGTTTGTCAGTTTCTTTTTTTCTTCTTTAAAAATTTTTTTAATAGTGCTAGGGATTTAAACCAGGGGTATTTTACTTCTGAGCTACATCTCCAGCCCTTTTTATTTTGAGGCAGCATCTTGCTAAGTTGCTGAGGCTGGCCACAAAACTTGGCGACCCTCCTCTCTCAGCCTCCAGAGTTGCTAGATTATAGGCCTTTGCCACAGTGCCCCGTGTATGCTTTAATTGAAGCTGTTGAGTCTCATTTTTTTATGTGTGGGGCAATGAATGACCTTATTCTACTTTCCCCTTTTCCATGTTAAAATAACTTTACAGTTATTTTTACTTGATGAGTTTCATTTACTTATTTATTTATATGTGGTGCTGAGGATCGAACCCAGTGCTTACAACCGCAGCCCTGTCCCCCCCCCCCCCCCCNGTGCTAGGCGAGTGCTCTACCACTGAGCCACAACCCCAGCTAATGGAAATATTTTTTAAATTCTTACACATTTAAACTGTTTTCTATATTCTTTTTAAAATGTGTATTCATTTACAGCAATTTTTATGTCAATTTTATTGAGGTACAGTTAACATACAGTAAGATTTGCCAATTTTGTATGTGTGCATGTGGTGCTAGGGATTGAACCCCAGGGTTTGTGCATGCAAGGCAAGCACTCTGTCAACTGAGCTATATCCCCAGCCCGTCTATATTCTTTTTTTTTTTTAATCTTATTTTTTTTTTTTGAATAACTGTATATTTCTGTTTCTGTGCCCCTATGGCCATTTCATCATTCTCCAGTCTCCATTGGGAAAATTTATCATTGAAATAATTATGAAGTTCTATTTCATAGCTAACTGAGTCATATGAATATACTTGAGTTTTGCAGAAATCTGCTCATAAGCTGGAATCCTAAATTCCCCTTCAATTTTGGGCACAAAATCACGAGCCACTCAAGCAGGAACAAAGTTTATTTTTTGAAACTGCCGCCAATGTCCGGTACCGCCCGGGAAGATTTTTTCCACCCCCGCGGCCTCCTCCCGGACCTCAGAGAGAGCTCCTCCCCCGGAACTCCCTCCTACTGTACTTCCCCAACCAATGGGAACTCTCCAGGAGTCCCGTAGCCGGCCTAGGTGAACAGCAGGAGTCCAATATCCATATGAATGCAAATCTTAACATAATCATATCATCTCAATGGCTAGCTGGCGTCACCTTTCGACCAAAAATGCCATGCATCATATACTTGGCTCTTAGCATCTCCCCCCTTCTGTTTAAGTAACAAGCAATCTGGCTAGGGACCGTGCCTGTTAGGTTTGTCCAATTCAANCCTTTTGGTCTGTAGAAATTATTTTAGTTAATCTCATGGGTATGGGTATATGTCCTAGCATTTGTAACAAATGCATACATCTGTGCAACTGCTTTCATTTTGAGATATAGAACATTACCATCAGCTCTTGTTCTCTTCTGTTTTAATTTAGTTTCTGCTTCAGATTTCTCTCTAATCATTGAAGCTGGTTGGGTCTAAAGTTATAAGCTTTAGTTAATAATATAGTGCTTTATTTAAATATTTTTACTGCGTGCTTACTCGGGTTTTTTATGTACATTTGCATTTAAATCTTGACCAACCCATGCAAGGTTGTTAATGTCCACATTTTACAGACACAATTGAGATTCTAATATGTTAGGCCAGTGCTATAAAGCTGTTTATGAAATAGTTGCTAAGATTTAAACTCTAGACAATATTGCCCATTAGAATTTTTGTGATGATTGAAATTTCTATATCTGGCTTATAGTACAGTTGCTACTAGTCACATATGAACACCTGATATGTGGGTAGTAGACTGAGGATCTTTACTGAGGAGTTTCAAATGCTATTTAATTTATTTAAATGTTAAATAGCTACAGCTCTAGATTCTTAAGCTGTGTATGCTGTCTTTATATCTTTCTGCCTCTATGGGGCCTACACTAAGAGACAGCCAGGCTTCTAGAGTTAATAAATCTTAATTTGATTTTGTCATACCCAAGGCTAGTTTTCTCTTCCTTTCCTTTCCTTTTCATGCTAGGAATGGAACCCAGGATCTCTCTCACAACAAGTACACTCTCTACTGCTGAACTACACCCCCAACCTTATGACTAATTTTCTTTCTAACATTTTACTTATGGACAATTTCAAACAAAAAAAAAAGTAGAGAATAATATAATGATCATATCTCCTTACATTGACAGTTACCAATTTTTGGTTCATTCTCTTTTCTGTCTGTGACCCCTACCTCCCTTGATTATGTTGAAGAAATCCTAGGCATCATTTCAACCAAGCTGAATTTTTATCATTTATCTTGATTTGATACTGCATTTCTTTTAAACAGTTTCAGGGAAATACTTTTTTTTTTTTTTTTTTGGTATTAGCTGAAATAAAATGATGGAAAGCTGTATTTAATATTAAAGAAAATCAACATGTAATCTTTAAAAAATACTTATTTTTCTTAGTTGTTGTTGGACACGATACCTTTATTTATATGTAGTGCTGAGGATCGAATCTAGGGCCTCACACATGCTAGGCTCTACTGCTGAGCCACAACCTCAGCTCATCACCATGTAATCTTAATGCCATATCTAAAATGTTTTCAAGTTTTTGTTGCTTCTGTCATTGTTATTTCTGAGTCTGTTTCCATTGATTAATTTTGCAACCGGATATATTAGGGATCACCATTTCCTGCTTATACATGTTTCTAGTAATCCCCACCCCCATAATTTTGGATCTTATGGACACTTGAATATTGAGTGTTTGGATCCTGTTATCTTTTTAATAGTTTGGTTTCCACAGGCAGTTAATTTGTGCATCAGCTTGTTTCTTTTCAAGACTTATTTTTAAGCTTTAATAAAGGTTTGTCTAGCGTAGCTTTACTTCTAAGGAGTGGGCTTTGAGTTTTTGCTGAATTCAGTACTGTTTCATTGAAGTCGCCTAGCTGGTTGTTGGAACTCACATGTCTGCTGCTCATGTATAAGCACCATAGTTGGACTCCTGGGACTGGTGACTGTTCTTTGCCTGGCTTCAGTGGACTCTTGCTGTGTATCTGTCCAGCTTAATATTTAACAAAGATTGCTATGCAGATTTATTCATTTATTTCCTTCCTTCCTTCCTTTCTTTCCCAGGAATTGAATTCAGACTTACTTGACCACTGAGCCACATTCCCAGCCCTTTTTATTTTTTATTTTTTGAGACAGGGTCTCACTAAGTTGCTCAGGGTCTGACTATAAGTTCCTGAGGCTGGCCTTGAACTTTTTATCTTCCTGCATCAACCCTCCTGAGTTTGTGGGATTATAGGTGTACACTACCACACCCAGCTGCTATGCAGATTTCTGAAGCTTCATTTCTGTGTAGTTGTTTCTGGTACCCTGTTCCATACATTCTACCTATTCCAGCAGTTTCTCATTGTGATATGTCTTTACATTAGTGAGACTGATGGAGCTATTTGGGTTTTCCCTCTCTATTCTGCAGTCTGGAAAATGCCTATAGGTAGAATCAGGGATGTTTTTGGTTTTTTTTTTTTTTTCCTTTCTGAGACCACTTTCCTGTGTTGGCTTTTGTCCAGCAGCTGAAAACAGTTATTTATATATGTACTTTCCAGTTTTATGCTTTGCAAGAACCTGATTTGGTGTCAATTTTTCCTATACATTTGGAAGCAAAAGTCTCCAAGTGTATGCTTTCAGAATTTTGCACATGGGATGTTATTGTCTATTAGAAAAAGTCTGTTTTAATTATATCCTGTTTTGCTTCATTGTTTCTTAACACAGTGGTAACATAATTTTTAATTACTGGTCAAAGATACTAGAGTGAAAATAGTACAGCCTGTAGTGCTCTAGTATTTTTAAAACTATTGTTTAACTTTGATAACATATGATAACATATGATCATGTTATAGGCAGGAGGAAAAATAGAGTACTGTGGCATTCATTCCATACCAACGGAACTCTTTATTCATAGTTCTGAAATTTCAAGAACTCCTCAAACAAAAGAGCTTCAGATTAAGGAAATATAGACTTGTATTTCTATTTAATGCAGTGATTCTATTGTAGAGAATTAAATTTGCTTGATTACTGTCATTTCACAATACCTGTGTTAAATAATTGTATGTGAAAGATTTGCTCAAATATGAAGTATTTTCTATTTTTCTTTCTCGAGAATAAAAGGTAAAGTAAGTTCTCAGAAAACTTAGTTTAAGCCTAGTAGTTTGGTTACAGCATTAAGAATCTTGTAATACTTGTCTTCCCATATAGTTCTGTGGAATAAACTCCAGTGGTAGTATGAAATGGGATTTAAGAAAATAAGCAAATAAATATATTTTTTTCATTGTCTTCATCATTTTAAGTGTACATTTCAGTGATATTAAGTATATTCATATTGTTGTGCAACCATGAGCACCATACATCTCCAGAACTCTTTCATTTTGCATAATGAAAGCTTTGTACACATTGAATTGTAACTCTTCATTCCCTCAATCCCCAGCTGCTGGCAACCACCATTATACTTTTTTTCTCTGAGTTTGACTGCTTTGTGCCTGGCATATTTCACTTTGAATAATGTCCTCAAGTTTCATCCATGTCATAGAATATTGAAGAATTTCCTTACTTTCTAACCTTGAGTAACTTGGGGTTGCTTCCATATTTTAGGGATTCTAAGTAATGCTTTTGTGAACATGGGTGTGTAAGCCTCTATTTGAGATCCTGCTTTCAATTATGTTGAATCTATACCCAGAATGCAATTTATAAATCACAAGATTCTTTATTGAATATTTTGAGAAACTGGTAAGGGGTTTTATCTCAGTTTTAATTCACATTTCCCTAATGATTGGTAATGTTGATCATCTTTTCATGTGCTGATGGTCATTTGTGTATTTTTTGGAGATATCCTTTATTCTAAATATTAATTCCTTCTTAGATATATGATTTACATATATTTTTCCCATTTGCTCGATTGCCTTTTTACTGTTGATTCTATCTTTTGATGTACAAAGTTTAAAAATTTTTGCAAAGTCAAAAATTTGTCTATTGCTAAGATGAACACAGTGGTGCTCATCTATAATCCCAGACATTCGGGAAACTGAGGTGAGATGATTGCAAGTTGAAGGCTAGCCTGGAAAACTTACTGAGACTCTGTCTCAAAATAAAAATTTAAAAGGGGGTGGGGGAATGATGCTCAGTGTTAGGATGCCTGTAGGTTCTATCTCCAATACCACAAGGAAAAAAAAAATCTATTGATTGTGCTGTTGGAGTTGGATCCAAGAAATAATTGCCAAATCCAATGTTGTGAAGCTTTTGCTTTGTTTTCTCCTATGAGTATTATAATTTTAGGTCTTACATTTAGGTCATGGATCCATTTTGAATCAATTTTTATATATGATGTTAGGTAAGAATGCAGCTGCATTCTTTCACATGCAGATATCTAGATTCTTAGCACTATTTATTGACACTCTCCTTTCCCCCATTGAATGGCTTTGGTATCCTTGCTGAAAATCACTTGAGCAAATGTGGGAGAACTTATTTCTCGATTGGTCTTCCATTTATCTGTTTTCATTACTTTAGTTTTGTGGTTAAGTTTTGAAATTAGGAAGTGTGAGTCCTTCAACTTTTCCCCTCCCCCGAGAATTATTTTGCTGCTTGAGAATTATTATGCTCCTCTCATACTCCATGTGAATTTCTGTGTGTGAGTGTGTGTGTGTGTGTGTGTGTTTTCTGTATGCCAAAAAAAATTGGAATTTCAGTAGGAGGGCATTAAATTTATAGGTTACTTTGGATAGTGTTGATATTGTCTTTCAATCCATGAACTTGGTATGTCTTTAATTCTTCCTGAAATGTTTTTGTAATTTTTTGTACAAGGCTTTTGCTTCCTTGGTTAATTCCCAGTGTTTTATTCCTTTATATATGACTGTAAATGAAATACTTTTCTAGATTTCCTTTTTTGGATTGCTTGTTGTTAGTGTATAGAAATAAAACTTCTGTGTTGATCTTTATATATTTTTCTACTTTGTTGAATTCCTCTATTAGTTCCAACAGATTTTTTTTTGGTGAAGTTTTTTAGGATTTTGTAGATGTAAAATTATTGCCGTTTGAAGATAAATTTTATTTCTTTCCAATTTGAATGCCTTTTCCTTTTCTTGTTTAATTGCTCTGGCTAGAAGTTTTAGTACTATGTTGAACAGAAGTGATGAAAGTAAGAATTCTTGTTCCTGATGTTAAAGGAAAAGCTTTCATTTCTTCAAAATGGATTTTGATGTTTCCTGTGGGTTCTTCATATATGTATGTTTTTTATTATGTTGAGGTAGCTTCCTTCTATTCCTAGTTTGTTGAGTGTTTTTAATCTTGAAAGGTTGTTGAATTTTGTTACACACTTGTGTGTGTACAAATTGAGATGATAAAGTGCTTTTTTCTGTCTCTACTAATGTAATATATTAGATTACATTGATCCATTATCACATGATGAACAATCCTTGCATTTCAGGAATAGATTCTCCTTGGTCATGGTGTGTAATCCTTTTAATTTGTTACTGAATTTGGTTTGCCATTTTGTTGAGGATTTTTAAAAATCAACATTTATTTTCTATTATAATCTGGACTTTATACATTATATTTTAATTATATAAAACTTGTTAAAGCTGAGTACATCTGGTTCTTTTGTTTGTTTTGGGCATACCTCTGGGCTATGTCCCTGACCCTTTATATTTTTTAAATTTTGAGATAGGGTCTTGCTTAATTGCCCAGGCTGGGCTCAAACTTGTGATCCTCCAGTGTTACTGGGATTACAGGTGTGTGCCACCATGCCTGGTTTATATACCTTTGTGGCGAAAGAGAAACTGTTGAGTAAGATATGATGCATAGTTTCCTGTATTTTTAAATTTAATTTTAAAATATATATCTTGGGCTGGGGCTGTGGCTCAGCGGTAGCACACTTGCCTGGGATGTGTGAGGCACTGGGTTCAATTCTCAGCACCCCATATAAATAAATAAAATAAAGGGTCTATCAACAACTAAAATATAAAACTAAAAAAAAATTAAAATATATATCTTTTTGTTGTAGGTGGACACAATACCTTTATTTTATTTTATTTATGTGGTGCTGAGTATTGAACCCAGTGCTTCATGCATACTAGGTGAGTGCTCTACCACTTGAGCCACAACCCTAGCCCTAGTTGTTTTTTTTTTTTTTTTAATATATATTTATTTTTCAGGTGTAGATGGACACAGCACAATGCCTTTATTTTTTTATGTGGTGCTGAGGATCGAACCCGGGTCCCGCCCGTGCTAGGCGAGCGCGATATCGCTGAGCCACAATCCCAGCCCCTAGCCCTAGTTTTTTGGCTGGATTTTGTCATCAGGAAATATAGGATTAGCCATGCATTGAATATTGATACTTTTTCCTTTATGGGAAGACTGCTATCATTTGTAACAAGTACTTTTATAGAAGTAGTGCTTTCAGGGGGGGAAAAAAAGAGATTGAGATCTATTTACTTAAATGAATACTGATTTTTTGTTCTCTGCTGTGCTGGGTATCAAACCCTGGGCCTCCTTCAAGCTGATTCTTTTCTTTCCTCTTTTTTTAAACCGAGGACTGAACCCTTCAGTCCTGGGGGTGCTTAATCACTGAGCCACATTCTGAAGTCTGTCTTATTTTTAATTTTGAGACAGGTTCTTGCCAAATTGCTTAAGACCTCACTAAGTGGTTGAGGCTGGCTTTTAACTTGTGATCCTCCTGCCTCAGCCTCCTGAGCTGGGTTTACAGGTGTGCAACACCACACCCAGCTTAATTTTCTTGTTTTAAACTCAGTTATTTGGGAGGGTTTTCCAGTTGGTTAATCTTGTGTTTATTTTTCTCAGTTAATTTTTGGTGATTTTATATCCCCTTGATGGAAAACTGAGTAAGGAAAGAAACAGGGTAATACGATTGAATTTGTTGAGAAGATCTCTTAAAAGACTGGAAATTCTGGCATTAACAACTTTTATGCCAATAACATTTAATACAGTTTCTATATGTGGTAAAGAGAATTGTCCACCAAGGATCAGAAGACCTAGGTTGTAGTCTTAAGTTTTGCCATTATCTAGGTATGTAATCTTGGGTAAATTGTTTGTTTTCCACATTTTACTCCCATGCAATAAGGGTTGAACCTTTTGTGCTTAATTTGCAGGATTATCATGAAGATTATTTTCGTTTATTTATTTGTCTATCTATCTATTTATTTTATATGGTGCTGAGGATTGAACTCGGTGCCTCACGCGTGCTAGGCAAGCATTCTACCACTGAGCTACAACCCCAGCCCTATCATGAAGATTATGTGATAACGTTAGTATGAAATTCCTTTGGAAAATATGGTAGTGTAAACAAATATAGGTGGTTTCCATTCAGACCATGAAATCCTGAAGTTCAGCTCTACAAAAATAAAAAGTCACACTGTCCATGTTAAGTGAAAACTACTCCAGGGCTATTTTGTGTTCACTACCTAGGTGTGGCCTTTTTGCAATGTTTGTTGAATTCTGCAGTTAGTCTTTGACACTCCATTCTGGCTAGTTGGAACTCTCAGCACCATTGACTGCTTTCTGGTCATTCTTTAGCTTTGTGAAGTTTTATCCTAAAAATGCCTGACATCCTGTGCAGATTTCTGGATCGATCCATCATTTTCAGTACTCTTCTTTGCAGAGTACCTCTGTCATTTTGAACATTAATCTGTTTCTCTTAACCCTGTGGACTAGTATGCTCTGTTGGGATCTTTCTTCCTGTGCTGTAATGTGGAAAGTGCCTACAGGTGTAAAGAAGTGGTGTTTTAAGAGCTGCTCATGTTTCTTTCGCTCTTGGTTCACTATCTTGTGTTGCCTATTTTATCCTTGATCCAGTTTTGTTTATGTTGGAAAGGCAAGTTCACCTTCACTCCATCATGCCTAATATGGAAGTCATCTATTTTTAATTTTCAAAATTTTTCAAAATTTAAAGTAAATTTGTTTTTTAACTGACACATAAAAGCATAAAAATCATCCATATTTATGGGGCACTGTGTGATGTTTCAATGCATGTATACATTGTATTATGTTCAAATCCTGTTAAGCAGATCTGTTTCAGACATTATTTTTGCTGAGAACATTCAAAATCCTTCTAGGTTTTCTAATATATAGTATATTATTATCTATAGTCTACCTACTGTGCAGTAACATACCAGAACTTTCTTCCTTCCAAAAAAATATAACTTAATTCCAGTTGATCAGCCTCTTCCCACCCTGCTTTACTTCTGCTTGTCCCAGCCTCTGGTAGCCACCATTCTACTTACTCTCACCTTCTATGAGATCAACTTTTTTATATTCCACATACAAGTAAGATCAAGTAGCACTTGTCTTTCTTTGCCTGGTTTATTTCACTTAATGTAGTAATCTCCAGTTGCAACCATGTTTTCACAAAGGACCAACATTAATCTATTTTGTGGTTGAATAGTGTTCCATTGTGTATATGTGCCACATTTTATTTAACCTTCATCAATTGATGGATAGTTTTTTTCCCCCATTTCTTGGCTATTATGAATAGTGCTGCTTTAAACATTGGGAGTGCATGTATCTGTTTATACACTGCTTTCATTTCTGTTGGGAGTGGATTTCTGTGTCATTTGGCAGTTCTATTTTTTAATATTTTAAGGAACCTCATACTATTTTCCATAATGCTATACTTATTTACATTTCCATTAGCAGTGGGTGAGGATTCCCTTTTCTCTACATCTTTCCCAGCATTTGTTATATTTACTTTATTTGATCAGAACCATTCTTACTGGAGTGAGGTGATATATCATTGTGGTCTTGATTTGCGTTTCCCCGATGATTAGTGATGTTGAGCATTTTTTCATGTACCTGTTGGCCATTTGTATGGCTTTTTTTTTTTTTAAATGTCTTTTGAGAAATGTCCGATGACCGTTTTTTAAAAAATATTTAGTTTTTAGTTTTAGGTGGACGCAATAACTTTATTTTTATGCAGTGCCTCATGCATGTTAGGTTAGCCCTCTACCACTGAGCCACAACCCCAGCCCTGGTGACCTTTTTTTTTTTTTTTTTTTTTTTTAAATATTTTTTAGTAGTTGATGGACCTTTTATTTATTTGTATGTGGTGCTGAAAATTGAACCCAGTGCGTCACACATCCTAGGCAAACGCGCTACCACTGAGCCACAACCCTAGCCCAAGGTGACCGTTTTTTAATGAGATAATTTTTTTTTTCTTCTTCTTCCTATTGAGTTGTTGGAGTTCCTTACATATTCCGGATGTTAGCTCATGTCAGATGTATAATTTTCAGATATTTTATCCCATTCTGTAGGTTGTCCTTCATGCTCTTGTTTCCTTTACTGTGCAGAAGATTTTTCGTTTGAAGCAACCTCATGTATCTACTTTTGTTTTTGTTTCCTGTGCTTTTGGTGTTGCCAAAAAATCCTTGCCCATTCAAATGCCTTGAAGCATTTTCTGTTTTCTTCTAGAGGCTTCATAAGTCTTCAGCCCATTTTGAGTTGCTTTTTGAATCTGGTGACAGATATGGGTCTACTTTTTCTGCATGTGTATATCCTGTTTTTCCAGCTCCATTTATGGAGATGACCATCCTTTCTCCACTATATATCCTTAGTATCTTTGTTGAAAATTATTTGTAGATATGTGTGTTAATATCTAGGCTCTGTATCCTGTTTCATTGGTCTGTGTCTGTTTATATGCCAATGCCAAATTGTTTTATTTTAGTTTTGTAGTATATTTTGAAGTCAGGCAATGTTAATGCCTCCTCCTGTGTTAATTTTGCTTAAGATTGCTTTGGCTATTCAGGGTTTTTCATGGTTCCATACAAATTTCAGGATTGTTTTTTTTCTTCTAGTTCTTTGAAGACTGTTATATATATAATACATATATATTTTTGGTTTGGTACTGGATATTGAACTCAAGGGCACTTGACCACTGAGCCACATCCCCAGCCCTATTTTGTATTTTATTTAAAGACAGGGTCTCACTGAGTTTCTTAGCATCTCGCTTTTGCTGAGAACTTGTGATCTTCCTGCCTCAAATATGGATTTTTTTTAATGTTTATTTTTTAGTTATAGTTGCACAAAATACCTTTATTTCACTTATTTATTTTTATGTGGTGCTGAGGATCGAACCCAGGGTCTCGCATGTGCTAGGCGAGTGCTCTACCGCTGAGCCACAACCCCAGACCAAATATGGACATTTTAACATTATTTATTCCAATTTATGAACATCAGGTATTCCATTTTTTGGTGTCTGCTTTACTTTCTTTCATCAGTGTTTCATTGTAGAGATCTTTCACTTCTTTGGTTAAATGTATTATTATTTTTGGTAACTATTATAAGTGGATTTGCTTGATTTCTATTTCAGACCATTGGCTATTGGCATATAGCAGTACTGATTTTTGTGCATTGATTTTGTATCCTGTAAGTTTGTTGAATTTATTAGTTCTAAAAGTTATTTGGTGCCCTTGGGAGTTTTCTTCATGTAAGATTTTGTTATCTGTAAACCATGACAATTTGACTTATTCTTTTCCAATTTTGTTTGCCTATTTGCTCTGGCTAGAACTTCTAGTATGTGTTAAATAGAAGTGGTGAAAATGGCCATTTTATCTTGTTCTAGATCTTAGAAAGCTTTCTATGTTTTTAGGGAAATAATTTTTCATACATTAATGGTGGTTTTATGCACAATAACACTTAGGCTCTTTGTACATATGTAGTTTTCAGAAATAGGAAAAACTAAAAAAAATACCTTTTAATCAGCTTAGTCTTTATCACAGCTTCTTTCAATGCATTTTATTATTATAAGAAAAGCAAATTGTTCTTGGGCTTTCTGCTATTAAATAGAGAGGAATCCTAAATATTGTTTATTGGTCTTATATATCTTTTTTTTTTTTTTTGACCACTTGTGATTAGTGATAGCTCCCAAGTTACTCCTGCTGTCGTTCCCTCTTCTCATCTCCTAGAATGTTGGAGAGCAGAGAAAATATGCACACTGGTTAGGAAGCTATTGCACAGAAGCTGGAGATGACAGTTCTTACTAGAGAACAGAAATATGAGGGAAGGAGAAATACCAAAGATATTTATTTAGTTTTGCTTAACCAGCTAGATGAGTGAATTGAGGTGAAGGCATCTACTGAGATGGCAAAGACTTAATAAAAAGAATACCTTTTAGGGAAGAAAACTAGTTGTGTTGTAATTAGGTTTGAGATGCAAAATATCAAAGTAGAGATAGTGAATACATCTCACTCTAGTTTGCTGTAGCATGAGTATAATCAATGATTTCTTCATGCTGAATGTAAAAGTTCACATTTTCACTGTTTTGTTTCTGTGTATTTTCTATTTTATACTTGCATTAACTATCTCTCCCAGATTTGAGTATATTGTTCAAGAAGTTATGAGTAAATTTGTTTAAATTTGTAGTGGTGAATTCTGGCATCAGTTATCTTTGAAATACATATTTTTTTTCCTGAAAAATAGAATTCTTTAAAATATTTTTATAAAAACTTTTTTTTTTTTTTTTTGGCACTAGAGATTTAGCTGAGGGTTGTTTATTAAACACTGAGCATCACTACCCCTTTTTACTTTTTATTTTGAGGCAGTGTCTCTCCAAGTTCCTTAGAGCATTGCTGAATTGCTGAGGCTTATTTTGAACTTGCGATCCTTTGGTTTAGCTTCCTGAGAAGCTGGGATTACAGGGGTGCACCACCATGCCTGGCATTGAAACCGTATTTTGATACCTGTGTAAATTAACTGTAAAAGGTTTATGATGAAAAATATTTCCCTTATTTTCCTCTGCCCCCTTGCATTTCCAGTCCAGAATCAAGCAACTTAAGCTCTTTATTTTCTGTTTTTTCCCCCTTGTTGCTTAGTAATATATATATCTTCTATCTTTCTTTCTTTCTTCTTCTTTTTTTTTTTTAATATTTAGTTGTAGTTTTTATGTGGTTCTGAGAATCAAAGCCAGTGCCTCACCACACGCAAGGCAGGCTCTTTACCACTGAGCTATAGCCCCAGCCCAATATCATTATTTCTTGATATGTAGCTCTAAAGATGTTTATTTACTATTGATTAATAAAAATCATTGACACATTTGTCTACTTCTTTTTTCTCATTTCTCCTTCATAGTTACATCAAAAGTTTTGATAAACCAGTACTGAATACTTACATTGCATATATTGTTCACTATTAGGTCAGACATCTCACTAAATCTGCATATCCTTTTTTAAAAAAAAAATTTAGACATTGATGGATCTTTATTTTATTAATATTTACATGTGGTGCTGAGAATCGAACCCAGTGCCTCACACATGCTAGGCCACGTCCCCTGCCCCTGCATATCCTTTTATATACCAGTGTTTGTTTTCCTTGGAGTCAATACCTTTCCATTTAGTCAGTTGCTTGATTTTGTATAGACTTGTTGCTCATTTTTCCCGAATGTTTTTGTCTTGTTCTTATAATAGTTTTCCATGTTATCAAGCACAACAGGTGCATTTTTGCTCTTAGTAGAAACCTATGGGAATCTTTTAGTTTCTTGATCCAATTTGAAGTTGCTATAGTTCTTATTTGTGTATTAGAGTCCTTATGTACTTAGTCTTGTCTTTTTAAATTTTGTTTGAATTCCTTTTTAAAAGCTTTTTAAGGCAGGCTGGGTTGTAGCTCAGTGTACAACGCTTGCTTAGCATGGGTGAGGCACTGGGTTCGATTCTCAGCAGCACATACAAATAATGAAAAATAAAAGTCCATCAACAACTAAAAAATTATTTAAGAAAAAAGCTTCTTAAGAGTATATGAGGATGAAAGCTTAGCTTTCTGAAAATACTTTAAAATGTCATTTTACTTATATATCTAATTAATAGTAATTTGGCTGGGTATGGGATGTGTTTTTTTTTTTCTTTCCCCATATGGTATTGAGGATTGAGCCCAGTTTTTTTTTTTTTTTAAATGAAGCAGGATCTTGCTAAGTTGCTTAGGGCCTCAATAAATTGCTGAGACTTGACCTTGAATTTGTGATCCTCCTCTCTTTAGCCTCCTGAGTGATTGGGATTATTGAGACTTAATTTTCATTCTGATTTTGAAGACTGTGTATTTGTTCTCTTGTTTGTTAACAATATTTCATTTATGTGAAATAAAAGAGCTAGGGGTATGGCTCAGCATACATGCTCTGCATGTTTGAGTCCCTCGGTTCAGTCCCTAGCACCACCAAAATGAGTACAACAATGGAATAAAGAGTTCAGTGTCATTCTGATTATATACCCTTTTTATGTGACTTATTTGTTGCCCCACCCCTGCCAAAGCTTTTAGTATCTTTTTATTCCAAGGCTTTGAAATGTCACTGTTATATGCCATAGCTTGAGTCTTTTATTCTAGATATTTTGTATGTACTTCTTTAGCACTTTAAGCTTAAAAGACTTCATTTCTTTATAAAAAGAAAATGTTTAAAAATATGATACCTATATCTTTTATTATTTTCACTTTTCTGTGACACTCAGTTGTTAGATTTTTTGGTTTTTTTTGGAGTTAGCTTATGATACTTGAATCTATTTTATGTCTCAACGACTTTTACTTTCTGTATTTGAGGTTTTTATATATTTAGTGGCATTTTAGTGGAACTTACAAGAATATGGAAATAACATTTAATACACTTAACAATTAAAAATTTAAAATTGAATTTAAAGGTTTTGCATTTTGCATTTCTTGGTAAACTCACATTATTTATTTATTTATTTTTGACAGAGATGTTATGAACATAAACAGTATAGAAATGGATTGAAGTTCTGTAAACAAATCCTCTCTAATCCCAAATTTGCAGAGCATGGAGGTAAGAGCAAATACTATGTCTTTACTGCGTGTCTTTCTAGCTTCTTATTGGGCTCTTTTATTCAGCTGCTTTTATTTTCCAGAGAAAATGAATCCTATTTTTCATTCCTGTGAGAAAATAAAATTCAATACTAAATTTTTAATTTAATGGATAGCACATTCTACTTGAATTCTGATTTATTCCTAATTTGATATTAGTTATATAGGAAAGATAGAAGGACCAAAAGGGCAATCTGCTTATTTACGTAAAATTATGTTATAAGAAAATTTTACTTTAGAACTTTCATGAAGTTCTAAATTTTATTCCTTATCAATAAGCTTATTCAGAAAGTGACCTTTTTGGTCTTCACTCATGAACTATCTTTTTTATATTTAGATTGTGTCTTAGATTTTCAAAAGTGAGTCATGTTTAAGACATTTACTATAAAGTTGGGGTGGTTTACTAGTTTCCCAGTATGAAAGTAGATGAGTAGATATTTGTAGAGCAACTGGAGAAGTGTGTGGCTATGAGGAGGCAAAGGAAAAATAAGCTTTTGCAAATGTGACCAGTGCAGACCTTGGAAAGCTCATCAGTGATGAATTTGGTAGTGTGCTAGTATTGAAGAGGGGAGGGGCATAATAATTCTCTGTTAGCTCTCTTTAGTCTTGCCTACATTTACTGTACTTTCTCCTTCACTGCATTTCAGTGTTTACTTTTACTGCAGTTGTTTGGATGGAAAGCAATGCTGATAAAAGTATCTAAATGCATCTCCTTTTCCTTGTCAGCTGGATATCAGGTTGTTTTATATTCATTTTTAAAGTATGCATACTGGTAATGTGGCCATTTTAGTAGTAACATAGTGATACTATAGAAAAGTACCATATTTCATTGTTAAAAGTACAATTTCCCTCACACTGTTTGATTATTTTTAAACTGCAGCTCCCTGTATTTTAACATATTTTGAAATCAGGTGCATGTGAAGTGTCATAATTTCAGTGAAAATATTTTAAAACTGTATTTGTTGAATCTTCCTTTTGATTATACCTTTAGTCCTTATCTTTTATTTCTCACTAAATTCTCTATAAATTGTAAATTTTGTCTTAAAATTAGGTAAATAAATGACAATTAACTTTTTTGGCGGGGGGGTGGATTACTGGGGATTAGACTCAGGGGCACTCAGCCACTGAGCCACATACCCAGCCCCATTTTATATTTTATTTAGAGACAGGGTCTCACTGATTTGCTTAGTGCTTTGTTTTTGCTTAACTCCTCACTTTTTGCTGAGGCGGGCTTTAACTTGTGATCCTCCTGCCTCAGCTTCCTGAGCTTCTGGGATTACAGGCATGCGACAATTAACATTTTTTTATACCTTTACACTTCATAGGATATACAGTATAAAATTAGAAATCTATTCTGGAAACGTAATACTTGCCACAGTTCTCTCTTTGAATCTGTTGACTGCAAATGGCAGGTTTTGGACATCTTTTACTCATATATTTAGTAATCCTAAAAAAATCATTTTAAAAGAAATTTATGAAAATCAGAAATGTAGGTAACTTATGTATTTATGTTTTAATCAGAAGAGTAAATTTAACCTTTACATAATTAGGTTCATAGAAATAAAGTCTATTTTTAAGATAGCTTTTCATAGTTTAAAGGTCATCCCATGGAATTCTCCTGAGAACAAATAGTAGTAAGAGTGATTACATGTTGTCAGTATATAAATTACTAGGTCATCTTTCTGGTCAGATGTACATGCATTATGTATGTTTTTAATCTTAAAAAAAGAAGAAAGAAAGAAAACTATAGGAGAGTCTCCAAGAATTAATTTAGAAGTCTTTGCTTATTTGGTTTGTGGATTTAAAATTTTAATTCTGGAAATGTGTCAGTAATCTCCTTCAATTTTTTAATTGTTAGCATAACATAGCATTTTTTTGAGGTATGATTATGTTTTATTGCTGACTATTTTTATTTCTAATGTTTAATTTCTTTCACATTTTTTACTCCCCCCCTTTTGTTATTAAAAATAGAAACCCTGGCTATGAAAGGATTAACGTTGAACTGCTTGGGAAAAAAGGAAGAAGCTTATGAATTGGTTCGCAGAGGTCTGAGAAATGACTTGAAGAGTCATGTATGTATCCTTTTTGAAATATATTTCAGGACTAAATGGGGTGTTGTGAGCTAAGGCAGCAGTTTGGTCTAGTTTCTTCTTACTATACAATTCCAGAAGAGATTTTTCTCTCTGAAATTGAGTTAATAGCAACTGCCTTCATTCAGGGAACATTTTAACAGACCTGTCATGATTTTTTTGCCCTTTTTTTTTTTTGGTACTAGGAATTGAATTTGGTGCACTTAACCACTGAGCCACATCCCCACCCCCATCTCCTTTTATTTATTTTTTTATTTGTGAAGCAGGGTCTCACTAAGTTAGTTGGGGCTTTGCTAAGTAGCTAATGCTGGCTTTGATCTTGTGATCCTCCTGAGCTGCTGGGATTATATGTGTGCAACATTTTGGGCCTGGCTTTTTTTGAGTTTTGTTTTATTTTCTGTTTTTGAAACTGGGCCTTGCTAAGTTGCTGAGGCTGGTTTTGAATTTGAGATCCTCATGCCTCATCCTCTTGAGTTGCTTGGATTACAAGAGTGCACCAACGTGTTCATCTGGACCCACCATGTTTTAACAGTATATCTGTCTCACATATAAATGGGATTTGCATTTAAAAATGTCTATGAAAGCTCTTCCTACTCTTAAAAAAGGGGGAGGAGAAATTGTTGAATGTTTGTGTCTCCCCGGATTCATAATTGAAATCTAACTACCAGTGTAATGGTTTGGAAGGTGAAAAGGTCAAGAGAGTGGAGCCTTCAAATATGGGATTAGTGCCCTTATAAAAGAGGCCAGCAGAAACTCTTTGGTCATGTGATGACACAGCTAGAAGGAGCTGTTTATGAAGTGAGAACAAGCCTCACCAAATGCTGAATTTGCTTTATCTCGGACTTCATGGCCTCCATAACTATGAACAATAAGTGTCTTGTTGTTTATAGATTACTGTGTCTAGCTATATTATTATAGCAGTCTGACTGGACTAAGGCACCATGCAGCTTTATCATGATCATAATTTTAGAGAAAAATAAAAGAGAGAGTGTGTGTATAATAAGTAATATTAGACACAGTAGCATATAGTTCAAAGCCCAGGCTTTGGAATACAGGCTTGGACTATAATGTACTTCATGTAGATTTGAAATGCAACTGTGCTTTCTGTGTGATATTAGGGTTCAGTTTCCTCATGTGCAAAATGGGGATAATTTCACCCACCTCATTGTGATGGTATAAAGACGGTGATGAAATGCAAAACAAATTTTATTTCATTAAGGAAAATGTGATCTTTGGGATCAAATAGAAATGGATGAGGGTGGCTGGGGTTGTGGCTCAGTGGTAGAGCACTTGCCTGGCATGTGTGAGGCACTGGGATCGATCCTCAGCACCACATAAAAATAAATAAATAAAGATATTATGTCCATATACAACTAAAAAAAAATTTACATATATATATAAAAGAAATGGATGAGGGAAGATGGAGAAAAATTGTGTGTTGTTATATTTTAAATAAACTTTGGCAAATATTTTTGTACCTATTTTGTGAGCTTAACAATTTTAATAGCTAAAATATTTAGCAAAATTTCAAGTGTTTTGTTCACCTACACCCTAATTATTAAGACTTCTTAATAATTATTAAATGAATGAATGATTTAATATTATATGTGGTTGACTTTTAGGAACTTTTTACTGTGCTAAGTATATCATTTGTTAGCCAAAGAAAAATCTACGTGATATTGTATAATTATATACCATGGAGGCCTGGCTTCTTTTTCCTTTTAATAATAAAGATAATTCCTTTATTTATTATATGTATTCATTGAGTTTGTACCAGATACTGAACCCTTATAGTTATCACATTTAGTCATCACTACTATGCTTCACTCTTATTATATCCATTTACATTTTTTAATAAGCAAACTTATAGAAATTAACTTGTGCAAGGTGAGTGATAATAAGGCAGGGTAGGCCTACTTTCCTCTGGTTCCAAATGCTGTGCTCCTTTCCATTGTATTAACTCCCTTTTATCTTTGTATTCTTCTCTGCACCTTTTTTCAAGTTAATTTTTACCAGTGGTTGTAGGTTTCCAAGTTTCTCCGAGAATCATTTGGAACACTGTTTCTTGAATTGTAGTTTGTATCCTTAACTGAGTTCTTTAGGTTGGCATGTTTATGGCCTTCTTCAGAGGTCAGACAAGAAGTATGATGAAGCCATTAAATGTTACAGAAATGCACTAAAATGGGATAAAGACAATCTTCAAATCTTGAGGGACCTTTCCTTACTACAGATTCAAATGCGAGATCTTGAGGGTTACAGGGTAAGTAAACTACAGAATTTTTTTATTCTAAGAGGAAAATACTGTTCTTTAGAACTTTAAGGACTTCATTTTTGAAAAGAATTTAAATTGACCCCCCCCCCCAATTTAGAACAGGTACATCTTAAAATCTGACTTTATTTTCTTGTCAGGCTGATTTAATCAATTCATTAAAAAAATAAGTCCAGTCCTTTGACTGGTGCTAACATGTTGTAACTCTTAACTCATACTTACTATTTCGCACCCCACTCCTTTCCTTTTTTGTTGTGCTGGGGATTGAATCCAGGGCCTCATGCATGCTAAGCAACATCCTCAGCTGCCTTTCCACATTTCCTGGAAAGTCAACTTTGTTTTCCTTCTCTTTTTACGTTCCTTGAGAATAACCTTTTTTTGTAGTTTGAATTTACTTTTCTTGGATTGTATGTGGGGAAGTCCTCTTGGTCTAGCCTCCCGAGTTACACACCACCATGTCATGCTTTAGTTTTAGTTTTAGCCCTTAAGTTAGTCTTGAATTTAGTTTGTTCCTAACTCTTTCATATTTTTTTTTTCTTTTCTTTTTTTGTTGTTGTACCTGCTGAGCTTTCTCTCTATATATCTTCATTTAGTAGTTGGGAACTTTATTTTCTGAAGAATTTTTTTTTTTTTTTTTAAAGAGAGGGGGAGAGAGAGAATTTTTTAATATTTATTTTTTAGTTTTCGGCGGACACAGCATCTTTGTATGTGGTGCTGAGGATCGAACCCAGGCCGCACGCATGCCAGGCGAGTGCGCTACTGCTTGAGCCACATCCCCAGCCCTCTGAAGAATTTTTGAATAATTTTTTTCCTTTGTACTATTGTTATTATCCTGTCTTAGTTCTTGAAGTGGATAGATTTGGAAATAAAAAAGGATATCTGGTCTTTAATTTTTTTTTTTTTTAAATCTGGTACTGGAGATTGAACCCAAGGGCACTTTATTACTGATCCACATCCTTAACCCTTTTTAAAAAATTTTGTGACAGGATCTAACTAAATTGCTGAGGCTAGCTTTGAATTTGTGATTCTTGTGCCTCAGTCTCCCAAAGAGCTGAGATTATAAGTGTGTGCCACTGTGTGTGGCTCTTTTTTTAAAAAAAGTCATAGCCTGGAGGCTTCATAGTGCTTAGTTCAAAGCTATACAATATGGATGTTTCAAACTATTTTCTATCACCATTTCTAGCATTTTGTAGCAAAATACATAGTGTTGTGGGGTAAATTCATGTGGTCTTTTAAAGGTGCATCTATCTGAACTGTAAACCTAAGAAAAACTTTTTTCCCCTTGAAGGAAACACGGTATCAGTTACTTCAGCTTCGGCCTGCACAGAGAGCATCATGGATTGGTTATGCTATTGCTTACCATTTATTAGAAGATTATGAAATGGCAGCAAAGATTTTAGAAGAATTTAGGAAAACCCAACAGGTAATAACAAGAAAACAGTCACTAGTCTGATTCTAAATATAACTGAAAGAATTGTTTTTATTTTGAAATAGTTTTATACTTAGAGAAAAGTTGCAGGTATAATTCAAAGAACTTTATATAGAAGTTCATTCACATTATCTAATGCTAATATTTGATGAATTTACTTTTAAATCTCTGACCTGCATCTCTATTTGCATTTTCTTCCTTAAACATTTGAGAGTAATTACAGACATCATGCTCTTTATCCCTCAGTGCTTCAGTGTGCCTTTCCCAGGAATAACTCTATAATTGTCAGTTCTGTAGGTACTTATGCAGAGATGGTTGGACATTAATTGTTATTATCTAAGTTATAGCCCATATTGAAAATTTACTGCTTTTTGTATTCTTTCTACCAGTTTTTTCCTCATTCCCACTTTGGAATCATATCTGGCATCTAGTTATCATTTTTCTTCAGTCTCTTTAATCTGAAATAGTTTTAAAAATGTTCTTAGTATTTCATGACATTGATATTTTTGAAGAGTACAGGCAGTGCTTTTGTAGAATGTTCCTTACTTTGGGGTTTTTAAAAAATATTTTCTCATTAGATATAATTATGCATTTTTGGTAGGAAACTTTAGACATAATAATGAATCCTTCTCTGTTGATCAGATTGAGAGACACATGACGGCTCTTTTTTCCATTTGATTTCTATGTTAAGGTGGTACCTGCAACTATAAAGTTGAGTTTTATCCTCTGTTTGAATTTATTAAACAATTTGAAACTGAATAGCTTTTTCTCATCAAACTTTCATCACTAATTTTATCATTTATTGGTTATGATTATTACCTGAATCAATTACTCTCTTACCTAGATTTATTATTAGGCATTTCTTGTTAAGATCTTTCCCCTCTTCCATATTTATTTAATGTACATAAGAACTAATAGATTGTTCTTTTTATTCAATTTATTATAAACTAATATTGTTTCTGTTTACTTAATTGCTTCATAGACAGATATTTTGAGTAATTTTTTAAAAATATGATTTATCAAATAGCTGTTATCCTTTGACTTTTTATATTTTTGAGTATACAAATTATTTTCTAATAGGAAAACAAAATTCTTACTGTTAGTATTCCTTATGTCCATGTACAGACATCCCCTGATAAAGTGGATTATGAATATAGCGAACTCCTTTTATATCAAAATCAAGTTCTTCGGGAAGCAGGTCTCTATAGAGAAGCCTTGGAACATCTTTGTACCTATGAAAAGCAGATTTGTGATAAACTTGCTGTAGAAGAAACCAAAGGTATTTTTAAAAGAACATCATTTATTTTAATATTATGTCGAAGAGCAAGGCTGAATAGTCATCAGCTGATAGCTGAGTGTAGTTCAACTTTTTGATGATGTAAAATCTAATGATTGTGTACGTTAAATAATTTGTGGTAAAATATATACTTAATGGATATCGTTAATATTGGGGAAATTGCAATTAAAAATTAGTTGAATGAAATAAGTCAACAAAGCATCCATTTTTGTGTTTTACTGATGTTTTTGAGACAGGGTCTCCCTGTGTGGCCAACCTAGTTTCAAACTCCTGAGCTTAACTGATCTTCCAGCCTCATTGGGGTATAGCTGGTATCACAGGCATGCTCCACTCTCTTAAAGTATCTTTTCATAAATACAGAGATTCAAAATTATTACAGGGTTTAAACACAGAACATAGGAAGCAATTATAAGATACAGGATTAACTACCTTAGAAACAGCTTATTAGCAAAACTACAGTGGAGGTGGTGTGTGCCAGATTTCTTAATTGCCAGTAACACATATTGAAAAATTGGTATTCACTGAAATGTATATAGAACATTCCTGGGTGTCTTTATGGTTAACATGAATGTCTTTGAGGGAGTAAAAAGAACATTAATTCTGGAAGGAAAGGAAACAAGGTTTGGGTTTATATGTGTAGTTTGTGATGGAGGTGGGTCAATCCCTGAATAAATGGTTCCTGTGCTGCTATTTATTAGAGGGTCAAGGAAAAAAAAGGAGGCCCACGTTTTTAGAAGTTGAAGACATGATTGTAAAATATGATAGAAGAATAAGTAATTGAAAAGACAAATATTTTTTAAAAATTTTTAAAAAATAATTTTTTTATTCTAATTAGTTATACATGGCAGTAGAATGCATCTTGACACGTCATACATAAATGAAGTGTAATTTCTCATTCTCTGGTTGTATTTGATGTAGAGTTAACAGGTCATGTAATCATATAGGCACATAGAGCAATAATGTCTAATTCTACTATCCTTTCTACCCCCATAAATTTTTAAGAATACCATCTAAAGTGTTGCTTTGCCCTGGCTGTTTGGGGGAACTTATGCTTGCTGTTTTCACATTTCTTTGATTCACTTTGAAGTTAAGACACTATAAAACTATAGAATCTATGTGCGTAGTAAGTATAGTCATTATTTGCTCGCAGGTAAACTTTTGTCAGAGGGTAATGCTCCTGGCAAGAAAAACTGGACATCTGAAGCTCCTGAGTGAACTGTAGGTCCAGGATAGCCCACTTTAATTTGAATTGATCATCCCTTAGTTTTCTATGGGTTATAAAGGGAGGAGGTCTTTTGGGTATAGACCGAGGAGAGGGATAGCTGGATCAAATGGTGGTTCCATTCTCAATTTTCCAAGAAATCTCCATACTGCTTTCCATATTGGCTGTACCAGTTGGCTGGTGGGACTCCACCAGCAGTGTATGACTGTACCTTTTTCCCCACATCCTTGCCAACAATCATTGTTGTTTGTCTTCATAATAGCTGCCATTCTGACTGGAGTGAGGTGAAATCTTAGAGTGGTTTGATTGCATTTCTCTAATTGTTAGTGATAATGAACATTTTTTAATATATTTGTTGATTGATTATATATCATCTTCTGAGAAGTGTCTGTTCAGGTCCTTGGCCCATTTATTAATTGGGTTATTTGTTTTTTTGATGTTTAGCTTTTTGAGTTCTTTATATACCCTAGAGATTAGTATACTCAAAGGACTTAAAAACAGCATACTACAGGGACACAGCCACATCAATGTTTATAGCAGCACAGTTCACAATAGCTAAACTGTGGAACCAACCTAGATGCCCTTCAGTAGATGAAAGGATATATATATACATATATATACAATGGAACATTGTATATGTGTGTGTGTGTGTGTGTGTGTGTACACACAATGGAACGTCACTCAGCATATATATACAATGGAACATTACTCAGCAATAAAAGAATAAAATCATGGTATTTGCAGGTAAATGGATGGAGTTAGAGAATATAATACTAAGTGAAGTTAGCCAATCCCAAAAAACCAAATGCCAAATATTTTCTTTAATATAAAGTGGCTGATTCATAGTGGGATAGGGGGAGAGAGCATGGGAGGAATAGACGAACTCTAGATAGGGCAGAGGGGTTGGAGGGGAAGGGAGGGGCATAGGGTTATTAATGACAATGGACCGTGATGATCATTATTATGCAAAGTGCAGGTATGAAGACATGAATTGTATATAACCAGAGATATGAAAAATTGTGCTCGATATGTGTAATAAGAATTGCAATGCATTCCGCTGTCATATATAAATAAATAAACAAAAAAAAAATAAAGGAAGTCTGACATGATGGAAAGATCAGAAGTCTGGAAAAAATAGATCACAAGTTCTTTTTGTTGGTTACCAGGAACAAGGCTTGGACCTCAGTTTCTTAGTAGAAATACTTCATAGTTTTCAAGGTAATTTGAAGCATAATATTTTCTTCATTCCTGTTAATAATTTTATTATTGAGGAAGAATAGTAGATAGGTCAAATTAGATTCTGACTCAGAATTGACCCATGGATTTTAGCAGTTTGGAATTTGTTAGTGATCTTAACAAACACATAATCTGAACATTTGGGAGGAAGGTAATAAAAGCCCTAATATCAGATCTTTTCAAATGAAAGTGAGAGTAGAGGAATTGAAATTGTTAAGCACAAGTGACTCAGAAGGATTTGTTGTATAGGAAACAGTGGGGTGGTGTAGATGAAATATTGTAAGGATCTAAAGGTTTCTTTTTTGTAGCATGTATTTGTGCTGATTGGGAAATGAAACAAAAGAATACTTGATAATGTAGAGGGGATGTGATCTTGTAGATAATTTGAAAGATGAACTTTAAAAGTACGTATGAATAGTTTATCCCTAGTAACAAAGATGGTTGTACATGGACAAGCACGTGTAGAAGTAGAGGTATTTGGGAGTTTTCTTATCATTGCTTCCATTTTCTACATGAAAGAGAAACAAGGCACTCAGCTTTTCCACAAAATATATGTTGTTAGGTTTGGGACAGGTATATAAAGAGAAGGAAGCTGAAAGTGGACTTATTCTAGCTGCAAAGGCATTATTGTTAGTGGTGGTGATTGAGGGGAGAGAATGAGATGATAAAGATCACTTGGAACTTCCTGAAGTTGATGAGTGGGCAAAGATAGGTAAAATGTTTTATAGTTAATTCCTTTGTGTGTGTATGTATGCGTATGCACACGTGTGTGGAACTCAGGATTCAACCCAGAGCCTCGAATACGCTAGGCAAGTACTCTACTGCTGAGCTATATCCCCACTCCTTATATCATTAATTCAGAGTTCCCTCCATACTAAAAAGGTGGGAGGAGTTTATGGGGAGGAAATGAGGGTGGATGCAATGTAGAGTAGTAAAATTGCAGGTTATTTTTTATGTTTGCAGTGAAGTTGATCTTTGATTAATATAGAGTAGACTTTGCCAGCTTGTATTGTTGATATTATGAGCTTGAGTTATTGGGGGTGGAGATTGCTTGTGTGCATTATAGATATTTAGCAGCATCCCTAGCTTCTTCCCTTTAGACCCATCACCCCAGTATGACAACCAAAATTTCTTTAGATAGTGCCAAAAGGTACCCTGGTTGAAAACCACTGGTATGGATGTTAGGGATATGAATTATTTTAGCTAAATTGCTTGGGTTCAAATTCTGGTTACCAATACTCTTTGAAATATCCTTCACAGGTTTACTTAAGTTCTCTGCTTTAAAAATGATGAAAAAAATAGTAACTTACTTCATAAAGTTCTGAGAATTTGGGTTGGGGATGTGGCTCAAGCGGTAGCGTGCTCGCCTGGCACGCGTGCGGCCGGGGTTCGATCCTCAGCACCACATACCAACAAAGTTGTTGTGTCTGCCGATAACTAAAAAAATAAATAAATATTTAAAAAAAAAAAAAAAGTTCTGAGAATTTAATTAGTTAATATACAACATTTAAAATGCAAAGTGAATATTCAGTTTGTTTTTAATTACCTGATGGAAGTGAAGAATGGAAGGGTGAAATAATAGTTTGAAAATAATACCTTTGGTGAATGGAAGCTGATAAATAGTATGGGAAAACAATCCTGAGTAGTGTCAGATGTTCATGTGACTTTGGAGCTCATGTATTTCCATTCCAACTATTGTCTCTCTTTATTCATCTAACTTGCTTCCTTCCATGAGAAATTGTTCAACAAACATTTGGAATTATCCAGTCTTTAGTGTGGTGTGAAGTAAATAATGGAAGCCTAGTTTTGAGATAGTTTTGATGCTTGTTACTGCTAATGTTATTCAGGGAATGATTTATTATAGCTGGGGGAAGGCAAGCATTGAGTCTATAATTTGCTAATATGCTTAAAGAAAAGGGAATGGTTTGGGATTGGAGTAAAATTAGATAAGAGAGAGATAGTTAAGCTTAAAGCAGGATGCTTATTTGGTTGTTGGAAGAGATAAAAATATAAAGACTAATGGGGCTTTTTTTGGTACCTGGGATTGAACCCAGAGATGCATAACCACTCTGAACCACATTCCCTTCTTTTAACTTATTTTTTATTTTTATTTTTATTTTTTTAATTTTGAGATAGGGTCTCACTAAGTTGCTTAGGGCATCATTAAGTTGATGAGGCTGGCCTTGAGCATGCAATCCTCTTGCCTCAGCCTCCTGGTCCACTGGGATTATAAGTGTGTACCACTGCTTCCAGCTAGGCCAGGTGATTTTGAATGTGGTCAGGTTGTTATGGATTGCTACCATAGAATTGTTTTGTAGTTGATTAAGGGATCATGAGGACAGGGTATTAAATTGGGTTATTGATTTAGATGTCAAAGTTCTTTTTTTTTTAATTCTTTTAAAGTTGTAGATGGACCTTTATTTTATTTACTTATACATGGTGCAAGCATCAAACCCAGTGCCTCACACATGCTAGGCATGTGCTCTGCCCCTGAGCCACAGCCTCAAAGTTTTTCTTAAGATATTAGGAATAGTTGAGGAAGATGGTGGTTTGGTGATAGGTGTTCAGTTAACATGGGAATGTGGCCTGAGTTTGGACAGTCTTCCCTGAATAAATAGAGGATCTGAAGAAAATGGCATTTCTAGGGCTAGAATTGTAGCTCAGAGCGCTAGCCTAGCATGTGTGAGGCACTGGGTTTGATCCTCAGCACCACATAAAAATAAATAAAGTTGTAAAAAATATAATAACATTATTTTTAAAAATGGCATTTCTAAATAATGTAGACTTCTAAGAAGGAGATAATAAAATTACATGATAAATAGTCTTCTTGGAGGGAGATGGGACTTCCAGAAGGATAACAAATCTATCCATTTCTCAACATTGATTTATAATAAGGTTTTAAGAGAAATTTTTGAGGAAAAGTTCAAAAAAAAATTTGAAGATTTTTCTTAGCTTTTTTTTTTTTTTTTCCTTAAATAATCAGGGGAACTTCTGTTGCAATTGTGTCGCTTGGAAGATGCTGCTGATGTTTATAGAGGATTACAAGAGCGAAATCCTGAGAACTGGGCCTATTACAAAGGCTTAGAAAAAGCACTGAAGCCAGGTAGAGTTGTTAATACTAAGTTTTAATTGCTTCTTTTGTTAACGTACTAGAAAAATAACTGTTAAGAGTTGGTTCAAAAGTACATTGCATACTTCCATTTCATATGACAAATTGAGCATGTCCTAAAATCTTGTTTCTGCTACAAATTGATTGAAAACATCTCAATTTTAAAGAACTCACAAATGCACAGTAGCCTCAAAATCATGAAAGGGAATTTTTTTTTTTAATAGATATATTTTTAGTTGTAGATGGACACAATGCCTTTACTTTTATTTATTTGTTTTTGTGTGGTACTGAGGATTGAACCCAGTGCCTCTTGCATGCTAGGCAAGTGCTCCACCACTGAACTACAAACTCAGCCCTGAAATGGAAATTTCAGTTGACAGAAATGGAGATGTTTTCCTTAAGGAAAGATGCAAAGAAAGCATAATCTGTGTGGTAAACTGTGGCTACAACAGAAGAGCCTCCCAGTGTCATATGCATATAGCCTTGCTGAATGAGCAGTATTGTTCCTTTGTAGAAAGACAGATAAAATTTCCATCACTCAGATAAACTTGGTTCCAGAAACCCTGTTTGTGGCCTCTCCCCCAACTTCCTCTTTCCCAAAATGGTGTCCACTTGTGGAGATAGGCCCAGAAACAAATAGGCAGGATTCCTAGCAAAATGATATAATATGAAGCTATTTCCCTCAAGTGAGCCATTCTTATTACCATTGATGTATAGAAGAGAAACCTGACTACAGATACTTTGTAACAAAGATTCTCAGACTATCATGGGAACACCAGCACTGGATAGTAATTAACAGTGACTACAAAAGGGAGAGTAGAGATGGTGGAGGAATTTAAGATGAATAGAGGGCATTGCAGCCATGAAACATGAATAGTCATGTGAAAGTACTCATTAGGAATCTAGGAAATGAAAAGCCTATTAATTGAAATAAAAATCTTAATAGGCTGAATATAAGAGAGGTCACAGCTGAGAAAAAGTAGTGAAATGAAAGATTAAACTGAGGAAAGCCTATTTATGTTTGCACTGAGAGTAGAAGAAAAAACATAAAATAAGTAGGGAGAAATGTAAGAGAGGGGATTGGTCCAAAAGCTCTGGAGAGATCAAAGGAGAGCAGTTAGAGGGTTGAAGATAAACAGTGGAGAAGCAACATTAGGGGGACACAGTAGTGAAACCTTTTCAGTACTAAGTAAAGCTCTCAGATTTTGAAAGCGTACCTAAGTGAGAATGGGATAAAGAAAATTATACTGTATAGTTCTAGGTATTTAAGATATGAAATAAATTACTGGATATAAATATTTTTAAATGACAATATATTTAGGTGGCAAGATTACAAATAAATTTTCTTCTCATCTTCAAATTGTCTTGTTACATATTTTAATTACTGTGAGAAACTTAAAATTTGCCATAAAAATGTGTAATTTATAATTACATACAAAATCAAGTTTTCTTTTTCACAGCTAATATGTTAGAACGGCTAAAAATATATGAGGAAGCCTGGACTAAATATCCCAGGGGACTGGTGCCAAGAAGGCTGCCATTAAACTTTTTATCTGGTAAGTTGAGAATAATGGCAAAGGCATGAAAATGCTGTTGGTTTTAAGCATGAGTATGTAAATGAAGATTAAGGTATGCTTTGTTAGAGTTGTGTCTCTGGGCAAATGTAAGCCAACAGGATTTTTCTCTTCCAAGGTGAAAAGTTTAAAGAATGTTTGGATAAGTTCCTAAGGATGAATTTCAGCAAAGGTTGTCCACCAGTCTTCAATACTTTGAGGTCCTTATACAAAGATAAAGAAAAGGTAAAATAAAATACAATGTTTTCTTTTAGTGTCATGTCTTTATTCAGTATTTACAATGATTGAGTCTTGATTATCCCTGTTGTGAATCTGCTATCAGTCTTCTTAGTTTGCAATTTGAATGCCTCTGTGCCTTTTAATTCCTTTTTCTCTTTGGTAACTCAGTGCTTGTTTTCTTTCCTATGTTTTTGCTAATAAGTTCATGAATCAGTGTGGGTTATAAAAAGTTGATAAAATAGTGATTTCTCCAACATTTTCTCTAATCCTTATTTATTTCAGAAGTCAGAAGTGATTTTTTTAAAACCTATTTTAGCTTAGTAATTTTCTGATTTTTATTTGGTAGAGAAAAAAAAAATTGTCAGAAGAGTTATTTACTGTCCCCAGTGAGTTAACTTACTCTTTTCAGCACTGTGTTGTAAGATTCAAAATGCTTATTTAGAGGGTGTTTTAATCTTAATTTACATTAATTTGCTTGCAAGTGCAAGCAAAACATGTTAGTTGGATTAAAAACAAAATATATTGAAAAGAATCAGAGAAATGAAACAAATTAAATATGAATAACCATGTACTATAGCTTGCATTGCCAGTCTTTATTGAAAGACTGAAGTTATGGGCTTTATTTCTCTTTTCCTTGCACAAATCAAGTCCATAAAAATGTAACCTTGTTCAGCTTAAAGAAGAGAATGAATGAAATAAGAATATTCAAGATCTCTCAGGAAGCCAGGAAAAGGTAGAACAGTCCAGACTCTGGAGAAATCACACCTGGATAGCCACTTGTTCTCCTGGGCCTCAGATGCCCCAGTGTTCTGTTTCACTTTCAACTAATGTTCTCTCCTGGATTATGAAAGTGACAGTTGAACACAACCATCTACTTATGGAAACTTCTCTTTTCACATACTGTTTAATTCTTGATTCTTAAAGAACAAATGTTACTCGTGGGTGTTATTTATGTGATTTGAGATAAAAATGATTCAAGATATAAATCATATACAGTGTTGCCTTTCCTGATTTCTGGTTCAGCTGATGCTTTATTTTCTACCAGGGAAAAGGAGTTTACCAATAAGTTTTTTTAAAAAAGTTAGAGCTTAATGTGTAGCTCACAAATATATTACTTACATTTTCAAATTTTTACTCAGAGGGTAAGATATTTATAAAGGTGAGTGTGTTTATTTAGTCTTCATTAGTAAATAGCAAATTTTTCATGAGTGGTAACCACGTATTTTTTCTATTAAAGTGTGCTTATGTGTTTATACTTTAGGTGGCAATCATAGAAGAATTAGTAGTAGGTTATGAAACCTCTCTAAAAAGCTGCCGTTTATTTAACCCCAATGGTAAGTGCCTAAGCTTTGCCTTTTAAAAACACCTTGAAATTCTTAATACATTATGAACTTCTTAATCAGAAGGTCAGTATTAATTATTTGTTACAAACATGGTACATTACAATATTTTTCCTACTATAATGAAGAACCGTTAATTTGTACATTGTGTAACGATATTTTGTTAGAAGAGATTCATATTGGTTTATTGGGAAAAGTTTATGTAAAATTTAAAACCTCAATAAAACTAGAGGTAATAATGTAAATGTCCTTCCTATACATCACTCAACTTCAGTAATTTTAAATTCATGTCCAAATGTATTCGTCTTATTCATTTATAGTCTTACCTACTTCCTTCTGTTCTTATATTCTGAAATAAATCTGAAACTCACATTTCATTTGTGAATATTTCAGTATGTTTAAAGATAAAGAACTTAAAATATCCTGTAATTACTATTATCATGATTGAAAATTAATACTTTCACCCAGGTGCTGTGGCACATGCTTATAATCCCAGCAGCTCTGGAGACTGAGGCAGGTGGACTGCAAGTTCAAGGCCAACCTTGGCAAATTATCTCAAAAGAAAAAAAATAAAACGGGGCTAGTGTCAAAGCACCCCTGGGTAAATCCCCAGTACTATGAAAAAAAAAAAAAAAGAAATTAATGCTTTATTTACATAAACTATCCAGTCCATATTCACATTTCCCATTATATTTCTTTTTTCCATACTTTTTAAAGTTTGTCTGAATGTAGATCCAGATAAGGTTTATAATTTACTATAAATTTTTTGTTGAAGAAAATTTTTGTGTTTTCTTAGTCTAGGTTTTGAATGTACCCCTACATTTTAGCACATTGTTCTTTTGTCCTCTGAATTTTCTGTAAGTTGGTGGTTGGATATAGAGTTGTTTAATATGGTAGCCATTAGCCACAGTGACTATTTGCACTTTTTAAAAATTAAACAAAATTCAGTTCCTCAGTAACAGTACATTTCAAGTGCTGTACAATAGATACTGCCTACCAAATTGGACAGGGCAGATATAGAACATTTCTGTTATTGCAGAACCTTCTAATACATAGGTCTGGCTTGAGGTTTGATTAGATGTGATACTCTATTATGGTTGTTTTGCTTTTATCTTTATTTTTTTTAATCATCAGAGGGGCAAGCCAAGATTATTTTATAGGTGGCGTATTCTTCCATCAGTAGGCATATCTTGTGATTAAAAGAGAAGTTTCATTTCTTTTCTGCTTACCTAGTATTTCAGATTGTATAGGAAAATCATGATAATAACGTTTTTTTCTCGTCTACCTTTTTTTTTTTTTTTTTGGTTCTGTACCAATTTGGAAAAGAATGAATTGGTTCAGTAGCATCTTTTGGAGATGGCAAATAAAAATTTAAAAATTATGAACTTGTGGATTTTAAACACACTTGATATTTCCAATCTCAAGTGGTTTTATCCTTCTCGTGCCATGGTAGTAATTGGTAGCTTTTTTGCTATTTGATGTGACAAGATACTGTAGTTTATCTTGTACACTGCCACTGAAGATCTGGAATCATTGTTTTTCCAGGACCTCTGGTTTCTATACTGTGAAAGCCCAATATGGAACCTGGGGTGTGCATTGCATAAGTTGGTCATTGTTTCTAAGTCTCAGATTAATCTTAATAGTACTTTTTAAAAGGCGTTACCATGGTTTCATTGGTTAATCATCATGATGTTCCTTTGATTATCAGCAATTTCCTACATATTTTACAAATGTGGAAGAGGTTCAATGACATGCCCAAGAATATGCAGCACTTTTGTTGCAGATCTATCAGATCGGGAGTTGGTGAGTTCCACTCCTATTGTTTGTCCACTGAGCCATCTTGCTTTTAGTAGGAAGAAAATAAGCAGTATATTGCTTTATTTGAAAGCAAATAACAGTTCCCAAGTTTTAGAAATTTTGAGTTTAAAAAAAATTTTAGTGTGTAATTTAAATATACAACCCACACATTTTTGGGGGAGTATATTAAATCATGAACTAAAATATAAGGTTTTTTTAAACATGTTATCTCATTTTTGGATATAGTTTTTATTCAGACTAAATAATTCATCTTTGTATGTTCAGTATAATATTAGGTTACTAAGAATACCACCAAAATTCAAAATAACTGCATCACAAACATACATACAGTTAAATGCATTAGATAGAAACTCAAGTAGTCTTTTTCGTTTGTTTTTTTAAACCTCATATTACTGGGGAATTTCTTTTGATTCCCCCCCC
>NW_026000037.1:14842600-14859435 GCF_001458135.2 Marmota marmota marmota
CCCCCACCCTGCCTTAAAAGAGCATCCTGATCATTGCATTCTCTAGTTCTAGTACAATTTTGTCTCCCTTCACTCTTTTTTTTTTCTTTCTTAAGGCAGTTAGTTATATGATTAATCTTATTAGCCTTATTTGTTATGAAAAGTTCTTAAATGCAAAGCATTGTGCTAAAATATTGTGAGGATGTAGAACAGAAAACATGATCCCTTCCAAAGATTTTATATACCATGATGTAGTTTTGTACACAAACTACTTTCAAACTTCTTTCCTTATTTATATAGGGACCATTTTGAGGGGGGCACTCTTAACATGTGTAATACCTAATCATTTGAATTCTCTTCCCCTATTCCTCACTTTTTAAAGATGATGGAAAGGAGGAACCACCAACTACATTACTTTGGGTCCAGTACTACTTGGCACAACATTATGACAAAATTGGTCAGCCATCTATTGCTCTGGAATACATAAATACTGCTATTGAAAGTACACCTACATTGATAGAACTTTTTCTTGTGAAAGCTAAAATCTATAAGGTAAAAATCTTTCCTTTTTCCTTTAAGGTAATGATATTAGTCATAATTTTTTCTGTATTTTATAGATTCTAAATGTAAGAAAAATGACATCATACAAAACATGGAATAAGAAGTCTATTTCTTAGTCTGATTATGTTTATAATGTGGCCATGCTTTTTTGATCCTTCATCTATGTCTATATACATATACATACATAAGGCCATTCATATGTATTTTATAGGTATGTACTACATATGTGTGCGTATATATATTTCTCATTCACACATATCTGGTTTATTCTCTTGGTTTGGGGGATTAAAAGTATATGTAATCCAAGGGTAATTTTATTTGCTAATAAAGTATGTGATTACAGTAACTGTTAATTATGGTCACCCCTCGGTATGTATAAATGAAGTGAAACAGTGAAGATTTTATTATGAATTCTACATATTATCTTTTCTGATTTGCCTTCTGGGCTCTGCTTATGAATTTTCAGTCTTATTATGATTAGCACCTTAAAGTTGGTTCTTCTTTCTATTGCAAATACAATTTCATAAATCAAAGTTTTTGAGAGTGGTTATAAACTAATAGTTTATTTAGCAGGAAATTAAGTAATTAATTGTAAATTGCTATTTTGGTGGGGGTAGGCAGTATTAGAAATCAAATACAGGGTCTTACACACTCTAGGCAAGCACTCTGCCATTACATGGTATTTCTAACCCTTTTAAAGCCCAGGTTTTGTTCATCAGGTTTTGTGGCTTTGCCAAATGGACTGGCTGGGTGGATTAGAATCAGGATCATTGGGAGAATGTCCATTAATGTTCTAAACAATAATGCTTATCTGTGGTTTCTTTGTTGTGGAAATTGGCTATTAATTTCCATCTTAGGACTTTTAAGTTGGTATATATAAATTTTTATTTGGTTTAAAGACTTTTATTAATATTTATTCTTAGATTTTGACAGCTATTTTTGAGTATTGCTATGTGCTAGGATCTATATATATAATGGGACTAACAGTAAATAAAATAGTTAAAACCAGACTCTCTGTCAGAGAGCATGCATTTTAGATGGCCAGAAAGATACTGGAACTTAGATTATAGAGGAAAACATGCTTGTATATTGAATAGCATCTTTTGAGCTGTGAAAATCTTTTTTTTTCCCTTCATTTGTTTATTTTCATTACTTATTAACAGGTAACAAATTACCTGCACAGTAAAATGAGTGTACTTATTGGTTTATTTTGCTTTTGTACCTTGTAAGCATGCTGGAAATATTAAAGAAGCTGCAAGGTGGATGGATGAAGCTCAGGCCTTGGACACAGCAGATAGATTCATCAACTCTAAGTGTGCAAAGTATATGCTAAAAGCCAATCTGATTAAAGAGGCTGAAGAAATGTGCTCAAAGTTTACAAGGGTTTGTACAACTTATGTTCTTATTTATGAATAAAGAGGACTTGAGCCAGTTTATATTCATACTGTCTCCTTTATAAATTTTGTTTTTAATATTTTCATCAGCAAAATAGTCCAGATTTTAATTAGATTATTATATTAGAAGACATTTAAAACAATGTCAGTATAAAACATTTTCTTTTTACATAGTTGTATGATGGATTTTTAAATTCTGGTTTATATTAGTATATATCTAGAGAAACTTTTTAGGGGTTAAGAGAATTAGTATCTATTGAATATTTGCTGTGTACTGGTGTTCTTTTTCTTATGCTAATCTCTGCTGCACAATTAACGTAAACCTTTTATTTAATCATTTGAAAATCTATTATTTTTAGTGATTAAAAAGTAATTTCATTTTCTTTCACATATGAACTATTCCTTTTTACCCTGAGATTTTGAGTATAGATCCAGCAAATTGTTTTGAAAGAACTCATATCAGTTGATTATCTTTTTCCTTTTTAAATCTTGTGATGAATGGTGTATTTGGTAAGAAATGGTCTTGATATGTGTGATTTTTCATGTAGGAAGGAACATCAGCAGTTGAGAATTTGAATGAAATGCAATGCATGTGGTTCCAGACAGAATGTGCCCAGGCATATAAAGCAATGAATAAATTTGGTGAAGCACTTAAGAAATGTCATGAAATTGAGAGAGTAAGTACCTTATTTATCTTTTTATTCTGTCAGACATTGAAAGCTTTTTTGGGAAATCTAGTTTTTTTCCTCTTCTATTTATAATTCATAATAGGTAATTCACTGTTTTCAGTTTTTGTAATAGAAGAATTATATGCTTTGTTTTTAGCTAACTTGTGTATGGTATTTTTCTTGTAAGAACTCTTTTTTAAAAATTTTATGTTATTGTATCTTAGCTGTTTTTAGGTTTTGTTTTTAATCTATCTTTGGAATTGCTGCTGCTGCTTCAGTAGTACATAATAGTTCATTAACTAATCCTAGAATCCCGTTTTTTGTGGGGTTGATTTGTGATGGCCAGCAGTATATTCTTGATAATATCCAAGCTTCACAACCCTTTTACAATACGTCTGTAGCATGTGCAGTTCTTTATTTTTTGACAAAGTCTTTGTTTTCTTAGTCTTCTTCACTTTAGATTCATTTCTATCACTAGTAATAGGTTTTGTTTTTATGTGTGTTTTTCACAGATAAAAATAGTTTATATAATTCACATTTATAATATTGTCAAGCACAGAATCCCATTGCTTGGTTGAAAGGTGGAAGTTGATGATTGTCTGGCTTACTAGCTAGCTGATTTATCTCCTATATACCAGCATTAAACTACATAGGGTTCAGATTTATACCCTCAGAAAAGAGTATTTTTACCAAATGCTACATATAATAATCCTTTACAGATTGTTCTAAATTGTCTAATGAGAGTCTACTGTACTGAACCATTATATATATATATATATACATAATCATATTTTTAGTTACATCTTTTTAAAAATTTTTTTTGTAGTTGTAGATGGACAGAATGCCATTATTTTATTTGTTTATTTATATGTGGTGCTAAGGATCGAACCCAGTGCCTCACACATGCTAGGCAAGCACTCTTCCACTGAGCTACAGCCCCAGCCCCCATCTTTCATATTAATCAGTTATGGTTGGTTTGTCAGAATGACTTTACTTAAATCTGATTAAGGCAGGAATAAATTGTGTGTGTGTGTGTGTAAATAAAAGCATTGTGCTTTTCTTTTATTCAGCAGTTATCAGTGCTTGCTGTATATCATATCCTTTGCTAGGTGATGACCAACTATATTTGCTTATTTGATATGTAAAATATTTTATTTATGCAAAATATTTATATTGAATGGTTGTAATTTTTTGTATATTTTTGACTTAAGTTTTCATTCCAAAGAAACAAGTAATTCCAAGGCTTTGACTTTATAGTTTTCTTAGACATTGCAATACTTCAGTGTAATAATAAAAAGGTAATTTTGTTAGCATTTTATAGAAATCACTGACGACCAGTTTGACTTTCATACATACTGTATGAGGAAGATTACCCTTAGATCATATGTGGACTTATTAAAACTAGAAGATGTACTTCGACAGCATCCGTTTTACTTCAAGGCAGCAAGAATTGCTATAGAGATCTATTTGAAGCTTCATGACAACCCCCTTACAGATGAAAATAAGGAGCATGAAGCTGACACAGGTATAACATTCAAAGACTTCTTTTTATTGGCTCTGGTGTGTGTGTGTGTGTGTGTGTGTATTTATTTGTGTCTTGAGTAATATAGTTTTTTCTCAGCTTTTTATTGAACATCTTCTGGGAATATGTTTTACACAGTTAGAGAACAATAGATATTTTGTGAATTTCTCTAAGCAATAGAAGATAAATACTGCTTACTTTCAAAATAAGTAGGGATTTAATTATAAATAGTCTTTAACATTTAAGTTTTAATTTCACATTTAATATCTGTTTTACCCAGCTAATTACTTTATAGTACTATAAATTTCTAACTACATAATTAGTGTGGGACTCTGTTAGTGTTGGCTGTTAGTGTAATTCCTCTTTTTAATAGTAATTTATAATTAACCTACTGAGACCATTATTCTTTATTATCTGCCACTGCAGATAAAAAGCAGATAATAGGGGCTGGGGTATGGCTCAGTGGTAGAGCGCTTGCCTAGCACGTGTGAGGCCCTGGATTTGATCCTCAGCACCATATAAAAATAAATAAAATAAAGTTATTTTTAAAAAGCAGATAATAAAGAATAGTTCAAATTCATGTTGCAGTCTTGTTTTGATTATTAAAAAGTGTTTTTTTTAGCTGGACATGGTGGTGCATGCCTGTAATCCCAGCAGCTTGGGAGACTAAGGAAAGAGGATCTCAAGTTCAAAGCCAGCCTCAGCAAAAGTGAGGCGCTAAGCAACTCGGTGAGACCTTGTCTCTAAATAAAATACAAAATAGTGCTGGGGATGTGGCTCAGATCGCATGCCCCTGAGTTCAATCCCAGGTTACCACCCCCACCCCAAAAAAAATTTTAGAGAAGAAAAGGTTTATTTTGGTTCAGTTTCAAAGGTCTCAGTCCATAGTTGGCCAACTCTGTTGCTCAGGGGCCATCATGAGACAGAACATCATGGCAGATGAGTGTGGCAAAGGAAAGTTGCTCAGCTCATGGCAACCAGAAAGAAGGGAAAGTGTAGGAGACAGAGGAAGAGGGCAGGGATAGATATAGTCCTAATGTCCCCTGGTGACCTACTTTCTCCAGCCATACCCCACCTGATTATAGATCCCATCCAGTAGTTAATCTACTGATGAGGTACATCCCTCAGGATCCCATCATTAACACCTCTGAAATTTGCTGCATCGTCTAAAACACGGACTTTTGCAGGGCTATTGCAGATGCAAACAATAACACCTATGACTTGTAATGCTGGAAATACTTAACATCTTGCCCATGGCAGAAAAAGTTTGCTGACCCTTGGTATAGCATAATAGAAAAAACTTAACTTCAGAGTCAGTAGATTTAAATTTTTGCTCTGCCTTTTATATTGCTCCATGTTGTCATTTTTCAAAACTGAAACCTCTGTTTTCTCATGCAGTCATCCTGCAGTACCCTCAGAGGATTGTTTGCAGGACCCTCTTTGGATACCGAAATCAATAGATGCTCAAGTCCATTTTATAAAATGGCACAGTATTTGCAGTTAACCTACTATGCATATCTATCAATACACTTTAAATCATCTATAGATTGCTTATAATACCTACTATGTTGTAAGTGCTATATAAATGGTTGTATTGTTTAGGGAATACTGGTGAGAAAAAAATGTCTGAACATGTTTAATACCAACAGAATTTCTCCCCCAAATATTTTTTGTTTTGAGGTTGGGTGATTCTGCATGCAGTGCAGATGCAGAACCTACAGAAACATTTTACACTCTAATCCATGAGAATATTACATTATGTATGGTAGCATGTAGCAAGGATCCAAGTGGTATAGCAGTTACTTTTGGTTTTAGTTTTTAAATTTTTGGGGCCCGGTACTGAACCCCAGGGGCACCTAACCACTAAATCCCTAGCCTTTTTTTTTTTTTAAAGGGAGGGGGGGGGAGAGAATTTTTTTTAATATTTATTTTTTAGTTTTTCGGCGAACACAACATCTTTGTTTTGTATGTGGTGCTGAGGATCGAACCTGGGCTGCACGCATGCCAGGCGAGCGTGCTACCGCTTGAGCCACATCCCCAGCCCCGCTAGCCTTTAAAAAAAAAAAAAAAATTATTATTTTGAGACAGGGTCTCACTGAGTTGCTTAGGACCTAAGTTGCTGAGACTGCCTTTGAACTTGAGATACTCCTACCTCAGCCTTCCAAGCTGCTGGGATTATAGGCACGCACCACTGCCCTTGTTGCAGTTATTCTATACATCATTGAAAAGACAGCTCTTATATGGTCATAATCTTGTGTTTCCAGAAAGTAATTTTTTGCTGCTTGTTTGAAATATTCCTTTTTTACTATTAAGGGATGTTTTTTTTACCAGGAAAAAGAGCAATAGGTATGTAATTATTATTGGTGGTTGCATATTATTTATTGCTGGATAATAAATCTATCTCCAAATCTAGCATCTTAATTGTTTCTGTGAGTCAGGAATTCAGAAGCATCTAAATGGTTCTAGCTTAGGGTCTCTTATGAAGTTATAGCTAAAAGTTGGGCTGCGCCTGCAGTCTCATGAAGACTTGACTAGGACTGAAAGAAAGGTACATTTCCTAGGTAGCTCACTCCCAGGGTTGTTGGCATTCTTTAGTCTTGTAGTCTCTCCATAGGTTTCTAGAGTTCCTCAAGAGGTGGTAGCATCACAAGAGAATGAAGAGCATGAAGCCACAGTACCTTTAAAACATTCTGTTTTCATCTTGTTACTTCCTTTACACCCTAATTGGTTGACAGGGAGTCACCAAGTTTAACCTGTGCTTGTTAAAGAATTTGTGAATATATTATATATATGCAAAATATAGTTAGTCCTCCCAATGCCATTAGAAGTGTTATCCCATTGCAGCATTAGTTTAAAATCTAGAATGTTATCATAGGAATCAGGTAAGAGTGCTGATGTAGCTTTTCTACTATAGCTTTTCAAATATAGTTCTTGACATGTAATTCTGTGAACTAAAGAGACAGTTATCACCAGCTATATACCTGGTACAAAATGTTGGGACAGTCACAGGACTCCCATGGTGCACATTCTTAAAAGGCCCACAGAATTTACTGTTTCATGTCAATTCTCAAGTCCAGCTGGGCACAGATCAATAGTTTCTTGATTAGACTAAAGACGGAGGACTGATTTTCTATGGCTCTTGGATATAACTCTTGCTCTCTGTGTTCTTGGTTCCACCTTCTTAGTCATCCTTGCTTTTGCTTGAAAGGTGACATTGTTTGCAACTGAATATTTTTTCCATTTGCTTCCTGCCCTTATAATTTTGGGTTTGTAAAGGCCAGTGTGATTTTGTACTCTTTATTTTTTTCAACCAAATTTTGGTATGCTTCTGTCTATGGAATTTTCTTAAGACCATTAAAGCTCTTTTTGTGAATTTTATTGGAATCCACATATACCTTGCATCTTCAAGTTCCTTACAAGTTTTGTTTGATTGAGAGGTTCCTGTTGAGTCATGCCTTAAAAACTTTTTGGAGAACTTTCTTCAGGTTGACTATTATTCTAAGGCACCCACTTTCTGAGTTCTGGGTCTTAAAAGATTTTATAGCCAATATTTTGACTTTCTCTCTTGGCATGTGTTTTCCTGACAATGACTTGGATTTGATCTTTGCTTTTTAGCCATTTCTGAAGAGATTTTTATGAAAATTTTCAAAACCGGCAAATCCCTGATTCTTCCATTAGTTGCTTTCTTATCTTGCATTTTACTCTAAGCAGAACTGTAATCAGGTGCTACAATTTAACACTTTGCCTGAAAAATCACCTTAGCTGGATCATCAGTTTATTTTACAACATTTGCTAAACTTTTTGCCACTTACACTTTAAATCTTTATCTGCAGTCCCCTCAACGCTGACTTCTATTAATAGGCTAAAACTCTTCAAACTTTCATTGAAGTTCATTTAAGTCCACTTTTCCCTGCTTCCTGGTTCCAAAGTTATTATCACATTTTAGGTTTTTGTTATAGCACTGTTCTACTTCTGCATACCAGCATCCTCTTTGGTTATCTAATGCTGCAAAATACATTAGTCAAAAATTTTATATGGCATGGTTATCATCTGACAGTTTCTGTGGTTCAGGAATTCAGAAGTCACATTAGCCATATGGCTCTGAAGAATCAGGGTCTAATATTAAGGAGATTGAAGTCAAGATGTTAGCCAGAGCAGTTAAGGATTGAGTTGGGTTGGAAGACCTGCTCCCAGCCTAGCTTACTCTTGTAGTCTTCAGTTCTTGGCCACTGTGTCTTTCTATAAGGTAGATTGGGCTTACTTACCACATGGCAGCTGGCTTCCTTGGAGTGATGCACAAACAAGGAAGATTTACAATGCTTTTTTTTTTTTTTTTAATCTTAGGTTATTACATACCTTCATTTCTAGTACATTCTTCTTATAAGTGAATCATTATTGTAAAACCTATGTCCAAGTGAGGGGAAGGAAATAGGCTCTGCATTTAAAAAAATTTTTAAAAAAGAATTTATTAGTTGTTGATGTTCCTTTATTTTATTTATTTATATGTAGTGCTGAGAATCGAACCCAGTGCCTCACCCATGCAAGGCAAGTGCTCTACCAGTGAGCCACAACCCCAGTCCCATAGCCTCTGCATTTTGAAGGAAAGAATTTTGTAGGCATAATTTGAAATCAGTGTAGTATCTTTTGGAATGAAATTTTTCAGTATTAACAAGTGTTAACCAAATAAACACTGAGCATGTAGTTTTCACATTTGTTGCATGAAATCTAAACAATATACATTTTTCACTTTACTATATTTATTTGTCCGTGTTTTATTATTCCTTTGAGACATTCTGAACTTTGTACCTGTAGAGAGATTATGAATTTTCAGTGTAAAAATTTAAGTTATCATAAAGTTATTCATTTATTCTGTCTTAACAAATCTTTTGAGTGTTTTCTGTATGCTCAACTTGCTGCTAGGCCTTGAGAATATATAGAGTATGAGTAAAGTGGCATCTCGTCCCCAAGGAGCCCACATCTATAAAGAGACAATGTATAAGATATTGTGATGAACAGAATATATGAAGTATAATACAAAGCAGAGTATAATATAGCAGAGTACAATATAATAAAGCCATAGAGATAGCTGCAACAACTCTTTTATGTTCAAGAATTGCAAATAGTTTATTATTGCTGGAGGAACTGGTGTGCTTTGCCTTGTTGCATGTTTATATGTATAACCCATGTAGTTAAAAAAAAAAAATTCCGAAGAGGTTACCTGTTTTTGCTATATTACGTGGAACCATAAAAAGGCTAGGTGTATGTAGGCACATTTACATGTGTTGCATTCTTTTATAGGAGTTTGGGAATAGTAAAAAGTATAGGTTGATAATTATTAGTCTGATTAACATGCTTTTAATTTCATTAACACTTACTGCCTATAGCGAACATGTCTGATAAAGAGCTAAAGAAGCTACGTAACAAACAAAGAAGAGCTCAAAAAAAAGCCCAGATAGAAGAGGAGAAAAAAAATGCAGAAAAAGAAAAGCAGCAGAGAAATCAGAAAAAGAAGAAGGATGATGATGATGAGGAAATTGGAGGGCCAAAAGAAGAACTTATCCCAGAGAAACTGGCTAAGGTAATTAGTAATAGATTTTTTCACAATTGAGTGAAATTTGATGGCCAGCTGTTGTCACTTTTATACTGTCTTATTTGCCCAATGTTATCAATATTAGAGACAAAAATCATGCTCATTTTTTAACTTTCTCTCATTAATAAATATATGTATATATATTTTAAAAATCATATTTCATTTTTAAAACTTGAAATAATGAACCTAGGTCCAGAGTAATTAGTGTGGTTGGTATGGTGGAAAAAGTTATCACTTTTGAGTCATTGTGATCTGGGTCCAGATATCAGCTCTTATACTTCTGTGTGCCCTTGGATACTTCATCAAATCTTTCTGATGGTATTCTCATCTGTAAAATGGCAATAAGTCCTTACTAGGACGTGAGAAAATATATATGTAGAGCATCTAGGGTCTTTACAAGTGGTAAAATGAAAGTTTTTTTGTATCTAGGCATGTCAGAACAAAATACCTATAGAATATGTTTTTGATGGCTTTGTTTGGAAGGAGTGTATTCTTGCCTGTTATGCACATAGAACAGGCATTTTGGAGAAAATTAGCCTAATAGCATCCATACCCCATTGTGGTAGCAGTGTCAGATTACTCTAAGCTATCATAACAAGGAGTGGCATTGTAGGCTATTTTAAAAATTGCTTGCTGTATCTGGGTTTAGCTTTTTTTATCTGGTCCTATATTTCAGTATTGTTACATGCGGCAAATTGTGTCACCGGTTCATGATAACATATAAAATAAAATGAAAGCATTTTTATGTTAGCAGCTATATTATTCATTCATTCATCTATCTACCTATTTATTTATTTATTATTTTAGTTGTAATTGGACACAGTACCTTTGTTTTATTTATTTTTATGTGGTGCTGAGGATTGAACCCAGCACTTTGCACGTGCTAGGTGAGCATTCTACTGCTGAGCCATCACCCCAGCCCAGCAGAAATATCATTTAAAAAGAAGAAAGGAAGAATTGAGAAGGGATTTAGTTAATGAGTTTTATGTGGTGCTGAGGATCGAACCCAGGGCCTCACTTGTACTAGGCAAATGCTCTACCGCTGAGCCACAACCCCAGCTCAGTAGTTGGTATTTCTGAATTCTCTCATGTACTACCCATCTTATGTTCCTTTTTACATCTTCCTTTGTAGAGTTTAATCATTTTAAACATTTTGTTGCTATGCTGTGAGAGTAGTGAATAGAGACTACTGTACAACATGTCTTGACATGGGATTTCAAGTCACTTTGTAAATTTAAAAATTGTATATGATGAAGAGTGTCTTTGCAAAAGATGTCCTAAATTGCCAATCAAGTACACTGTAGTCTTTGGTGAATTTAAGTCTTTGCAACTGCGTGCAGTATTATTTATTTATTTAATTATTATTTTTTTTCAAAGAGTGACATAGAACAATATGCATAACATTTGCAACTCTATCCAATATTTGACTCAGTGAACATGGGACCATAGTTGAACAGGAGGAAGGCACAACTGCTGTTCGTTAAATCTGTCTCAGTTCTTATGTGCAGCAGTCTTCCTATAGTGATTGTGATTTTTGGTACTTAAAGACACTGTTTTCATACACATATGCAACTAATATTATTTTTTATCTTTTTAAAAAAATTTTTTTGTAGTTGTAGATGGACAGAATGCCTTTATTTTACTTGAGGATCAAACCCAGTGCTAGGCAAGCTTTCTACCACTGAACTACAGCCCCTGCCCTTTTTTTTTCTTTTTTTAATCTTTTGACTACTGTTTTTCCTCTTAAGCACCAATTTTAGAAGCTCATTCTTGTTTGTATGTTTTCATTTATGTATAACCCTGTACTTAATATGTGTGTTTAAAGATGGAATATAGTTTTGTTGTGATTGGGTATGTATATTTAAACAATTAAATTTGACCTGATGAAATCTTCCCTGTGAAAGACGCACAGAAACTGAGACTGTATGTGGGAACAACAGACCCCAGCCAGGTCTCCTTTGGAGACATATGTTCTTATTTATTAGAATTACAGACATAATTTGTTTTCTCCCTCTCAATTGCTTGATTTTACTACATACTGATGCTTGTATAGATTTACCTTCCTCTGTTCCTTGTTGTTTTTCATCTTTTTTTTTTTTTTTTAATATTTTAAAGTTGTTGATGGACCTTTATTTGTTTGTGGTGCCGAGACTCGAACCCAATGCCAGGCAAGTGTGCTACCACTGAGCCACAACCCTAGCCTCTGTTTTCTATTTTTAATAGTAGTTCTATCACCCTGAGAGTAAATGATCCTGGTTAACATACTGGCCCTCAGTTCAGACTGTACCCCCACGTACATGAAAAATTTGTTAGAACTGATTGGCATTTTCAGTTTTCATTCTTTGCCTTTCCAGGGAAGAAACATTTTCTTCCCTGTGTTTCACAAATTGAAACCCAATAGAATATAGTATCATGGGAACAAGAAGCGAAATATTTAAAACTGTGCGAGAAAAGCACATGTATAAGGACCACATTTTCTCTTCTACCCTTTGGTTCTGGACTCTGTAGTTATTAGAGAGACAGTTCCATATATAAAGTTTGTTTCTGGTTTGGAACACGTATCCTTCAAAATAACACCATTCAGCAATGGTAGCTGGGGTTTTAATGGATAGCCTTACTGTCCTATAAGGCTGACTGCTCTACATGAAAAGCCAGGGTGAATCCCAGAGAGATTACTTTATTGCTAAATTTGTTTTAATTCTGTGGAGTAATTTCCTTGGTGAGAACTTATATTGGTAAAACCACAGATATTCTATTGGCAGAAGCCTGTTGGATAGATAATGGCAAATCCATTTTCCATTGAGAGTAAATTGTTACTGCTTCTTTGAGAGAAGAATTTAGTCTGATAAATATGACATTGTTCTCCATCCCACCCCAGTGTGCAGGAATTAACTTGTCTTTATACTCAGTCTGGGAATATAACAGTAGCATGATCATGGGGTAAATATTACACCTGCTTAGTAATGATTACATGAACATGGCATTTATGTGATTAGTAATGGATGGTAGGGGCAGAATTGTATAAAGTCTTTAGATTTCATCTCCATTAGTATGGCATGTAAATAAAGTGATTTTTCTATAGAATTTGTAGTAAAACAAAGCAAGACAGCATGGATAGTATACTCTTCTGAATATCTTGATTATAAAGAACATTTACTTATTCTGTAATGTTGCTGACAATTTTCTTCATACTCCTTTTCTTTTGATGCTATTTTACATCCATTGTCTTTTTTCTTTTGGCTGTTGTTTTTCCCTGGTTGTTCTTCTATTTTATCCACTTCTTTTTTTTTAATATTTATTTTTTTATGTGTAGGTGGACACAACACAATGCCTTTATTTTTATGTGGTGCTGAGGATGGAACCTGGGTCCCGCCCGTGCTAGGCAAACGCTCTACCGCTGAGCTACAACCCCAGCCCTATCCACTTATTTTTTGATAGTTTCTATCCAGAGATAATATGACATCTGTAGTTAAAAATCAGCAAGAGTTCTAGAGTTAAAGTAGAATACTTTGCTAGCATGCGTGAGACCCTGGGTTTGATCCCTAGTACTCACACACACACACAGTTGTAGAGTTCAGAATCTCCTTTGTTTAGATTATGGGAAGTTAAAATATGACCGTATATTTCTGGGTGATTGGTAAGTGAGGTTCTCCCCCCACCCCCATATTTTTAACAGAATAAAGTCTCATTCTCCAAGAATCTTTTTTTACATTTGTATAATATCTTTTATTTTTGTTAGGTTGAAACTCCATTGGAAGAAGCTATTAAATTCTTAACACCATTGAAGAACTTGGTGAAGAACAAGATAGAAACTCATCTTTTTGCCTTTGAAATTTACTTTAGGAAAGGTAGGCATTTACCTTGTTGTGGCCCTGATAAAACTGATCACTGTTTTTCTTAGGTATAGAGAGACACTTCAGATAGCTTTACCTTTGTAGGCTTTTTTTGGACAAATGATTGTAGCATCCTTACAGAAATGCCATCCATGTGCAGGATGTTGTGGGGAATGACAATGATATAGTTACCATTACGAAGACATTAAAATCAACAATAGATAATATAGATAAACTAGGTTTAAGGTCAAATATGTGGTTCAGTGAAATAGCTGATGATTGGGTAAAATCAGCTATTGTATATAATGCTCAGAATAGTGTTTATCCCATAGTAAGCATCAAATAAATGTTACCTGTTATTAGCTATTGTTATAAATAGAAGATATTTTGGGTTGGATCTTGAAGGATGAATCGTGTTCAAAGTGAAAGATACATAGAAGGGAAGAGTACCCATTAAGAAAACCCAGGAGTGTATGAATATGTTGATGTTGTCTATATAGCTTTGGAGCAAGGTAAAAGATAAGGGTCCTGGTTTTTAGACTCAGAATGCTGAGACTATATACAGTAGATAATAGGGTTTTATTGTACAGAATTGATGTAATCCAACTGCTTCATTAAAAACTCCATTGGAAGAAGCTATTAAATGCTAAGAGTCAGCCAAGTATATGATGCATGGCATTTTTGGTTGAAAGGTGACGCCAGCTAGCCATTGAGATGATATGATTATGTTAAGATTTGCATTCATATGGATATTGGACTCCTGCTGTTCACCTTGGCCTGCTACAGGACTCCTGGAGAGTTCCCATTGGTTGGGGAAGTACAGTAGGAGAGAGTTCCGGAGGAAGAACTTCCTCTGGGGGTTCTCTTCCCGGGGCGTACAGAACATTGGCGGCAGTTTCAAAAAATAAAGTTTGTTCCTGCTTGAGTGGCTCGTGATTTTGTGCCTAGCCAGACTGCGGCAATTAAATTTATCTCAAGGTGATGCATTTTGAAGAAGAACTTTTATTAATGAAGACAGGAGGTTGTTATATCAGAAAAGTAAATTGTTGAAAAGCCAGGCTTGACAGGGTATGCCTTTTTATGTCCCTGCTACTTGGAAGGCTGGCACAAGAGGATCACTTGAACCCAGAAATTGGAGGCCAGCCTGGGCAATTTATTAGACATTTAATTTTATTTTTTTTAATTAAGTTCTTGGGGAAAAGTTGCTACATGATAACAGATTTTTTTTTTTTGTCCTGAGGATTGAACTCAGGGGTGTTTAACCGCTGAGTCACATCCCCAGCTCTTTTTATATTTTATTTTGAGACAGGGTCTCGCTGAGTTGTTGGGATTGCAGGCATGTGCCATTTGCCCAGGCATAATACAGTTTTGAAATAGGATATAGAAAACTTACTATTGATTGGAAGAAACAGAGAAGAAATCAAAAGATAATAGATATGGTCTCTTGATAAAAATTTTGATTTTCCAAATATGTTTTTTACTATATTTTCTATTTTTCATAGTGATTATAAATTAGAACATAAATTTAATAAATAGCAATATTCAAACTTTTAACATTTAATACAGCTCTCCTCTTTATAAATGTTCTTAGATGTGCTGAGCACAGTGGAGTATGCATATTATTCCAGCAACTCAGGAGGCTAAGGCAGGAGGATAACAAGTTTGAGGATAGTCTCAGCAACTTAGCAAGGCCGTAAGCAACTTAATGAGACCCTATCTCTAAATTAAAAAGGGCTGGGGATGTGGTTCAGGGGTTAAGCACCTCTGAGTTCAACCCCTGGTACCAAAAAAAAAAAAAAGCCGGGGGTTATCAGATGGAACTCCAAAATATAAAGTACAAAAGCTGCTCTGCTTAAAGTGGGGAGGGATAATCTAAAGCCCTCACACAGTTTCTTGGCTGCGTGCTGACCTCAGAAAAGGAACCAATATTTGGAATCCACTGTAGTAGTGTGAAATGTGTAATGACAGAGCAGGGCTGTGTTTTAAGCTTCCTGAGTATTGTGGGGAACGGAAAAAGAATTGTCAGAAGAACTTGGAGTTTTGTACTTTGGGAAATGGTACCAATTAAAGAAGTCTCTACAAAAAAATGATTATAAAGACGACATGAAAGTAGGCTGAGTATTCAAGTGAAGATTTCCATTTAATAGGTGGAAAGGCTACTGAAGCTTGGGAAAGATAGAAGTTGAGAATGGGCACCTCATAGGGAAAAATTAGAAATTGACTGAAAATATAACCAAGGTGATCTCTAACCTATAGAGGTGGCAGAGAAATCAGGAAAGGAAAGGAAAGGAATAGTCAGGTAGAAGGTGAATCATTAATAAATTAATAGATCAAAAGAAGGACGTACATACATTTCTTTATTTTGATTAAAGAAAATTAGGAAATAGCTTCAAATTTTCTTTCTTTGTTTGTATGGCATTAATTCAAATATTTCTAAATGCTGTGACGGTTTTCTCTATTTTGTAAAACCTTTTTCTTAATATTATATGAAAAATATGTTGCTAATTGAAGAAAAATTGTTTGCTTTAGTCAGTTCAGTTGTGATGGAGTCTGAATTCATTTTTTCAGTTTGTAAGGTCTTGGCTCCCCACAGGAGGCAATTTATCAGATGTTTCTAAAACATATCTTTTTCTTTTTACAGAAAAATTTCTTTTGATGCTACAATCAGTAAAAAGGGCATTTGCTATTGATTCTAGTCATCCCTGGCTTCATGAGTGTATGATTCGACTCTTTAGTACTGGTATGTTTTTATTTTCCATTACTAAAATATTTGATTATAGTAGTTGATATTTTCTGTGTAAGTAATCTGTATAAGATTATCATAAATTCAGTCATTTAAAAACTTTTGTATATTAAGTTAGCTGAGGGGAAAGCAGGGCACTTTTCTTCGTAATAAAGGCATTTATTTTAGAGCTACAGATGTTATCTGATTTGGACATTGTTTTTTAGCCCAGGTATTTGAGACTCATTTTGGTTGTTTAAAAAAAAAAAAAGTCACATAAGTTGAAGTGTTAAATTATATTTCATTATATAAAGTACCTTACTAAATTGTTTTAAAATTGAAGGTTCTCTTTTAAATTGATTAGTTTTCTCCTTATTATCTCTTAAAGACTTCAATTTGTAAGAATTAGGTTTCCTTAGCACAATTAAGTCATAGATTGTTTTGTTACTTCAAACATGATCATCTGTGCCCTTGAAATATTTTGACAGTCAGATCAGTACATTCATTTTAGTGTGAAATAGAACCATGGAATTTTATAAACCCAAAAGTAGGTCCCCCCCCCCCCC
>NW_026000037.1:14859460-14878112 GCF_001458135.2 Marmota marmota marmota
CCCCCCCCCCCCCATTATCTCTTGTTTTATACTTAAGAAATCTGGAACCCTAAAAGATTAAATAATTAATTCTAGGTAAAATAACTACTTAGTAATGAAATAGGGACTATAGCCATTTGTTCTTTCTCTGTGGTTAAGTATTTTTTATCTGAAATGCTCAGGACCATAAGGGTTTCAGTTTTTGGATTTTTTTCATTCTGAGGAATTTGCTTGTACATAAATTGAGGTATCTTGGGGACGGGGCCCAAGTCTAACATAAAATTTATTTGTACTTCATATACAACTCATATTAGCCTGAAGAAAATTTTATACAGTATTTTTAGTGCAATTGTGTTTTGTGACTTGTCAGACAAGACAGATACGAAATTTTCCATTTGTGGTAATTTGTCAGTGCTCAAAACCTTTTGGATTTCGGTTTTGGTTTTTAAGTAACTAAAAAGGAGAACAGAACAATATACAGAGTTTGAAAATAATATTAAATTTGCTCTCTCATACCCGGCTCCATACATTTGTTTAAAAGTGATGAAATTAAACCAAGCATTTCAATCACATTTTAAAAAGATGCTGAATTTGGACTGAGGTCTAGGTCAGTGATGAACTGGATGCTTAGCTTGCGCAAGCCCTGGTTCAATCCCCAGCAACACAGTGCCCCTTCCCGCACCCCCACCATCCCCAACACAAATTTTAAAAGGAGCTAAATTTATTTTGACTTCCAAGCAGAAGTAAAGCTTTATTAAAATTATATTTATATTTATGAGGGGCTGGGGTTGTAGTTCAATGGTAGAGCGCTTACCTAGCACAAGTGAGTCACTGGGTTTGAGCCTCAGCATCACATAAAAACAGATAAGGTAAAGGTTAAATTTTTTAAAAAAATATTATATTCATGGTTTTAAAAAATAAAACCTTTTTAGAAATGGAATTATAAAAATGTTCTCAATTTTAAAAATTTATCAGTTATAATATTGTAGATAACATGTTAGAAAATGAAAGAATTTCTGTATTTTAGGGAAAATAAAGACACTTCCTTTTTAGTCTTTTTGGGTTGCTAATAAAGAACTTTAAAGCTGGATACGGTGGCATACATGTATAATCCCAGCAACAGGGGAGGCTGAAGCAGGAGAATCATAAGTTTGAAGTCAACCTGGGCAATTTAGTGAGACTGTCTTTAAATAAAAAATGAAAAGGGCTGGGATTATAGCTCACTCAGTGGTAAAAGGTCCTTGGGTTCAATCCCCAGGACTGTTACCCTACCCCCGCAGTCCCAACAGCAAAATTCTTAAAATCATGAATCAGAAATTAAAGTTAGAGTTAATAGGATGGAAATCCTTCTAAGCTTGAGACTTTCTTTTTAAATAATGCATTGAAAGTTACATATTTAGCCAAGTATGGTGGTGTATGCCTGTAATCCACTGGCTGAGGCAGGAGGAATGTGAGTTCAAAGCCAGCCTCAGCAAAAGCGAGGTGCTGAGCGACTCAGTGAGACCCTGTCTTTAAATAAAATGCAAAATAGGGCTGGAGATGTTCAGTGGTTGAGTGCCCCTGAGTTCAATCCCCTGTACCCACCCCAACTCCCCCCAAAATGTTACATATTTAAATGATTTTGCTTGTATTAGTGTAGGTTGATTGACATGACTTCTCTTTCTACAGATTATTTCAGAAAATTAAAATGCATATGGACTTAGAATTATTAATAAGTAGTTAAAATTATTGCATATCTGTGCTATGTTATTGCTCTAGGTGTGCAGCTGAAGTCACTGTTACAAAGAGACTTTACAAAGTAATCCTTATTTTGAATATAGGCAGTGATTATTTGTAGTGATAGAGATGTGCTATCTCTTAAAAGACCTTTAAGAATTTGGGTAGTCTGTTTATCATTCCCTTTGTTAAGAAGAAGAGTGAATATTTGTGAAATTATAGAATATAAGATAGTAGGGGCATTTTTATTATGCCCCAAGATATCTTTAAGTAATATACTTAGTACTTTGATTTAGAGGTAACTTTTCAGGAATACATTTGTCGTGTTAAGTATTGGCTATAATTCCTTTACAAAGATAACTGTACACATGAGCACAGTTTTCTGGGGAGTATGGAAGAAAAAAACCAGAGTACATAACTATTTTATTAGTTGTAAAATTTTCTTGAAGTGAATGTATATTTTATCAAATATTTATTTATATTTCTACTTATGGTACTGGGGATCAAACCCAGGAGTGCTTTACAACTGAGTTACCGTCTTAGCTCTTTTTATTTTGAGTTAGGATCTGGATAAATTACCAAGGGTCTTACTAAGTTGCTCAGGGTGGCCTTAAACTTGGGATCCTTCTGCCTCAACCTCTTGAAACTGGGATCACAGGCATGTGCCCCACCTCCAGCTTACTATTGTAAAGTTAAGCAACTTTAATTACATTTTTGACCAGTACTAAGTAAAAGAAGTTTATATATTAATATTCAGTTTGTCTAGTTTTTTTTTTTTTTAAACAGGTTTATATTCTCTTAAATACTTTAAAAATTAGTACTATTTGGCTATCTGGCTCCACAATGAACTTTATATCTCTTTTCTTTCTCATTTGTACCGCCTCATTTTTTATCTGCCAAGATTACTTTTCTTCTGTATTTGTGTATCATCTCAAATGTCCTTTGATCTTTTATCATTTTATTTAATTCTGTTTAATATTCTCATTTATTTTGCTATATCAGTGGTAATCATTTAGTAGATTGTCCTACAAGCTAGTAACCCATGGTTTGAAAATATGAGCATTTTTTCAACCCAAACTTTTTTTTGCGGGGGGGGGGGCGGCTATTAGGGATTTGAACTCACAGGCACTTGACCACTAAGCCACATCCCCAGCCCTATTTTATATTTTATTTAGAGACAGGGTCTCATTGAATTGTTTAGCGCCTCACTTTTGCTGAGGCTGGCTTTGAACTCTGCATTCTTTGCCTCAGCCTCTGAGCCCTGGGATTACAGATATGTGTACCATTGCACCCAGCTCAAACTTTTAATAATGACAGCTGGCCTGGTAACTTAAGGCAACTCCTTTTGCTTAGATTTGCCTTTTAGTGGAACTTATAATCATTGATGATTACTTAATTAATTCTGTCTGCTGATAAACTAATAGCTTGAACCAAACACTGTTTTAGTTTTAAGATATAATAGGATCCAAATCAGAGACCCCTTAGAAGAAATTTTGTTGTTTCACCCCCAGCCAACCTCTCCTCAGTTATTGTTCTTTGATTCATGTGACTTATTTACTCCTTTTTTTTGGAACAGAGATTGAACTCGTGGTCACTCAACCACAGAGCCACATCCCCAGTCCTATTTTGTATTTTATTTAGAAACAGGGTTTCATTGAGTTGCTTAGCATCTCGCTATTGCTAAGGCTTACTTTGAACTCTGAATTCTCCTGTCTCAGCCTCCAGAGCCACTGGGATTACAGGACTGCGCCACTGCACCTGGTTTGCCCACTAGTCTTTAGCAGCAATAGGTCCTCTAATAAACCTGTCCCATGTGACATTGCTCCTTTCTTTTTTTCTTTTTAATATTTTTTTTAGTCGTAGATGGACACCGTATCTTTACTTATTTTTATGTGGCAATGAGGATGGAACCCAGTGCTTCAGAAGTGTAAGACAGGAGCTCTGCCACTGAGCTACAGCCCTAGCCTAGATATTGCTCCTTTCTTAGAATTCCATGGGCCAGCCAGAAATGGTGATGCAAGCCTGTGGTCCTAGCAACTAGGGAGGTCGAAGCAGAAGATTCCAACTTTGAGGCCAGCCTGAGCAACTTGGTGAGGCCCTGACTTAACAGTTAAACAAAAGCAAAGGGCTGAGGATATAGCTCAGTGGTAGGGAACTCAGAAGTTGAGTCCGTAGTACCAAGGGGAAAAGAAATAAAGGAATTTCGTAAGGCATTTCTTATAGTGGTGGTGGTGGTGGGTGGGGGAGGTTGTTGCTATCTTCCTGGAAGTTACACTTAAAATCTATATGATTTTTTAAAAATGAATTTTTGTGGGGCTGGGGTTGTAGCTCAGTGGTAGAACACTTGCCTAGCATATGTGAGGCACTGGGTTCGATCCTCAGCACCACATAAAGATAAATAAATAAAGGTATTGTGTCCATATACAACTAAAAAAATTTTTTTTTAAAAAGTGAATTTTTGTAAAATTGTAAATGAAGTATGGTTTCATAAGCAACTATTAGTAAGAATGGAAGTTTATGTGTATATGATTTGTTACATGTGTATTTATAGGTTGTTTTTACTTTTGTAGGATTCTTTTCTTAGCAGTTTTGGTTTTTCTGGGGATATTAGTCTGAGGGAAATAAACTAATATAGGTAACAAAAATTATAAAGCGCCCCTCCCCTTTATATTTATGTAGTTTCCAAAAACATTTTAGGTATACCACCAAGGTCCCTGGAAATAATTTGTGTTTTATACAAGATCTGTAATTTTTGAGGTAATGTTCATTTTAATTGGCCCTAACCTATTTTGACAACTTTTCTTTCTATGGAAAGCATTGTTTGCTTCCTACAAATGCATGCTTAACCCTAAGGGATGTGTTAAGTCATTATGGACATGTTATTTAGTATGTGGATTTTTCTGTTTTCTGTCTTACCAGAAATTTTCCTGTTTACTCTTTAATACTTTGTTTAGGGTGAGGAGTCTGTGTCCTTGTGCAGTAGTCTGAAGAATTTCCCTTCTTTCTACCCCCAAGTAAGCCCAGTTGCTATTTATGAGCAGTTTGAGCTCTATTTGTAGTATAGTCTAAACCTGTTATTTCCTTGCTGTCTAATAAATTCAGAACCTTTAAAAAACAAATAAACAAAAACAACTTGTTTCTTCCTTAAGAAACAAGTATTGATAAATTGCCAAAACAAATTTGAAAGTACAGTGGCATTGAAGATTAAACTAAACTTTTTAGTAGCTCATTTATTTGAGCCATCCAGTTCTATAGTACAATAGAAAAAGGTGCTGTTAACCAACAAAGGGCATATGAATGAATTATTCAATTAATAATTTTGTGTAGAATAGTTAACTTAGATGTTTACCCCCTCAGAGTTTAGCGTTAGAACTTTTAGGGTCATGATCCATTAGTGGAACAATGAGATCGGTTATCAGTGGAACATTACTAGCATTTGAAAACCTCAAATAGGACATTACAGAAAATGCCAGCATGTATTGCACATACTATGGATATGGAATGTATATTTGTCCCAGTACAGATAAATAATTGCAAGTCAAAATTTGGAAGCCACCACATTAGTTCTTAGCCATAATGAAAATCTACTTATTCTTTTCAGACTGTGATAAAAATAGTAATTACAATTTATTACACACCAATTAGCATTTTTATACATAGCTTTTTCTTCCTGCAGTTTTTCTAGGTTAGCTGTTTCCCCATTTTATATATCAGTAAATAGATTCAGGGAGGTTATGACTTATTCAAGCCTAGATCCATACCCAGGTCTGTCTAGCTATAAAGCTCCAGACTGTACCAAAATAACAATGAAATAAAGCATAACTTGGATTTAGTCTAGAGAGATTGGGGTCTACTTTTTCACTTCCAAAGTCCAATGAGAATATGATGACTCCAGTGTATTTATTATAGGAAAATGCTTTGGTGGTTCTTAAAGAGCTTTTTATAAATAGCTCAGTTCATATAGTTCCTTGAGATAAAGGTTACTGAAGTCAACCATGTTTTTATTTTTGTTTTAATTGATAAATTTACGTGGATATGGAAGGAAAGAGTAAGAAAATAATACTACATATCATTTAAATTTTTGTAGGTAAGCTCTTTAGATGTTGAATTATCCGTAGGTGTTGGTATTTGTGTATAATGGCTGTTTCATTGATCTCATCAAGTAGATAATTTAAGTACTAAAAACTTTATCAAAGTATCTAAATGCTAAGAGAGTTTACTTTACTTTATTCAACAGTGTGTGAAAGTAAAGATTTACCTGATACAGTTAGAACAGTATTAAAACAAGAAATGAATCGTCTTTTTGGAGCAACGAATCCAAAGAATTTTAATGAAACTTTTCTGAAAAGGAATTCTGATTCATTGCCTCACAGATTATCAGGTAATCACCTTACTTTGTCTTTTTTCAGCTTTCTAAAACAACTTCAGTATTTTAATGGAACAATGATAAGTTAAGCTTATCATTAAGAGGGAATATGCATTTTTTTTAAAAAAAAGAGAACATGTTTTATTTTTATTAGACCTAATAGTAATGTTTACAGAATTCCATATGGAAAAATGTTAGAGGCATGCACAGGTGTTAGTCCTGTTGAAGAGATGTAGTTGTGAGGAGGAGGTGAGATCTGGCTGTATCTATAAGGGGGTGTGGGGTGTAAGAGTTAGCTGGGTATTAAGAAGAGAGATTTGTGTAGTCAGCTTTTTCTTGTTTTGACAAAATACCTAACAAGAACAACTTAGAGGAGAAAAAGTTTATATTGGGTTCATGATTTCAGAGGTCTCAGTCCATGGTCAGCTGGCTCCATTGCCCTGGGCCTGAGCTGAGGCAGAACATCATGGTGAAGGGAAGTTGTCACCTCACAACAGAACATGTGTGGTCTGAGCCAGGAATAAAATATAATCTCCAAGATCATGCCCCCAGTGACCTGCTATTTTCAGCCACACTCCACCAGTCTACAGTTAACACCCAGTAGTCCATTGAAATTATTACTTCATCAGATGGATTAATCCACCTATGAGGTCTCACAGCTCTCATAATCTAATCATTCACATCTGAACATTTCTGCATTGGGGATCATGCTTTCAAAACATGAGATTTTTGCAGGGGATATTCCCAGATTCAAACTAACATCCTGCTCCAGGGCCCCAAAAGTTCATGTCCATTTCACATTGCAAAATATATTCAATTCATCTTTAGGAATTCCCATAGTCTTAACAGTTTCAGCATTGCCCAGAAGTCCAAGTCCAATGTTTCCTCTGAGACTCAAGGTAAACTCTTGTCTGTGGGCCCCTGTAAGATCGAAAGCAAAGTTACATGCATCTGATATATAGTGGCACAAAGTAAACATTTCTGTTCCTAATGAAAGGCATAGAGGTGTAGAAAGAAGGGATAGGGCAAAGCAAGACTGAAACACAGATGTCCTGTAGCTCCATATCTGGCGTCTGGGACACATGGTGGTGACATATGGTCTCCAGAAGGTTTGGACAGTCCCATCCCTGTAGCCTGGTTCATTGTAGCACATATGGCCTCTCTCTTGGCCTGTGCTCACTTTCTTCAACTTTCCTCAGCAGACATCCCAGCCTTCTTGGTCTCTTTTAATCCCAGGGATCCTTACCTCAGCTTTGGCTTTTTTTTCTAAGCCTCACACATCACTCTGTTAGGATGCCTACAGGGATTCTGCCTCTGCTACACTGGCCTGAGCCCCCAGGCCTTCCTTTGAATCTGAGTGGAAGCCTCTATGACCCTTTGTAGCAGCATCCTGTCTTCCTGCAGAACCAGCAGCATGTGGATGATGTCAAGGTCTGCTACCTGCTCAGGCAATATCTGGGCCTCCTTGGGCCACTGCTGCTGAATGAAGCCTTTGGGTGCGTGGGTGGCTGAACATGGTGAATTGAATCCTGGGGAAACCACTTTTCAGGAAGCCTGGGTGTAACATATTCCAAACAAGCTTTCACTTATACACACTTCAGTCTTGTCAATTCCTGACATGCCCTCAAGACATCTTTCCTGTTAGTCTGTGCTAAGTACCTAGCTTCTCTTTAGTGGTGGTATTCTCTTCAGCAATCACATTTTCCTTGGTACCAGTTTCACATCTTTCCTAGCCAAACTGCAAGACTTTCAAATCTTTTGTGCTTTGTGCTCCCAATTCTCACAGTGAAGATGGCTAAAAGCTTCAGCAGTATCTATGCCACTGCCTGCATGCTATGCTGCTTTGAAATTTTCTCCACCAAATTTAACAATTAGTGCATCTGAAACCTCAAGAGCATGTCTATTCTGGTCTTTAAAGCTCACTCCAAAATTGCCCATTAAGCTGTGCTTACAGCATTCTGTGGCTTCCCTCACCTGCATCACCAAACTTTCAAATTGTTCCTACAAAGCAGTTTCATAGACTGATGGGTTAGTCACAACAATGACCCTATTTCTTTGTACCAATTTCTGTGTTAATGTCAGCTTTTCATTTATGTGACCAAAATATGTGACAACAACTTAGAGGGGCTAGGGTTTTAGCTCAGTGGTAGAGCACTTGCTGAGCATGTGTGAGGCACTGGGTTCAATTCTCAGCACCACATATAAATAAATAAATAAATAAAGGTCCATCAACACTAAAAAAAATTTTTTTAAAAAAAGCCAAAACAACCCAATAACTTAGAAGAGGAAAAGTTTATTTTAGCTCATGGTTGCGGAGGTGAGGCAGAATATCGTGGTGGAAGGGATAGCTCAGGAACAAAACTCTTCTTATGACAGCCCCTGGGAGGAGGCCTGTTACATTTTAATTCTATAAAAACAGGCAACTTAAATTTGCTTGTTTTTATAGAATTAAACTTAAATCAAGATCAGTTGTTTCTCCTAGTTCACCATTGGCATTACAAACAAACAAATATAATTGAATATAAACATGTACATAACAATGGAGGTGGAGCTTGCTTTCTTCTCATTCTTCCCTCATTGTGCTCTTCAGATTCTCTCCATGTGACCCTCATCCCATTTCTCATGCTTATGTAGGTATCAAATTTAGCAATGATAAACCTGAAATCATCTCATAGTTCACAAAATCTAAGGGTAAAAGGTCTGTGTCCAAGAACCAAGGTCGGGACTTTATGGGACTTTGTGGATAGTGCTTTAGTGTGGTATGCTTTTTAAATTCCTGGCTAAGAAGCCCAGCAGCTATTATTGCCTTTGTGGAAACCTGAATTCAGCTTTTGTCTCACACCATGGAGATTTGGTAGCCTCTCTTCACCTCCCTCTCCCACTTGTATTTTATGAAGTATTCCCTTCACCACCAAATCCTTATATTTATTTTAGAAAGAAAACTTTCCATGGTTTCACCACATAAAGGCACGTATGATTAGAATATTTGTATTTCTTTATCTCCTTGTGCACATTTCCAAATACATAGTGTTTTATTGCTAATGTATTATAATCTCTTCTCCTACTCTGGACTGTTATAGTGTTTCTCAGGATTTTTGTTTTTTTTAAATTACAGTGTCTTCCCATTTTTAATATGTAATAATACATTATGTGCACCTATATCCTGCATTTTATATTTGATTGAGTAGAGGATAAGATAATGGTTTTACCTTAAAATAAATTTCCTTTTTTCCTCTCGTTTAGCTGCCAAAATGGTATATTATTTAGATCCTTCTAGTCAGAAACGAGCTATAGAATTGGCAACAACCCTTGATGAATCCCTCACTAACAGAAATCTCCAGGTAAAGAGTTTTGAAATAATTTGTAAGAAAACCTAACTACCTTTTCTCTAGTCACCAAGAGAAATAATTGTTTTCTTTATTTATGTATAATATTCTCTAAACCATTATGAATTTGTATCAGAAACAGCTTATCTTAAATTTATTTAGGAGAGAGTGTGTGTGTGTGTGTGCGCTTGCGCGCGCACGCACATGCACGCACCAGGGTACCTGACATTTCATAATGAGTTTTACATCTATAAGTTGGAATAACTATTTTAGAGATATGTTTTTGTAAAGTTATAGAGAGATTCTATAGTTATTTGGGGGTTTCAACTAATTCGCCTTTTCTGAGTTAGCAGTGGTCTCAGTGAAGATTATTACCTACTTATGATTTATTTACCAGGAACTAAGTTAAAAAACTTAAATAGAACAAAATATATATTATGAGGATATGGCAAATGTTACTTCTAGTTTAAATTAAAAACAAAGGACAGCTGCCTCATGTTACAATCAGCCTGATAGACAATTTTATTGATGATAGTTTCATGTTCATTTAATAACAAATAAAAAGGAATAATTAAACTTTTTGGTTGCAAATTAATGCATCATTTAGATTAGAACCTGGATTTAAGAACCTGGTAGCTTGGCAAAGTTTATAGGGTACTATGTTATCTAGAAACTAAATAGTGTTTTCCAGCCCCCCCCCCACCCCCTTTTGGGTACTGGGAATTGAACCCAGAAGTGCTCTACCACTGAGCTATATCTGCAGCCCTTTTTTATTTTTTTATTTTCAGACAGGGTCTCACTAGCTTGCTCTGACTAGGCTCGAACTTGTTATCCTTCTGCCTCAGCCTCCCAAGTCGCTGAGATTACAGGTGTGCACCACTGTGCCTGGCCTAAGTAGTGTTTTCTTTTTTTAAGAGAGAGAATTTTTTAATATTTACTTTTTAGTTTTTGGCAGACCCAACATCTTTGTTTGTATGTGGTGCTGAGGATCGAACCCCGGCCACACACATGCCAGGCGAGCGCCCTACCACTTGAGCCACATCCCCAGCCCCCTAAGTAGTGTTTTCTAAGTGAAAAGATAAAGAAAGGGGCTGGGGATGTGGCTCAAGCGGTAGCGTGCTTGCCTGGCATGCGTGTGGCCTGGGTTTGATCCTCAGCACCACATACAAATAAAGATGTTGTGTCCGCTAAAAACTAAAAAATAAATATTAAAAAAATTTAAAAAAAAATAAAAGAAAGAAAACATGAGAAATGCATCTCAGCATGAATCATTTAAAAATATAAGAAACAGACTTACCTAGGGGGTGATTGAAAGAATCATTGTTTTGTTTTCATCAACCCAATTTTTCTTGGTTTGTGCTTGGTTTGTGGATATTCCTTAAGATGCTCCGTAATTGGAATACAAAGTTGAGAAACCAGTGTTTGATTTTGCTGGGTGGCTATAAGCCTCCAAAATATTCAGAATGCTTTCATGTGTTAATTGGCATTGGCATTGTAAATTTTGACATTTATACAGAGGGCTAGGGTAGGTATGAAGTGAAGGGTCATGCACTTGCTGAGTGTTCCTTTAAATCCAGCACCTTGTATACATTGCCTCACCTTAGTCCTGACCTTGTTCATTTATTTGTCTCTATTTATGCTTTTTGTATAAACCCTGCAATTTGCAAGAAATACTTTGAAGGCCTTGAAGAACATTCTAATAGAATGTGTACACAGGAGTACATTTTTTCCTTTTTAGTATGCCCCCCCTTTTAAATAATAATTATTATTTTTTTATTTTAGAAATCGGTTAATGTCAATGTCTCATGAATTCACAAAAAAAGTCCATTTTTGAACAAGTTATAACATGACCTTTCTTCTCTCTTTAGACTTGTATGGAGGTATTAGAAGCCTTGTGTGTTGGTAGCCTAGGAGACTGTAAAGAAGCTGCTGAAGCTTATAGAGCAAGTTGTCATAAGCTTTTCCCTTATGCTTTGGCTTTTATGCCTCCTGGATATGAAGAGGATATGAAGATCACAGTTAATGGAGATAGTTCTGCAGAAACCGAAGAACTGGCCAATGAAATTTGAACATCATTAAACAAGAAAATGGATGATTTTGGACCATATCTAGTGTATAATATTTTTGTCACGCACCTGCTGCATTGCTCTAACTTACACAGAATGAGAGGAGTAAATGGTCTTGCCTTCAAATAGTGTTTTACGTTTTTTATCCTGCTGAAAAAGTATATATAAAATATCTAACATTACAGGACATAGGTTCAGTCTCTTAAAAAATTAAAAGCTGCTAAAATTGAGGGATTAAAAAAAAGATACCTTATCCTATTCCTACCTACCCACCATGTTTTTAAACTAATTTATATAAAATCTGGAGGCTATTACAGCTAACAAAGCAGGTGTGTGGCAGAAATATTACTTTAAATTTGTCTTGTGAGATTTTACTATATCTCAGACAGCATAAATGCTGTTTTAGCACTGGATTCTTTCACTGAGCACAAAGAGTTGTTGGGGCTTTAGCATCTGACTGATTTTGTTACGGGGTTGATTCTGACCATAGGAAGTATGCAATGTGAATCACTATTTACGGAGAAATCTACAACAGATGCTTGATGTTGTAGAAACTGGGACATATAGATACCAAGCAGGATTATAAGAAACCTAGGAGGTGTTCAATACGCTTGTTGTGTTTCCAAAATTCACTGTACATGATCAGTTTGGTGTTCTTGTACCACAGTTTTTAACTGAAGGAACCAGTTGGAACAATCTCAATTTTAACTAAAACTTGAAGAACTAAAATAACAATGCAAACCTTTTAGCATTGTTTTGGCCAAACTTGTTAAAACTGTAATGCAAGAACCAAATGCACTGTGATGTGGCACCAACTAATTAGCAAGCATGAATTTTTCACCCAAGAGTGAAAAAAGAAAATCCACCATGGCTTGAAGTTACAGACAGAACTCCTGACTACCATTCTATGACTGATCAAGAGACTAATAGTTAAAACCTCAGCAGGCCTTGTTCACGATATGCAGAAAAAAAAAGTGCTGCAGTTTAGATACCTCTGGAATTTTTCCACAGTGTCACAGGTTTGTAATACTTGAAGCCCTACATTTCTAAGAATATATTTCTTGCTCAGTTGTTTCAGGCAAGCCCAAGACTTTGTAATTTTTAAAGGGCCCAAGATTTTTTTTTTCCAATAACAGACCAGCTTCTTTTTCCTGCAGTTACAGATGTAATTTCTTTTTTGTTGTCAAACATAAGGTACCAAATATGATGCAATAAATTGTTTTGAAAAACAGTTGTGTGAATATTTCCACTAATCTGTGTTGGGCTTCTGTGAAAATACACAGGTGGAAACAGAGGTGCAAGCCAGAGGCCATGTAGCGCACTGTCAAGCTAGTGCAGTGGGCGCTTTTAGAATGGGCTGATGCTGGTGTCAGGGAAGTTCCGTAATGAAGTGTAATGTGCCCCGACATTAAGGCTTCATTGAGGGTGGGATGGTGGCAGGTACTATGAATGTAACTCATACTCTGAAAGGAAAACAAAACTACTTTGGGAAAAATGAGCCTTAAACATGTCAAACCTGTACACTGAGAACTAGCCTCAGGCTCAATATTCTCATTGCATTTGCAAGATCTGAGCAAATAAGATTAAGTAAAATGAATCAGCTGTGTATATAATTGAACTTTTTGTAGTACTTTTAGTATATAGAGTGTATACTCTAAAGGGAATTTTCAGAAATCCTAATTGTTTCATTGATTCTTTCATAGTACATGACCTGCATTCCACATCCCAGTCTAACAGTTTAGTGATAAAAAGAAAATTACAAACAGAACTCCAGTGCTTTGTTTTGTTTTATTAACTGGCCCTGTCTCAGGAACATCTTAACAGATGGCAAAAAAATAAAACTTTTTTTTTTTTTTTTTCAACTTCTCCTATGAGTGGCAACAGAAGTTCTTATTGTTGGGAAAGAACACTAGTGCTACCTCTGCCACTAATGAGGTGTTTGGAGGAGGCACCAGCCATATGTAGGGGGTATGTGTGTGAATTCTGTTTAAACTCTACTGTATATTGAAATGAAATTCATCTATATGTCTTGACAATGTTCAAATGATGTAGATTGTCTTAGAATGAAAAGTACTCAGAACTCTAAATGCAGATGCCACCCATGGGGAGCTAAATTCCTAACATGTATATTGTATTCCAACCCGATTTTACTGGAAACTATTGAATAAATCTTTTATTTTCTTTCAGGTTTACTTGATAGTGGATACATTGTCTGGTGTCAGAGGACCTTGACTGGGTTCATTTTATGTCCAGACATCACCCCTAAAATATTGTGTACTGTACCCTCTTGCTCTAAGAAGTATCAACTAAATCATCTCATATTTGCCTCATTCATTAATTTCCAATGATACTGTGGGGGAAAAACAGGGTTAGAAAACAAGTGGAAAAAATTGCAGTGATGTTGTAATCTAAACAAGTGCCTTATGTTTATTGCTAAGAACTGGTGTTATCAACCCTTTTGATAAGAAAGGGTCCCTTGACCTGTATTAACATAGGAAAGTAAAGTTCTTTTCATTTTTTCTTTATATTCAGTTACTCTTTGTCATTTCTCATTGGAAGACTAAAATCTTGACTTAGGTTAGTCTACTCAGCTTTAATTAGATAGTTCTGAGTCATACATTTTCACCATTTTTTTCTGTATTTATTATGCGCAACAATAAAGTATGATCTTTCATGGCATGACTAAATGTAGTGCCGATGTTAGTGAAGAGCTTTCCTGTGGGCTGTATCAGGCCCTGTTTTTCAGTGTTTGCATGTACTCTGTGGTATGTTGCTTATTAGAGCTGTGAAACGAAAACTGACTATGAAGAGGTCAGAACAGTGCGGTCCAGATTCAGGTAGGTTACAATAAATTCAGGGAAATCTCTCTTCTGTGCAGTTTCTAGGAATATTTCAGCTGCCATGTGTTCCATGTGTGGGAAAAGCTAAAAAATGAAAAAGATGGGTAATATACAAGACATACTTGTGTAAGTATATACTTGTCTTTCAAAATTGCCAGCCTTGAATTCTGAAATTAGGAAAATTCAAAGAACTTTCTGGTGGAAAGTAGTGTAGTCTTCCTATTTTAGCTCATGCTGCTGCTGCCTTTTTTTTTTTTTCTCTAAGGCAAGGTTTCTTTTTTTTTTTTTTTAATGTGGTGCTGAGGATCGAACCCAGTACCTCATGCGTACTAGGCAGACACTCTACCTCTGAGCCACAACCCCAGCCCCAAGATAAGGTTTCTTAATATTCTGTTTCTTAATAACTGTTGCTGAATCTGCTACTAAGTCTAAATTAAAAACAAGATCCCATGTAATGGTTATGACTGTGTTGTAACATGGGATGCCAAAACATTAAATTTTGTTTCAATTTTGACATTCAAAAATCTTTCAACCTGTAGCAATAAAACATTTTTGGAAAATTATTTATCAAATTGCACTTTTAACTTTCAGCATGCAACCTATGAGATGGATCTTGAAATAAAATATTTGTAGTATGAGGAGGTTCTGGAGAAAGTAATGCTCTATTTTTAGCAGCACAGAAGAGTGTCTTTATACTGTCTAGATATACAAATACCAGAGCAAACTGGTATTTGCATTAGGACATATCTCTTTATGATTACATTAAAAATGAGCCAAAGGAGAGGGAATAGTATAAGAAAGAAGTGGAAGTTTCCCACTGTTGGTTTATTTAGGTGCCTTTAAGTACTGTCAGTTTTGGTACTATTGCCAGAAGAAAGAAAAAACTCAGATAATATTAGAACTTTTACTAACTAGTCAACTACAGACAAGATTGGAAGTCTTCAGCGTCCTTTATAGAATTCTTTTGGCCAAAAACAAAACGTAGACTTTGTTTCAAGGCTACTTATACCAAAAGTATAAGCAAACTAACAGACCATACTGTTTTAAAAATTAGGTCTTTTTCTGTAGTTTAAGTGTCTTGTGTTATTCCATACAAGTGGTATAATTCTTTTTAACTGAAAAGAATTGATTATGATGAAAATATGCTTGAAATTTTTCTGTGATATACACATTTCCACTGCTGCTAAATATTTAACTTGGCTTCAATAAGTACAAATTATTTTAGAAAAAAATCTATTTTTAGAGTATATTCTGGATCTATGGCTTGCTTTCAGTATATTAATTAAATTTATATTCTGTGCATTAAGACAAACCTCCCTAACATTCCAAGCCCAGATTACCATAGGTAGATTGTAACTTTGAGCTTTTATAAATTTGCAGTCTGTTTACTTTGATTTTGATTTACAAGTTTGGGTCCATGGTGTGTGCTTAATGCCTCACCACAAATGGGTAAAGTGTGCTTCTAAAATTTTATTTAATAATTACCACCTCTCATCTTTCCTTATGAACTGCTTATTTGCCTTCAAATAGTCATACTGCTTACCTTTTCAAATAAAAAGATGGCCATTTAAAGAAGTAGGTAATAACATCCCTCTCTTCTACATTATTCCTTGTTAGTTCTGAACTCTGGAATACTAAATACTAATTCTTCATTCATTTAGTGAAAAAAATTAATAGAAGTATTTTTAAAAATGTATTTAGCATAGTTGTATAGTTAATATTTGTCCAGAAGTTCATTAAAAAGGACCTCTAAGAATGAGCCAACTCCTTCACTTGTGATTTTTTATGGCTTAAAATTTTTTAAGAGGCTGTTTTTTCAAACATTCCATTTAGCATAGCATTTTTCCATTCACCTGCTAGGATGCTTTTTATTTGAGAAAAATGACCAATTATAATATGAAGTGAAATTATTAATACTTTGGTTCGGACTCATGTAAATCCATTTTTAATGTGTTGTATGAAATCCTAAGGATTTACACTGGGTACCTGATATAAAGATAGTGACTAGGACAGTGCATAGTAGATATTTAAATCCTTGTTAAGCTTGCTGTGAATATTATTGCTCTACAGATTGTAGAAAATAGCAATAAAGTACTGTTAACTTTCAGGTCACCTACAAAGTCTCACAAATTTTTTTATCCTTATCTGTAATCGGTATATAGTATTTCTGTTTATCGTCCTCTTGTCCCTCTGTTGAACTTAAGGAATTTCCTCAAAATACTCTGAGCCATTATACTTTATTTATGTTAAGAATATATTTGTCACATGTAATTTTTTTCCCCTCCTATAGTTTTTCAGACAAATGGTTGTGACTGGTCTTGTAGGAAGCAGATGCCTAGAGAACCTAGAGAATTTTCTGTTGTCTGTTCTTTGTGGCATTGGTTGGCAGTGAATCTACTCATCCTTCATTTCTTTAGCAACCAGCCACCCAGGTAACATCATGCCCATTGAAATTAAGTTATGTGAGGATCATCACTGTTTTTCTTCTTTCAAATAACAGGGCACTGGTAACACCATCTATGTAGAATACATTTTTAATAGCCTGGTATCTCTGCTTTTAATCATTACAAAGAAAGAGACCCAAGGTATGAATCCACTATTTCTATCTGAACACTTAGAGCCAGTCAATACCTGCGATTCATAGCTGATCTCAATTTGGGTTAGGTGGTTGAATCCTTTAAGTCATAAACTTGACACTTATAATTAAGAGTCCTAAGGGAACTATGATGCCCAGGCCCACGAGCAAAGATTCTGATATATATGATCTGGAGTCACTGTTGGTGATTGGCTTGCCTTCCTTTTTCTCTCTTTCCTTTTCTTCTGACCTTTTCTGTCCCTAGGGATCCAAAATTGAGAACTACCGAAATATTTTACACTATTGGATTGCCCCTCCCAAGGGATCAAAGGGTAAATAACTAACTGTGGAAGTGTAAAGATATTAAAGTTTGACTTGCTTTACATTAAGCGGCAGAATGTAGGTTTTAATTTTGTTAAGAGCTTTTGTAGTTTCAAAGTCCATGCTTTTCATGCTGTTACTATTGTACCAGAGACAATAGTAGAGGAAAAAAAAATCACCTCTCAAGTTTTATTAGATGTATGGTAATGACTCCATTCAAACAACTTTTTAATTATAATTGCCATAGATAGGACCTTGAGTTTTTAAGTGAATGAATACCAGAGCAAAACAGAATCAGGAGGTAAATATTAAATAAGAACAGGTAGATAGATATATTATTCTATATATCCATATTCCATAACCCCGAATCAAGTGCCCATTTGTTCCCCTATAGGGATTATAGGACTGCATTTTCCATAAGTGAATGAATCACTATTATAAATCTTGTGAAAGGAACCATGATTCTAGGATAGGTGGAACTCAGGATGAGAGTGTTTGCCTGGTAGTGTAGAGACTGCATGTAGCCTGGCATTGTGGCACTGAGACAGGAGGATTGCAAGTTTAAGGCCAGCCTAACAATTTAGTGAGACCCTATTTCAAAATTTAAAAAACAAGATCTGCGTATATAGCTCAGTGGTGGAGTTGAATCAGCGGTACTTGGAGTGGGGGGAGATGATGTGAAAGAAGCTAGGTTTATCTTTGTAAATGTAGGATAGTTGTTGAATTTGAAGACCTTGCACATTTGAAATGGTGCTGCTAGCAATGGATAAGAAGCAGAACAGGAGGCACCAGGATTAATCCAGAGACATTGTAGTTGGGCTAATAAATAATCCATTCTCTGAACTCTTTACTATTTGCCAGGCAGACATTTGGCATTTAGCTTTAATTTAATTCTTGGAAAACACCACAGGAATTAGGTGGTATTGCCATTAAAAGGAAATGTAAGGGCCAAAGAAATACAGTAACTTACCACTTATCACAGTTTATAAATGATAACATCTGGAGTTAAGCCCAGGTGTGTATTAGCTGCAAAGTGTTTGCTTCTGAAAACTAGAAAATATAGAATGCCCCAGAAAGAAAGTAGTTAGGACAACAACTGCAAATATGAAAAGCAAGAAAATGGGAGTTGTTTAAGAAGGTAGGACTGCATAAGCTAACTCCTCAGATGAGGTTAACAGATGAAGAAGGAAATGAGTTGACATTGATGTCCAGAGTTTTGGCTTAATGCTTTGCCTCGAAACAAAGTGGGAAGAAGAAACTAAGGGGGAATCTAAAATTGTCTAAAATGAATCTCTCGATCCATTTTAGATAATTTTAGATGCTTTGGGGACATTTAAATGAAGATGCTTATATCATCAGCTAAGGCTCAGCTTAGATTGAAAATGAAGAGGTACGTGAGTTGAAGAATGAGTTGTGTGTGGTATGGGCTGGACAAGACTGCTCCAAAAAAAAAAAAAAAAAGG
>NW_026000037.1:14878136-14904792 GCF_001458135.2 Marmota marmota marmota
AAAAAAAAAAAAAAAAAGTACGAATCATAGTCAAAAAACTAGGCAAAAGCCAGGTGCAGTAGCCCACACCTGTTATTCCAGCAGCTTGGGGAGCCCAAGACAAGGATCACAAGTTCAAAGCCTCAGCAACTTAACAAGACCCTGTCTCAAAATTTAAGAAGGGCTGGGAATGTGGCTCATTGATTAATCACCTCTGGGCTCAATCCTTTGTACCACAAAAAAAAAAAAAAAAAAGGAAAAGAAGATAATGGTGTTGAGGAAAAGTGTTTCAATGATGGGCATCAGTAGGGTCAATATCAAAATACCATGTAATTCACACCTATAAAGTTGGTAAAACTTTTAAAGTCAATATCAAATTGTTGGTGAAGATGTTGTAAAACAATGTAGGAATTCTCAAGCGCTGCCTTAAAATATAAATTGATACAAATTAAATATAAAATTATATCTGAAGGAATTCAGCAATATACATTAAAAAGAATGAAACATGCATATCCTATGAACCAGCAATATCACTTGGATATATGCCCTAAAAACATCCTCGCATATTTTCCAGAGAGCCATGTGCAAGAATATTTAATGTAGTATTGTTTATAATGAAATTTGAAAAAAAAAGTTAACATTTTTAAAAAGGATAAATTATGCTATATTCATATGTTCTGCTGTTAAAATGACTAAGTTAGCATTAAGTGAATCAAAGATGACCTTCCAGTGGGGTATGGTGGTGCACACCTGTGATTTCAGCAGCTCCGGAGACTGAGGCAGGAGGATTGTGAGTGCAAAACCAGCCTCAGCAAAAACAAGGCACTAAGCAAGTCAGAACTATCTTTAAATAAAATACAAAATAGGGCTGGAGATGTGGCTCAGTGGTTCAATCCAAGTTCAATCCCCAGTACCGCCACCCCCCCACACACACCAAATGATGACCTTTCAAAACAATGGTGATCTCCAAAGGAACAATTGACATCATATATTCTACAGATGTATATTCATATAAAGTAAAAATAGGCTTGGGAATCATAAACACAAAATTTAAGACATTAGTTCTCTTAGAGGAGAGAGGGAGATATGGGTGGCTTTACCTATATAATCTACCTAGGCTTTGTGCAGGACTTTAATATGTACGATAGGCATCTAGATAGAGAAGGCCACAGCTTAACTCTTTTCCTATCATGTGTGAGATAGGAAGAGAGTTAGCTGTGGCCTTCTCTACCATGTGTGAAAAATGATTTAACTGTAAAGGCATGACTTGAGCATCCATCAACAGGTTGATCACAGAATTGATCCTTAGGAATCATAGAAGTTAAGTGATTTTAGGATCATTTCTGGAACTTCAACTGAATGGCTTACAGGGCCACATAAGTGATAATACTAACTCCGAATTTTGAGTTAGATGACAAGAGAAAGACAAGAACGGAAGGGAGTTGAGTGCATCAGTGCCAGGCTGAACATAGAAATGTGAGTAGGAAATATAAGTATGAAAAATAGATGGCAAATGGAAGCATTGATAGAGGCCAATTAAAAGATGTAAACCAGACAACAGAAGAAAGTGGGACCAAGAATAAACTGGAAGAGGCCCCCACTGTGCTTGTTCCACCTGACCCAGACTTGTCCTTTGCTATGATGAGCAAAAGAGTGCAGGCATGAAGTTTAACATGGCCTCAGGGAGAGAGTACTGCGCATCAAACCAGACCCACCAAGGTGACTCCATGATTGTCATGTTACTGTTGGGAAAGACAGATCCCAGAATATATGATTCATTAGAATGGGTGAAACTGAAGCTGGGATAGATGGGCAGTCAAAGATCATTTGCTTTGTGATGCTAAAGAAAGTTGAAGATTACAGGATAAATTGGCAAGAAAAACCATAGTGCGCCCCCCCACCCAAGTGCTACAGGTTGCTTAGTGTCACCTTTGTCTTAAAAAGCCCCTTGTGTTGAAGAAAGTGACAAAATCTCCAGTAAATATTCCCTGTGATGTGACTTCACTTTCTATAAGTGAAGAAAGTGATGTTGAGGAGAATGAAGTGAAAGAACTGCAAACAGAGAAGTAGAAGAAGGAGCAGTAACTAGAAATCCTTGAAGTGAAGAAGCAGCTGAGGATGACTGGGTTCGATATTCTCAAAAGGGAATGTTGATGAAACTTCAATGCCACACCAACAATTACTTTGGCATCCTGTAGGAAGCATTTTCTATCATTGCTGCCTTTTCAGCCAGTAGAGGGCCTTGACACCTTCATGCTGCTTACCATCATGAGTGTGTGTTTCATCCCAGCTGCAGAGAACATGGGCCTTTGTTAGGCAACACTGGATGAACTAAGAATAGCTTTTGACTGCATTCTCCTGATGGTTTTGCTCTATCCATATGAACAAGCTTGGTTTTAAAAGGTGACTTCCTCTAAAATTTTTCTTCCAATTAAGGAAGAGGGCCACAAACACTAATGGGAGCCAGAAGGAGCTCGTTCCCAGCCTGCCTTTGTTGAAACTGCCACACTCCACAAGGTCGCCAGCCACAAGTGAATTGGCCACCTCAAAAGATACAAAGCTGAACCAGAAGTATTGCAGTCTCGAGGTGGATGACACACCATACTGTGACAAACTGACAGCATCCTCTCCTCCAGCTAAGTGCCTACAGCAGAATGTGCTTGCCAGCAGCCCAGGCTGTCCTGCACCTGGCAAAGAGGATTCTCCCTGTGCTCTGTGGAGCATTTGAAGCACTTTGGTCTCTTTCTTGGTTTTTAGCAGACAACCATGATGACTTCTTCCCAGACTCGGCTTGTGTTACTGCACATTGCTACACAAGAAACTGAGTGTAGTTTATTGAAGTTTTGATGGCTGTCGGATCTGCTCTGTCTAGTTTTGCGCCCATGTTTCCAGGTGATGAATTAACAATTGTGGATGGTCGTCACACAGTGCAAATGAAAGGCCCAGCCACACGGGCTCTTTTATTTGAGTTGCTCACATTCTTGTATTTATTTCTGTTAAGAATTACTTTCTGGGTGCCTGAAAGTGCTCTGATGCAACACTTATCCCTGAACAATCCATTTGTGATGGCAGGAAAAAAACAGTGAGTCATTGGTGAAAATAGGTGGTTCTGGTAGATGTTGCTTTGTTGCTGTTAGTTGTTAATGAAAACCACATTGTTTAGTTATTTATTAGCATTTAAACAAGTGGGTTTTTTTTTTTTTTTTGCAAACTGTTTTCATTCTGATGCTGAGCAACTCTGTTCAACAAATTTTAATTTGTACTAAGAAGTTGCAAAGCAGTCTCAAGTATTTTAGAGGAAATCCATATTGATGGCAAGGAAAATTTTCAGCTGTACATTTGCTTATAAGTTCCTTCTCTGCAAAACATTATTTTCAGCAATAAGAATAAAGCATTGTCTGACTTCCTTGAAAAAAAAAATAAATGGAGGTGCTGATGAGGTTGAGGGTTAGGCATACCCAGCACCCACAATCAGTTTTATAAAAAGTTGGGAGTTGTGGCTAAGGTTTTAGACCTGTGGTGCCTGATGTTTAATAGATTTGTCACATGAAGAGTGAAGTCTAGTAATAATTATTTAAACAAATTGAGGCTTAAAGGAATAAATAACGTGTTCCAGATTAATTTATTGTGGGGGAAAGATCTGCAGCTTAGTGGGTGTTAGCTAGGGACAAAGCAAGGTAAAGGTGACAGTTGGAGAGAATGAGCTTTGAAGAATTTTACAGGAGAATGAAATGGTTTGGAAGAGAGATACATAATGGCAATACCAATTCTGAGCCTTCTGGCACACAGAATTTGAAGGAACCATAAAGGAAACTGTCCTTGAAAGAAGTCAAGGAAATGAAAGACATTCATCCAAAAAACTGAGTGCATCATGGAGTTTATTTATAGTGGAATAGGTTGCGAAGCCCATGCTAGAATGGGGAAATGGCACTATTAGGTGTAGAGAGCAGTGTGAAGATAAGAAATGAGAAACCTTAGGATGGCAAGGGTTCTGCCTTCTAAGCAGTGACAAATATAATGGAACTGAAAAGTTAGGACTAAAGTTTCTCAGCTTTTGACCAAGTTGTTTTGAGCAAAACTGATAAGGTTGAACCGTGCCTGGAACCTTTAGCTTATCTTTGTGGGGGGTGTCTCTAGGTTTGTGGTGTAGGGTAATTGGTGGGTCCCTGCAAGGGCTGTTCCACAAAACACAAAGTAATAGTATTCAGCTTAGTCTCTGTTGAACTGCCTTGTGGTATATGGTTGATTTCCTACACTCTGGCAATTATGGCACACCGAAGACATAACCCAAAGACTTTTCTCCATAGAGCTGCATATTATTCAGCCTAAGGATCAGTATCTGTGCTTTACATATGACAAAATCATGGGTATATATGAAGTGTGTAGAACACAAAGTACTGTAGAACATTTTCTCATCATTAATTATTTAATAAAAGTCTTACTAAAGACCATCTATCAGGCACTATGTAAGTCCTGAGAATCCAGAGATGAGTATGACATGATCCTTGCCTTAAGATCCTTTAGTAGGACAAAGATAAGCATATTCCACAACACTTGAGGGGTGTTTCAACAAAAGTAGAGATAGAAAACAATAGGAGCTTAAGGGCACAGTAGCTCGTTCTACCTGCCTGCTTGTCTGAAGCAGAAGACAGGGAGCTTCCTTGGCTATTCCTTCTGTGCATCTGCGCTCTGTGGGTCTATATTCAATGTGAGCACATTTGCTGAAAGAGATCTGTGCCTTTCACCTACTCCTATGGTGCCAATGATAATCTATGTGCTGAGGAGTTCAGCATCTCTTTAGTGAACATCACATAAATAGATGTCTGTTCTCAGATATACCATGAGTGCCTCCAGCTCAACAGCAGTAAAAACAGCTTTATAATCTTTCCTCAAAACCTGCTCCTCAACTTTCTGGGTACCACCATCTACTCAGTTGTCAAGTCTGAAACATGGAAGCTCTCTTTGGTGTTTCCCAGAGTTAACTTTTAGAAAGTTACATTTATTATATACGCAAAACATCTTTCAAATCCACCCATTTCTCTCTGTTTCCATTTTTATAATCCTAGTTAAGTAGTATTATCATCTCTTGCCTAAAGTAACAACCTCTATTTGTCTTTTTGTCTCTAATCTTATTCCTTTTAATCTATTCTCCAAACTGCAACCAGAATATTATTTCTAAAATACAAATCTAATTACTTCATTCCCTGGTTTAAAATCCTTCAAAAGCTTCCCATTTGCTTCTAGAGTAAAACAGCTTACAGGGTACTGCAGAATCTGGTCTGTCCTTACCTCTATAGCCTTCTCAGTTCTCGAGTCTTGCTGTTTTCATTTTAGATAAACTTCTTTCCACTAGTCTCCCCTAAATCCTCCATGTTCCTGGTGCTCATTGTATGCTTCTGCTCTCATTGCATCTGCTATACTATATTCAAATTAATTGTCTGTTTCCCTGAGTAGACTAATCTCAGGGCAGGGATCAAGTAGTTTATTTTTGTTTGTGTGTGTGTGTATGTATGTCCACACACACATGCGTGTGTGGTTTAGCACGGGAAGGCCTTGATCCTGAGTGGTCATAGGATCCCCATCACCTACTTGGATTGAGGCCTGAATTCCTGAGGGCAACATAGACTGCACTATGGTAGTCATAATCAACATCTTTGGAAAGGAAATGTAATTGGCTGGGGCCTTCTGTGTGATCCTTGAATGGCTAACTGAAAAAATTTGAACACTGTTCAAAATGTTTTAATGATATACTCCATATTCAACATTGGTAGTGTTGTTTCTGCAGTTTACATCAAAATGAAGAAGTGGATTAAAATTAGACTTTGTAATGAGTTGCTTGCTTATACATTATTGTGTGAGGTAGTTAATCAGACTGTTTATTCTTTTCTTTGTACTCAGAACTTAAATATTCCCTAATATTTTATTTTTTCTTAATAGAGTTGAACAATTTCTGTCTATAGGAACAAAAAATTGGATATCATTTTACCTTATGCAAGGCTCTTATTCATTCACCTATAATAGTTTATTACTAAATTTGTCATGTAAATACTTCTGTCTTCACTACCATCATTGTCTCATATGGTCCATAAATAAAAACACACATGTAGAATTTAAAGCTTTATACTAATCTTTTACTTAGATTTGACTAAAATGGCATAAAAGACCAGGTGAAGAAAAGAAGGGAAGGGAAGAAAAGGAGAGGGGTTGAAGTTGATGGCCCTCCGGGGGAAGTATAATTTTAAATGTTTTATTGTGTACCTGACACACATACATACTTATGAAATTATCACCAGAATCAATGTAGTAAACAAATCCATTATCCCCCAAATCCCTCTGTAATCCCTGCCTCCTTTCTTCTTACTCCCTGACTTTGTTGCATTTTCCAGAGTTGCATATAAATGAGATCATACAGTATTTCCTGTTTTGTCTGGGGGAGGTCTGGTTTCTTTCACTCCATGTAATTATTCTGAGATTCGTCTGTGTTGTATATAGCAATGGTTAATTCCTTTTTAAAAATTTTTGAATAGTATTCCCCTGGAGATGTTCTAGAAAAAAAAAATTTAAACTATCTCCTCTTACTGGAATAAATAATTACAGACAGCACTGGGACTTTTTCCTCTTATACATTTAAATAAACCTTTCTTACCCAAATAAGCTGGTATCAGCTTATATTAATGTGCCTTGTGTGCTGTTTTGTTGTTGTTAGTGGAAACTTCAGAGTTTATCTTACTAATTATGTAGTGAAGAGAACCAATTGGCTGTTTGTTAAAAAAATAGTACCTTAAAAAGACAAGAAAAAGAGCCACTTTTATTGTTGTATAGTGTCTTTCTCAGATGGAACATTAGCTTCTTATAATTTAAAAACTGGACATCTGCTTTCTAGACATCTGTGAACAGACAGGCCAAGAGCTGGGCTCTTCATGGCTCTGCAGATATTCCCCCTGCTTTCCCCACCAGGTCTTTGCCCAAGATTCTTGCTCTGGCTGAATCACCTTTCCTCTTCTACCCACCAAGCAAATTGTGTCCATTTTTAAGGACCTCTTTAACTAATGAAAATCCTACCTGTGATCTTTTTATAAGACATTCCATCTTCCTTTTAGTTATTTTTGCATGTTTTGTAAGTTTCTTTTGAGCATTTATCTTATTTTTATACTATTATGAACTCTTCATGGAAAGAACTTCCCAAGGTACCCTGGTAAGTATTTGTTGTAGAGTGGATAAATCTAATTAAAGAAGTGGAAAAATTATATGCATTTCTATTATTAGCATACAACAGAACAGTGCTAAGATTTCAAAGGGAGCAATTCACTGAACACTTAAATACATTTACAGCCATGTGAACTTTATGTAAAACCCCGTACCAACGTTGAAATTAGGATTTTTACCATGATATTGTGTTCCACCATGTTTCAGCTTTCTGTACTCTTAATATGGTGAGAGCATTTAAGTTTTTTTTTTTTTTTTTGGTGCTGGGCATCGAACCCAGCATGCAAGGCAAGTACTGTACCAACTGAGCTATATCCTCAGCCCCGAGAGCATCTAATATGAATAAAGAAATTCATCCATCCTAAAGTGAATCTTCATAGCGCACATAGCATCTGACTCTGACCTTGTAGGCAACAAGCCCAGTCTGGCTTCGCTACCTTTGCAATCTGATTTCTTGCCCATTTAGAACAAACCCCCTCCCAGCCAACCTTTAAAGCCTGAGCTTCTAGTCATCCCTCCTCCAGTGGGGAATTCACCATGCAATTCCTGTTCCTTTCCAAGGCCCAACATGTTTCTTTTTTTTTTTTGGGGGGGGGGGTCAGTGCTGGGGATTAAAGTAGGGGCCTCACACATGCTAGGCAAGCACTTTACCACTGAGCCACTTTCCCAGCCCCCATATTTATTTCTTTGAGAAGCATTTGTAAACATTTTAACCCATAGCAATGCTTCCCCTCCTGTAAATTCAGCTTTATTGACCTTACTACTCACATAACTTCATAAACATCAGAATACCTGATGTTTGTGACAGCTCATATTATTCGTGGTGACTTAACATTTTATTTGTAGAGATCTTTTCTCCAAACTAGATTGGGACCAGGGACCATGTTTTTTAATTTCTTCTTCTTTACTGGGAATAAGCCCAGGGCTTTGCGTATGCCAGACAAGTTCTCTGCCACTAAGCCACATCCCCCCTTTTTAATTTTGAGACAGGGTCTAACTAAATTGTCCAGGTTGGCTTGCAAATCCTCCTTCCTCAACTTCCCATGAATGTGGGATTACAGGTGTTTACCACTTTACCCAGTGAATTTCGTTTTTTTATGTCTCTTGCTATCCCTGCCATAAGGCTTTCTACAAAGGTAATGCTCATTGAGTATTAAATAGGTAAGTTTTATCTTACATGGAAATGCATTGTGAAGATGTACATGCCCATAATTTGATTAATAATTTCTGTCAACAAAATCAATTAGACAATTTCCTACATCAAAACATGATATAGGCCGGGTGCTGTGGTGCATGCTTGTAATTCCAGCAGTTTGGGAAGCTGAGACAGGAGGATCCAGAGTTTAAAGCCAGCCTCAGCAACCATGAGGCGCTAAGTAACTCAGTGAGACTCTGTCTCTAATAAAATAGAAAAATTGGGCTGGGGATGTGACTCAGTGGTTGAGTGCCCCTGAGTTCAATCCCTGGTATTCCCTGCTCCAAAAAAAGATGATGTAAAAGATGTAGACATAGATGTAGATGGTGTAAAAGATATAGACGTAGACCAAAGCCAATTGTATTTCCTTGGGACCTATAGTAGTCATGATTTTACATATGGCTAATAGGTTACTTCATATAATTGTATATTATGGCAGACAACAGGTTTGGGGCCTACTTTGTGGCTTAGGATCAGGAACTCCATTTTTAAAGTTTATACACTTGGTGGTCACGTTCTGGGAGATCATTTCACACAAACTGAATTAGATTTTCAGCTTCAGTACATTAACTTACCACAGAAAGATCATCATACAGGATGATTAATCCACTTTAGACCAATCATAGAAGATGACATTTTGGCTCAACTAACAGTTGAGCTCTAATTTACACAGTCCACCAAGAAATATAGCTGAGAAATAAAGGAAATAACAGTCTTATTAATACAAAGTTTAAAAATTGTATTTTGAATTAAACTTGTACTTGAAAAAAAACCAGTTTTAATTTTGAAAAGCAGATGATGTAAAGATGTGTATTTGTTTTATGGCCAGTTCTAAGAGACTTTTGGGGTTTTCAAGGGCTTTAGAGGCAACCGGAACTAGTTAAGATTTCTAAACAACTTTTCCATTTAGTAGCATAGATACTTCCCCCCTCCCTTGGTACTAGGGATCGAACACAGGGCCTTGTAAATGCTAAGCATTTACTCTATCTCTGAGCTATACTTCCAGCCCCACATGATATACAAAGAGGGAAAGATCCATATCTGGAGACTATATTCCCTGAGAATTTGGCAAAAATTAGGAGAGAGAACTTTAGTGGTGATATTAACTCTAAGCTCTGATAGATGAAGATTCAAGGGTGGGGACACAGCATAGGTAAACGAGCTAAGAACCCAAGGAAGCCTGTCTGTAGAGGTTCTTAGGAAATGTAAGTCAGTTTCTATTTTAACAAGGTCTTACAGGGAGCTAGGGTAAGGTTATTTAGTTTCCTTATAGTTTCTGCAGTAAATGTTTAAATTTTATACTGACTTTAAAACATGAAGAACATAACACAAAGGCAGGGCATATATGCTAAGAGTTGTCATCAAAATATTGCGGAAAGAGGCGATAGAGTGTAGTGGCAAGGGCAATTCAGAGACTGGGTCTGTACAACAGAGTAGAGGAGGTCCCAGAGAGGAAGCAGTTCCAAATGCCTGATCTACCCAAGTATGCAAATTTGCATAAGTCTCTTCCTGTTTCTGAGTCTCTGGATCCTCATCAGCTAAATGAGGATAAAACCTGAGCCTACCTCATATGCTCCTGTGAAGATAAAATGAGAGAGTCCATGCAAAATACTGAGCAAAAGGGCTCAACCAGCAGGGCATGGTGGCACACAACTGTAATCAGTGACTCAGGAGGCTGAGGCAAGAGGATTACAAGTTCAAGGCCAACCTGGATCTTAAAAAGTAAAATGGATTGGGAATATAGCTCAGTAGTGAAATGCCCCTGGGTTCAATTTCCAGTACTGACCAACCCCCCATAAAGGGCTCAACCAATGTGTGCTACTATTAAGCTTTACTAACAGTGTGAATTTAGACAAGTGGTTAAACGTTTTGCCCTTTAATTCTTCAACTAAAAAATGATGGCTAGAACTAGGTAATACTGAAAATTATTTTATTTGGAATTGGGAATTTAACCCAGGAGTGCTTTACTACTGAGCCACATCCCCAGCCCTTTTTTAAAATTTTATTTTGAGAGAGGATCTCACTAAATTTCTGAGGGCCTTGCTAAGTTTGTGAGGCTGGCCTCAAACTTGGGGTCCTCCCATCTCAGTCTCAAGTTTATAGGCATATGCCACCATGCCCAGTCTGAAGATTTTTAAAATAATTTTACTTAGTTTTGGTTTGGAAATTGAACGTGGAGCCACACATGTAAAATACATGTTAAATACATGTTCTACCACTAAGCTACACTGCCAGTCCAATATAAGTTATTAATTATGGTATGTGTGTTATTACTTCAGGTGATATAAAAAAATAAGACACTTTCCTGTTGTAGCCACCAGATGGCAGGAGTGAAGAGCTTAACTGCCATCCTACTTTTGGGAAAACTTGAGTATAGCTTGTGGCAAAGCACTTGCCTAGCATGTGTGAGGCCCTTAGTTCAGTTCCTAGCTCTGCAAACAACAACTAAACTGTGATAGTAGAAACAAATGTGACTCCATTTTGTTTTATGACTTCATCCTGTAAAACAAACATGCCAAGTAGAAGGGTCATGACTGGGGCAAAATGTTCTTTTCCTTTTGCTAGAGAAACCTTTAAGAACACAGAACTACCTAATGGGGCATTGTTTCTGTAACTAGAATACGGGGCTGCTCTGTTTCTGTAACTGGGGTGACTGGGCTAACTGTGATTGGTTAGGCTTCCCACCGCTTGACTGCACTCTCCTGCTTCTGTAACCTGGCTTGCTTGCATTGGCTAGACTCCCAAACATCCCTTTTGCAGTTTTCAGGCTTATAAAGAGCACCCTTGCAATTGTTTGGGGCTGATCAGGGGAACAGCTTTATGTTCTGGTCAGTTGCCACCGGTGTGCTTCAATAAAGGCTTGATTCTATTATTCTTGAGTGGTCTGGAAGTCAGTTTATGAAACCCCGGGTCGAAGCTTTAACTATAACATTTGGGGGCTCGTCCGGCATCCATTTCTTCCCTACCCTCACGCCAAATTTGCCTTCAACGACGGCCTTTGGACCTTGGCCCCCGAGTAGAGGGGAGCTCCTGAGAGACGTTCCTCAGCCTCACTCCGAGGGTGACTCCAATCTGTCCTAGGATGCTCTGAAAAGCCTCCTGCTGGCCTGTCAGTTCTGGTGAGTCGGCTCTTCTGGGGAAAAGGTCAGATTGGACGAAGTTGCTTACACCTTTCCCAGGACTGGACGAGACGTTGTCACTGTCTCCCTGGAGGTCTCCCTGTGTGATCTCATCTGTCTGTATCTGGGGCCCACTGGAGGCCTCCTTGCGAGGCCTCATCTGTCTGGGGGCAGGACAAGACATCGTCTCTGCCCCATTAGAGGTCTCCCTGTGTGACCTCAGCGATTGTTGCTTGTCCTGTGTCTGTTCTGCTGTTTGTCTTTTCTCCAGCGTCTTCTTGCTGTTTGTTATTTATCCAGTGTCAGTTTGCCAGCCATTTGTCTTGTGTTTATCTGTCCGGCCCTTTTCTTGTTCTCATAACCGCTCTTCTTTCATCAGGACTCCCTGGCTCCACCGACATCATGGGACAAGGAAGCACTACGGAGATCTCCACCTGGACCCCTTTAACTTATTTTCTTAACAATTTTCAGGACTCTGTCTGTTGGTTGGTTTTTGTTTATTCCCTTTGTGTTCTGTGTTAATTTCTACCTCAGTTTGTTTCTAATGGGAAAAAAAAATGGTTAAAAGGGGTTTTAACTGTGCTCAGTACAGCTTGCATTAAAATGTAAAGTGCTGCCAACAGGACTAAAAGAATTGTCAAAAGTAAAAGCTAAAGGTAAAAAGAAAAAGGCATTCTAGAGATTATCTTCATTTAGGAGCTGGGCCAGGTGGCCAACTGGGTAAATCATGTCAGTTTCTATAGAGGACAGATTAAAACTAAAGTGTTTTATAAAATTATTATTCCTAAATTGTATAACAAAAAGCATAATTTTGTCTAGAAAATTTGGCTTTTGTCTCTCAGTATTTGCAAGCATGAATAACTCCCAACTATTAAAAAATGGTCTAAAGATTTTTCAATGTCAGGCTAAAAGTTGATGGCTGCTATCCAAGAAACTAGAAAAACCAGTTTAAAATGGGACCCCAACCTGGGAGACTCTCCCAAGGAGACCAATGAAGCTGTGTCTTTGGGAAGTTCCTCCAGGGAGAAATAAGCCCCCTTTGTTTGTCTATGTTCCCTCAACTCTTTTCAGCTTTCATGATCAAGACCACCTCAGGAAAAAGGTCAGAAAACTTTTAAAATTCTATGTTTGTTAAATTTATAATTTTGATCCAATACGCTTAGGTTAATATGTTTTTCTGATTACACTCTGCTTTATTCTAAGGCCAATTTATAAAGGCTCTCTCTCAATCTAATAGATTTTTTAAAAAATAAGCTATAAGGCTTTTGTTTGTCTGTTTGCTTTGTGTGGGTGCACCGGTGTACTGTCCGTCTACATGTATTGCCATGTCTACATATATTTGGTACCAAAAAAAAATTGACATATGAGCTCATAAATTATAATTTAAAAAAATGGATCCAAATACCTTTGGTTAGTATGATTTAAAAGGTTCAATTCAAATTGGGAAAAATAGTTAAAAGTACAAATGTCTTTAATGTTACTAATGAACAGTTTTGTTTCTAGATGGTTAAACAGCTGTTAAAATGTTAATGTCTATAAAGTGTCTGACATCCATTGTCTCTAGGATTTTTTTTCAACAGGAAAAATAGATTACATTATACTGTTCAATGCACTTGTCTGATACCTTGTTTAAAAAAAAGATACGTAAATTTCATCTAAACGATATGAAATTAATCATGGATGTGTTTGTTAGAGACATCTGATTGGTTTACAAAGTTAAAATGCTAACTGTTAAATATAATATCAAGTACTCTTAACTCCTTAAATTTCCATAAGGAAAAATACTTAAACAATGTTGGTGTTTTCATAAGTTGGTAAACTAAAAAGAAATTTGAAATTATTTTGTGTTATCATAAAACAAGGTTACTATAAATTACAAAGTCCCAACAGGTATAATTCTATATACAAGGAGTCAAGAGGTTTCAACTGTATTTCAATTAAAGTACTGTAAATAACAAATATTTCATCTTATTAAAATGGATTAATTTATAAGGGTTATTTCAAGGTACAAACAGAAAAAAAAGGATCAATGGATTAAAAATTATTAAAAGGTACTAGATATAAAAATATACTTAATGAAAAATGTTTCCAGGTAAAAAGTCTTTATGTGGTAAAGTATAATTATAATACATCTAAGTAAACAACAAAAGGGTCTAATTAAGTAATATAAAGGTCTACAAATAAAAAACAATATTAAAAGGTTTATATGTAACTAAGTTGGTTATATATGTAACACAAATAGTTAAAACGATTCAAGGTTATTCCCTAAGGACAAATAATAATGTACTGATATATTTATATGTTAAAATGACAAAAACTTCTAAAAATATTAATTACATTGTGTCTGTTAAGTTTCTTCCCCTAGAACAAGTATTCTTGGAAAAATTAAGGTTTGTACATCTGTGGTTGAACTGCAACTGTTATTTTAAAGTACTGTCCTACCTTACAGAGTCTAGATTTTCCTTTAAAAGCTAACCATGGTTAATATAAAAACATTAATAAAAGTGTGGTACATTACTCTTCTTTACAGATTAAATGTGTTCATATCTTTCAGGTATACAAGTCTTTAAGGTAAAAGATTTAAAGGAACATTTTATCAAGCTGGTGTTCTCCAAACTAAAGTTGTCTGTAATGGTAATTTAAACTTATAAAGATAATAGATTTTATTGGGGATTTAACCAAATCTTATGTTACCTTTTACACTAAAATATAAAAATTTAAAGATATTTTAAAAAGTAATGAGAGCCTAATCTATTTAAAGATTAATATTATGAAACATTTTGCCACTTTTCCACATGGAAAAAAAATGTTAAGGGTTCTCAGTCTTTCCTTAATTAATGTTTCAGATGTATGTCATATTGCATTCATACAGAGTCAGGAAACAATATATGTAAACTTCATAAAATGTTATCTAAAAAGAGAGACAAAGATCAGCTTTAGAACTAAAACACTTTACCTAAGATTTGTAAAGAGCCCCACCTTACCTGAGATAAGGCTCTGCCTCCCACCTTACAGCTGTCAAAATTACTTCAAAGTAGGCCAGATGTGAGTTGATTTAAAGTTATATTCAAAGATTGATTTTATTAAAAAGGTTACTATGATCTCAAGTAAAAAATATAATATATAACTCAGCCAAGGTTCAAAAGTATATACAAGCTAAATATGTTTTTATAATTATTAATTTCACTTTGTATTTTTATTATAACTAAAAAAAAAGTCAATGGATGTGTAACTGATGTGATTCTGCAATCTGTATATGGGGTAAAAATGGGAGTTCATAACCCACTTGAATCAAAGTGTGAAATATGATATGTCAAGAACTATGTAATGTTTTGAACAACCAACAATAAAAAATTTAAAAAAAATAAAAAATTAAAAAAAAAAGTGACCACAACACTCAGAGCAACCAAGAGACCTTTATTGTGGCAGTCTCTGATTAAGAGAGAGAGAGAGAGAGAGAGAGAGAGAGAGAGAGAGAGAAAGAGAGAGAGAGAGAGAAAGGAAAGTGCAAGAGAGAGAGAGAGAGAGAGAGAGAGAGAGGGAAAGAGAGAAGAGTGAGAGGGAGAATGAGAGACAGGGAAAGTGAGAGAAAAAGGAGAGAGCAAGAGAGGAGGACCTGGCAGGAGAGAGTTTTTTTAGCCAAAATCTAATGGGGGTCTCTGGGTCTGCAAGATGCTTTGTTGGATCATACAGTAGATGCTAAGGTGTCATCTTCTGCCTTCAGGCAGATCTTCAGCATTACATAAATTAATAAATAAAATAAAGATATTGTGTTATGTAAAAATTAACTGTAAAGTTATAAACATTAAAGTTAAAGCCCAGCATTCTTACTTTAAAACTGGTAAAACTGACTTGCTGGATTGTTTAAGGCCAAACTTAAATATTAAGGTTAAAATAAAGGGGCCAAAGAAACCAATATTTGGCTCTGGCCCTCGAGTCAGCCTGAACCCAGGACAGGGGGAAAAGCTTTACAACTCTGGGCCACATAAACTCCCAATAAGGGAGATTAATGAGACCACTAGAGAACAGAAAGCCAATCGGTGTGCATACTGCAAAAGAGGAGGGTCATTAAAAAGGGGAGACATGCCTGATGCTTCCAAGGGAAGACATATGGTCAGCAAGACCTTGACCCATCCTAATGCAGAAGACACTAACAGAGCTAAAATGTTGCTCACAAGTTCCCCAAGAATGTCCTCCAAGGAAACTCAGCTGACTTACCAATAGATAGAAACAAGGTCAGTTTTACCAGCTTGGTCTTAAACACTCAGCAAAAAAACAGTTAAAAACCAAAACACAGCCATTCCTGGGCATTAAAAAAAAAGTTATTTTAATGTAACTTAAAATGTACACTAGTGTTAACACCCCCCAAAATAAGTAAGACTGGAGACAATGAAAGAGAGATTCTTAGGCAAAAATGCCTGATAACTACCAATAAACATTGCCAGAAGTTTTTAGTCAGTTTAAGGCTTACAGATCTTCCTAAATTCCTACACAGGTAGACTTAATCAATGTTTGCTAGTATAATTATCCAGCCCTAAATAACAAAGATAAAGGGATCTCTACTAAACACGGAGGTCATACCAATAAAGATATTTTACAAAAATCAGATGACATTACCTAACTTACCTAAATGTTGTGTCTACATTCCTGATAACTCTGACAATGTTAATGATTTATATTCCCTAAAAATGGGGCCTAATTAGGCATAGTTAGGCCTTGTTATGGGGTCAGTTTTTCAGGTCTTCCACCTTCTGGTAAACAATTGTTAATTTTTATCATTTTCATGTTATTCATGGTCAGGTTTCAGATGCTACAACTGCTATTTTGTATTAATCTTACTTCAGCACTCATGTCTTTTTGTTTCTCTCATAGAAGTGCCAACCCCCAGGTGAATTTACAATCTGTTTTTCCTGAGCCAGATTTTTACCGTGGACTCCTTGACCCTCTCAGTTTCTAAAAAGGGACTCCAAACTGCTTGCCCACTGCACATTGCCCCCTCTCAGCTCAAAGTATCAAGAATGGTCATCACCCTTTTCCCTTACAGCAGTAGGAGGTCCCTAACATTAGAGGGAAATTATGGTCAATATAGATGTTTGCCAATATGTCTAACTCAGGAAGATGTACCTGGGGAACTATTCCCAAGATCACCCTGGGTGATCTCCCAGAAAGAGACACTTGTTCCACAACCCAACTTATAAGTGGGACAACTCCCCATTCACCAAAAATTGTGCTTCCTGGGTCCCACTTCGAACTCCTTGCCTAAATCTCCAAACTGTCAATAACTCTGAACTATGTAACCTACTATTTTGATGGAGTAAAAGGAAAAGAACACCTGGACTTATTAGAAGGCCAGGCCCCACTAATTTATCAACATAGACTGGCTGCCCCCATTTTATTTCCCCCTGGCTAGTATGGAAATAGCTGGATCTACTGTTTTGGGAACTGCAGCTCTTATCACAGGCTCTAAAAATTTTAAGTCCCTCAGCCATCTAATAAATACAGATTTAGGAAAACTAAAAAGGTCAATCTCCAAACTAGAGGTTTCACTAGACTCCCTGACAGAAATAGTCTTACAAAACAGATGAGGTCTAGATCTTCTCTTTCTAAAACAAGGAGGACTTTGTATGGCTCCAGGAGAAACTTGTTGTTTCTATGCAAACCATTCTGGGATAATAAAGGACAGTTTGGCACTAGTGAAAAACAGGTTAAAGGAAAGAGAGAAAGCACTAGAAACTTCAGGCAATTGGTTCCAAAACCTATTCTCATGGTCCCCTTGGTTAACTACCATCATTTCAGCCATAGTTGGGCCCCTAGTCCTTCTCCTGATTGGGATTACTGTAAGACCCTGTCTCTTAAAAACCCTCCTAAACTATATATACAAAAATGTAGGTAAGGTCAGACTTATGGTCTTGCGAGCCCAGTGTGGTCCCTTAGACACAGAAGGATGGAAAAAAACTGAGGCTTAATGATGTGGAAGATTGATATCAAACCTTCTAAAACCAGTGGGGAATGTGATAGTAGAAGCAAATGTGACTCCATTTTGTTTTATGACTTCATCCTGTAAAACAAACATGCCAAGTAGAAGGGTCATGACTGGGGCAAAATGTTCTTTTCCTTTTGCTAGAGAAACCTTTAAGAACACAGAACTACCTAATGGGGCATTGTTTCTATAACTAGGGTATCAGGACTCTGTTTCTGTAACTGGGGTGATTGGGCTAACTGTGATTGGTTAGGCTTCCCACCGCTTGACTGCACTCTCCTGCTTCTGTAACCTGGCTTGCTTGCATTGGCTAGACTCCCAAACATCCCTTTTGCAGTTTTCAGGCTTATAAGGAGCACCCTTGCAATTGTTTGGAGCTGATCAGGGGAACAGCTTTATGTTCTGGTCAGTCGCCACTAGTGTGCTTCAAAAAGGCTTGATTCTATTATTCTTGAGTGGTCTGGAAGTCAGTTTATGAAACCCCAGGTCGAAGCTTTAACTATAACAAACCTGCTCTTCAAGTTTTTTCTTCATGTTATTATTTTTTTATTTTTTTAAAAGTATACTATTAACCACACTGTTTTTATAATCAGCTTTTTCTTTTTAAAAACAATATAGGATGAGCACCTTCTATGTCAATTAATGTAGTTGTATAATTTTTTTTTAATACTGGGCATTGAATGCCAAGTCTTGCACATATTGAGCATGTACTCTATCTACCACAGAATATACTCCAGTCCCTTAAAATCATTCTTAAAAGCTCCATGGTATTCCACAGTTATGTGTTGAAACCATAATTTGTTGAAATCACCCTCTAATTGTCATGTATTGACTACTTCCATTGTTTTGGCATTACATACAGTGGTTCGATAAACAGCTTTGCCTAGCTGTTTTTCAGGGAAGTTTCCAGAAGCAGAATGTCTTGGCAAATTCTATGCACATTTTAAATCATTTTGTCAAATTTTGCCCCTCACGTTTTTCTGTAAATTCCATTGGAATTTTGATTGATATCCTATTATTTATGGATTAGCTTGAAGGGAATTTGCATCATTACACTGTTATGCAGCATTATGTCTTACCATCAAGCAATATAGTATGTTTCTACATTCATTCAATTCTTCTGTCAGTAATATTGGAATGCTATTTAGTTTCCAATTAGTTTATTTCTAGTTATTTTATATTTTTGTTATTATTTTTTCCTGTATTTTTCTAAAAGTCTTTGTTAGTATATAGAAACTATTAATTTTAAAGTTACTGATTTTGTGCTCTACCAAATTACTGAATGTGCTTAATGGTTCTAATATCCTTTAGTTTATATATAAATTCATCAATAATTTATTGAGTATGTACAATGTGCCAGATACTATTCTGAGTCCTGGAAATAAGCAGGAAGAAGTCTGTTTTCAAGGTCTTTACATTCCACTGAAAGGAAATCCTATTTGGACAAATACATAACAGGTGCTGATTATTACTGCCAAGGTAGAGGCTGGGAGGAGTATGGGAAGAGGATGGCAAATGACCAGGCAAAATATGATTTCAAATAATGTATTCAGATAATCCCTTTTGATATGATGAAGTTTGGGGAGAGACCTCAAATGATTTTTGCTGTTCTTGGGTTTCCCAGGTAGATGTTTATAAACATCACCAAGTCCTTCCCCACTCCCATTGAGACTTCCATGCTCCTGGAAGATTGACTGTCCAGCTGCAACACCCAAGATTTAATCTACAGAGGAAGCCTCCAGGATTCCCAATGTTCTTGGATTGAAATAAGCCATACAGAGTTGCTCCCAGCCACAACCCCAGCTGATTTTACAAGGTCCACAGCATTCATTGTGCACCTGCTTCACCTTTGTAAATAACCTAACAGAACAGTTCTGAGGGTTATAATTAAAATCTATGAATTTACCAGGCCTGGTGGCACATGCCTGTAATCCCGAATACAGGGGATGCTGAGGCAGGATGATTCCAAGTTCAAGGCCAGCCTCAGCAATTTAGACCCAGTTTAAAATTAAAAAGGACTGGGGATGTAACTCAAAGGGAGACTCAAAGGCCTTCCTCCCCTTTTTTCTAAGGAAAAAAAAAAAAAAGCTATAAACTCCCTTAAGAGAAAAATCCCAGAAGACTATGAGAACTTCCTTTTTAAAAAAAATTAGAGCCAGGCTTGGTGGTGCATGCCTGTAAACCCAGCAGCTCAGGACGCTGAGGCAGGTAGATTGCAAGTTCAAAGCCAGCCTCAGCAATTTAGTGAGTCACTAAGTAACTTAGTGAGACCCTGTCTCTAAATAAAATACAAAATAGGAGTAGGGATGTAGCTCAGTGGCTGAGTGCAACCTCTGGTACCCCACCCCCCCAAGTTAGAAATGACCGCATCATACCTTCTGCCTCTTTACCTCTCACCAGCTCAAGTCCATTATATAGAATCTGAACACCATAATGCTTTAATTTAGTCTCACTACTCTTAACCTACTTTGATCCTTCCACTGCACCATCCTCAGTCAAATCCAATATGTGCTAACAACTTTTCTAAACATTCCTTTCATCATCTTTATCTAATCAAAATCTAGTTTTTTCATAATATTGTCTCTGCTGCAATATCCCACTTACAAAAGGATCTCAACATGAAGTTGGTGTCCTGCTTACTCCCCGTTGTCAATTTCAGAACATGTTTTCTTCCTTGAAAAATTCTCATTTCCTTGAGGTGCATGCACACTATTAGACTATATCATCCGTTCTTTCTTCTGATGATTATCTGCTGGCCTCCTGGTCACTCATCATTACAAAAAAGCTTAGCATGTTTTGTCCCGTCCTCTCCAAGGCTGCTGCTGTCAATATTGTTGACACCATAGCTGTGGTCCTGTGACGTATCTGATATTACCCTTCTTGGAAGCTAACAGCCTGCCACCATTTTGCATACACATGCTGACAAAGACACCAGCCCTCTGGGCTAGAGCCGTAAAAATTTTGTTTTTGAAAACAAAAAGCTCTTACAGCAATATCTGGGGTCAGTCCCTGTGCCCCAATTCCCACAAAGTGACTAGGTGGGGACCAGGTATTTTCTGCAAGTGCAGAGGGCAGTATCACAGAAGGATCCTGAATTTAATAGGCTCCAAGTTCTATCAGAGCTGCTGGCAAACTACCCAATCCCCACTCAGGAGAGAAAATCTCTTTTTTTTGCAGGGCAGTGGGAAGAGGGGTGAACAACTGGCGATTTAACACAGGGATGATATACCACTGAGCCATATCCCCAGCCCTTTTAAAAAATATATATATTATTATAGATGGACACACTACTTTTATTTTATTTTACTTTTTATGTGGTACTGAGGATCAAACCCAGTGTCTCACACACAATAGGCAAGTGCTCTATCACTGAGCCACAACCCCAGCCCATGCCCAGCCCCCTTATTTATTTATTTATATCCTAATTTGTTATATATGACAGCAGAATGCCTCAGCCCTTTTTAAATTTTTATTTAGAGACAGGGCCTTGCTGAGTTTTAGGGCCTTGCTATTTTTCTAAGGCTGGATTTGAATTCCTAATCTTCCAGCCTCAAACTCCCCAACTGGTGGGATTACAAGCATAATTCACCGTGCCTGGCAAGATTATTCATTATCTTTTTTTTTTAACATTTACAGACACAATATATTTACTTTGTTTATTTTATGTGATGCTGAGGATTAAACCCAGTGCCTCACATGTCTCTGCCACTGAGCCACAACCTCAGCCCTTGAAGGGTAAGCAAAATTCCTCTAGAGGCAAAGAGGAAAGCCTCTCTAGGTTTATTCTCTAGTTTATTCCCTGGAATTTAATAGACATTGTTTTGTTTTTTCTTTTTTGGTAGGTAATAATACCATTATGCCTCTTCTTACCCAAAGAAGACTAGATTGAACCTGTACCTTGGCTGCCCAGGTTAACTGCCTGCCAGAACAAAAATATCACCATTCTCTACAGAATTTAAACAAGACCCAAAGTCTTAAAATAGTATACTTAAAATGTTCAGAATATAACCCCAAATTACTAAACATACAGAGAACCAGGAAATCTCAGTTTACCTAGGGAAAAGAGATGCCAACACTGAGAGAACCCAGGTGGTGGACATTAACTAATGAAAGCTTTAAATCAACCATTTATTAGAAGAAAATTCTTCATTTGTCCCTTGTGTTTCTGCATATCTTCTAGGCAAAGGCATTAATAGCTAATCTTTCTTTCTTCCTAGACTGTCTTTTTCAGGAATATTTGTATAACAATCACCCTTGGAAGATAGTGACAATGTCTTCCTCTGAACTCAAGATTTATTAGCTGTTTAGGATTTTAAAAATTGAAAAAGTGATGTCTAGCTCAAGGATGAGGCTCGGCAGGTTTGCAGGCCCTTTATAAGGCTAAGAGTTAACCCCAGGGGCTGGGGATGTGGCTCAAGTGGTAGCGCGCTCGCCTGGCGTTCGTGCTGCCGGTTGGATCCTCAGCACCACATACAAAGATGTGTGTCCGCCGAAACTAAAAAAAATAAATAAATAAATATTAAAATTCTCTCTCTCTCTCTCTTAAAAAAAAAAAAAGAGTTAACCCCAGAGTTATTCTCCTACAAAAGCCCCCTACATATATAGGTGTCACTCAACTCTAATTGCATCACTCTGTGGGAACTGGGACTCAAAAAACTGGTATAAATGCTAAACCCCATATCCTTCTAATAGGATGAGTAATGCACTGTCCTTTATCCCTTATCCAGGAATCTCATGTCTTCTTCCTTTATTTATGGAATTGTGGCAGCATAATTTATTAAAATCTCAGACCAGTCAAAGTTCCTGACTCTCTTTTAAAAATTCTCCTATAAGCAATCAAAAGCACTTTTGAAACCAATGGGAAAATAGGAGCTATCAGCAAAGAAAAAGAATCAAATGGATTTTTTAAATATTTATTTTTTAGTATTAGGTGGACACAATATCTTTATTTATTTATTTTTTTATGTGGTGTTGAGGATCGAACCCAGCGCCCCGCGCATGTCAGGAGAGTGTGCTACCGCTTGAGCCACATCCCCAGCCCCTCAAATGGATTTTTCAAAAACTCACTGGATGGTCTCAATAGCTGAGTGAACATGATAGAAAGTGAGAATAGGTCAATGTAAATTAACCAATCTGAACAATAGAGGGGAAAAAAGGTTGAAAAATCAATGAACAGAATCTCCAGGACCTGTAGGACAGGTTTAACAAGAGGTTGCTAGAACAACCTATAATCCCAGCTACTTGGGAGTCTTAGGCAGGAGGATTGCAAACTTGATGCCAGTCTCAAAAATACAGAAAAAATATGGGCTGGGGTTATAGTTCAGTTGGTGGAGCACTTGGCTAGCACATGTGAGGCACTGGGCTTGATCCTCAGCACCACATAAAAATTAAATAAAGGTATTGTGTCCATCTACTATAAAACTATATATAGAAAAAAAATAGGACTAGGGCTATAGCTCAGTAATAGAGTGCCCAAGTACTATAAATAAATTATTTATTTAACAAATAAAATAATAAAGAAGGGGGCTGGGGATGTGGCTCAAGTGGTACTCTCTTTCTCTCTCTCTCTCTCTAAAAAATAAATAAATAAATAAATAAATAAATAAATAAATAAATAAGGAAGGCTATCAAACCCCTGGGTTCAATTCATGGTACTTAAAAAAAAATATTGCCAGAGAAAAAGTTTTAGAATAAATGATGGATGAGAAGGTCTTAAATTTGGAAAACATAACCAATAGAAACTCAACACACCCCACACAGGATGAACATATAAATATATGCCCAAACATTATCATAATCAAAATGCTGAAAAATAAAATACCTTCAAAGCATCCAGAGAAATACAATATACTATCTATATGAAAAGGACAATTTGAATCACTACAGAACACTCATTAGAAACCACATAAGCCGGAAGGAAGTGGCACAACATTTTTTAAAATACTATATTCATTGAAAATATCCATCAGGAATTTAGGTGAAATAATGACATTTTCAGATGAAGAAAAATGAATTTGTTTCCAGCAGATCTGTTCTGAAATATTGCTAAAGATAATTTTTGAATTGGGGGAAATGATACCAGAAGGAAAACTGAAACAAAAGGAATAGAGGTAGACCACCAGAAATGGCAAATATATATAAATATAGTAAATTCTTGAATTCTTTAAAATACTTTACTGGTATAAATGCTAAAACCCATATCCTTCTAATAGGATGGATAACAAAATGATAACACTGTCTTATGAGGTTTTCCACATGGGTATATTGAATTGATGACAACTATAACATAAGGAGAGAGGGTAATTGTACCTGTATAATGATGTTTTCTACATTCTACTTGAAATAGGAAAAAAATATTCTAAGTAGATTCAAAATTTAACTATGGATCTGGGGGCATAACTTAGTGATAAGAATGCTTGCCCAGTATGTACAATGCTCTGGGTTTAACCCCAAGCACTTTAATAATAATAATAATAGTAGTAGTAGTAGTAGTAGTAGTAGGCATGATGGTGCACACCTGTAATCTCGGTGACTAGAGAGGCTGAGGCAGGAGGATCACAAACTTAAGGTCAGCCTTAACAACTTAGTGAGAACTTCAGCAACTTAAACCCTTTTTCAAAATAAAAAATAAAAAGAACTGTGAATGCAGCTTAGTGTTAAAGCATTGCTGACTCAAATCCCCAGTACCAAAAAAAATAATAATAATAGTAATAAATATGTATAATTGAATTATTTGAAAGTATTTTTTTTCCCTTAAGGTCTTTGTAATTCCCTTTCCCTTATTCTTAAAAGCCATGTATATAACTTGCTCACTCATTTCATTCATATCTCTATATAAATGCTAGGTCCTTATGAAGCCTTCTCTTATCACAGCTTTTCTCATCATGCTTTAACCTTATGTCCTGCTTTGTTTTCTTTAATTTATTATTGTCCAAAATTTATATTTTTGGTAATTTCTTTATTTTTCCACTACCATGCAGACTTTCCATGAAGGCAATGGTTTGCCTGCTTACTTTGTTTCTAGGGACTAGACCAATGCACTGTTTTTATTTGATAAACCTTTCAACAACTGAGAACTATATGGAAAATTCAAAGGTTTTCTTGATATATATATAAAGACCATTTTATTAGTTACAAAATATATAGAATTATTCTATCTGTTGTGGTTTAGATATGAGATATCACCCCCCAAAGTTCCTGTGTTAATGCAGGGATGTTCAGAGATAAAATGATTAGATTATGAGAGTTGTAACCTATTCAGTGGATTGACCCATTTGGTGGGTTAATACTTGGGAGAGGACTAGTGTATTGGATGGTAACTATTGGGATGTGGCTGGAGGAAGTGGGTTACTGGGGGCATGTCTTGGGTATTATATCTTGTCCCCTGGTCCATCCTTTTTCCTTTCTGCTTCCTAGCCACCAAGAATTGAGTACCTTTTCTCTACTATGCCTTTCCACCATGATGTGCTGCTGCACCTTGGGCCCAGAATGATGAAACTGGTCAATCATGAATTGAGACCTCTGAAACCATGAGCCAAAATAAACTTATTCTCCTCTAAGTTGTCTTGTCAGTATTTTGGTCACAGTGATGAAAATCTGAAACTAAAATAGAAATTGGTACCAAGAAGTGGGATTGTTGCTGTGCCTATTCTTCACTATGTGGTTCAGAAGTCTGGTTTGCAGGAGGAATTTGGAAAAGTTTGGTGATGTAGGCTAGTGAAGCCTTACAATGTTGTAAACAGAGCTTAGTGGATGATTCTGATATGAACTCTGAAGACCAGAATGCCGAAGGAATGCAGACAGTAAAGGCTGTGCTCATGAGGTTTCAGAGGGGAACTGGGAGTCTACTGGAAATTGGTCTAGAGGCCATTCATGTTACAATCTGGTAAAGAACTTGTCTGCATTTTGCTCATGTTCTCAGACTTTTTTTTTTTTTTGAGGCTGAATTTAAAGCTAACGGACTAATAGGGTGGGGGAAATTTCAAGGTAGCACAGCGTTCAGGTGATATCATGGACATTTCTGGCAGTTTTTAGTCAATTTTAGTGTGATAATCAGGAGCAAAAAACAGTGAGGAAGGATTTTAAAAATTTGAAGCTTGGCCAGAAAAGTAAGTGTAAAACTAGAGTCAAGGAAGATGTGGTTACACAGGGTTGCTTAGGAAATTATTCCATTGGTTCATTTGGTTCATTGTGCTTAGCAACTCAGGCACTCACAGTCTGCTATAGTAATGTTGAAGTGGGCCCAGGCTACTGCTTAAGCTGGCAGCAAAGCTTGGCATCTTCCACATGGTGCTGGTTCTGAAGGAATGCAGGATGCTGGAGTTAAGGGGTCATGGAGACTTCTACTGATTTCAAAGGAAGACCTATGAGGCCAGGAAAAATATAGCAGGGTCATAATCCCGGCAGGAGGGGGCTGGGATTGTGGCTCAGTGATAGAGCACTCGCTTAGCATGTGTGAGGCCCTGGGTTCGATCCTCAGCACCATGTACAAATAAATAAAATAAAGGTAATGTGGCCACCTACAACTAAAAATATTTTTTAAAAAAAGAGTCCTTGAAGGAAGCCCCTTAGAAGGAGATGTGTGAAGCTGTGAAGGTGAAGCCAAAGTTGGAATGGAGACCCCTGGGATTAAGAGATGACAGTAAAGTGGCACACTTGTCCAGAAAAGCTACTGACTGTGGACAGAGCCTAAGAGAGAGGCAACGTACACTGCAACTGGCAAAGCCATAGGGACAGGGCATCCCAGTCCCTTTGGAAATAACATCTCACACTATGTGTCCCAATGCCAGACATGGAGCTACAGGACCTAGTTTTTGCCCAGTTTTGGTTCCATCTCCTCTATACCCTGATTTTTCCCTTTTGTAATGGAAATGTTTACTGCATACTATTATATACTGTATATAAAAAACTTGCCTTTGATCTTTACAAGGTCTCACAGCTAAGTGGTTCCCTTGAGTCTCAGAAGACACTTTGGATTCTAACTTTTGGGCAATATTGGAAATGTTAAGATTATGGGAACTCTTGGGAGATGGACTAAATTCACTTTGTGTTGTGAGATGGATATGAGCTTAAAATTAAGCTCCACAGAAGAATATCAATGCCAAGTAACACTTTCTAATACCAGACCACCAAAAAAAAAAAAAAAAAAAAAAAAAAAAAAAAAAAAAAAAAAAAAAA
>NW_026000037.1:14905606-14909516 GCF_001458135.2 Marmota marmota marmota
AGAAGATATATATATATATATATATATATATATATATATATATAATCTGGTATTAGAAAGTGTTATTGGCAATGGCATTGATATTCTGTGGAGTTTAATTTTAAAAATCAGTTTTCACAACTGTTTCATGGACAAACAAGTGTCTTCATCTGCAAGTTATAGTTTAATAATTTGTTAAATCTCATATTGTTATTTAAGTCCTTTTCAAATTTGTCTATTGCTTGTCTACTGAGGTTTCAAATACAGAAATATTAAATAATGAAACATTTTAAAGGTAGAAATAAAAATGAGATAGAGGAGCAAACAACAGGGGCTATCACAATAGAATTTTGTACATACATGAAATACTTGCAAGGCCTCCTTATCGAGAGTTTGGGTTTGTGAGGAATGCCTCTACCACAGGAACAGGCATCTCTAGCACATAGTCCTCTTCAGGAGGTCTATCATCCAAACTCCTAGTCTGCCTACAGGTGAGCAGAACCATTTACAACCCTTCTTACTGCATACTTCTTCACCTATGTAGAATTCTTCAAGTCAGGCCAAGCATCTCTAGAATAGAATTTAGCACTTTGTTTGTTCTGATATTCACTAGTGGTTTAACTTGCTTCTACAGTTAGATTATAAATTCCTCATGAACTAAAATCACATTTTATTTTGCATCTTTCCCCTCCCCAAATTACTAGCATAATACTGAGTATACAGTTCAAATTGCACTACCTCTACAATGACCCTTATGAAGCCAGGCCTTAAAGAATTCTGTGCCAGGCACAGTGGCGCATGTCTGTAATCCCAGCAGCTTGGGAGACTTAAGACAGGCAAGAGGATCACAAGTTCAAAGCCAGCCTCAGCAATTTAGCAAGGCTGTAAGCAACTAAGTGACAACCTATCTCTAATAAAATACAAAATAGGGCAGGGGATGTGACTCAGTGGTCAAGTGCCCCTGAGTTTAATCCCTGGTACAAAAAAAAAAGTTCTAAAACTTTGTGAGATCACCTATAAAGTGAAAGTATTCACTGTTTAGGTGGTAAAATTAAAGCTCTTCCATGATGTTTAGGTTATTAAACATAGTGATATGCTCTGGGTAACAGAATTCTGTTTTTAAGGGAGAACTCTTACTATCACCTGGGATGGACAAGAATTCAGAATTGTAAGATGAGATCTTATGTAGGCCAGTGGCTCAGAAGTGGGAATCTGTGTACCCCCGAGAATTTGGCATTAGAGAGGAGAGTTGGGTTGTTACAGCTGGCGGTGGGATGTTACTGGTATTTATGGATAGACCTCAAAAGAAGTTGATACACACCCTACAATGCAAAGGAAAGAATCTACAACAAGGCTTAAAATGTCAATTCCATCAATATTGAAAAACTCTTAGGTAGACAATCAAGGGACTTTTCCGTTGTACTGTGTAGACTGGAACTGAGAGAGTTGTCTAAAAGTTACTGCTGGGTGAGACCATTTAAAAAATGGCCTCTACCACAGGGAGGTGGGCATCTCTAGAAAAGAAAAGCTGAAATTGAGTAGCCCTGTTTTGATTGTAAGATTATCCTTATGTTATTCTGTTTTAAATATATAATATTCTTCTTTTAGAAAAGTACACACTCACTTTACCTTAAACCATTTATAATGTTCTAGTTTAAGCCATACCAAACTTAATTTCTCCCCAGCTGTGTAACAAGGTATTAAATAAAGTGTTTTATATAAGACTCCAAGGACAAAATGAACTCTCAGGAAGTAGGAAAACATAACCCATCCACTCTTCCCAATATTAGAATCTCCTCAAGGATCAATTCTGGAGCCTCTGGGGTTAATCAAGATAGCATACACTGTAATCACATTGCATTATCCTAACGCCGAGTGTCAACAATAATTTTTCAGTCTAAACAGTGCTGAACTGTGTATAATTGATAAAGGGGTCAAACTGAATTCATACACAAGAAATTTCCCACTTAACTCATTTATTTGGTCATTTGCTAAATAACAATGAACTTCCAGTCAGTACAATCTACTTAGTAAGACACAGCATATAATAATGAAACTTATCAAAGATGTATTCTAAGGCTAAATGAACAATATTAAAATGTATTAAGAGTTTATAAGAATAAAGAGGAGAATGTTCAACTTGAAATAATGAGTGAGAAATGCACAGAGATGGATGTGAAGAATAAATAGGATTTGGAAAAATGTAAAGATTTTATTTTTTTTTCTATTTAGACATAAATAAACAACCAAGACTACTATAATGACTCTTCATGTACCCATTATACAGGGTCAGTCATCGTTGACTCTTCACTCTGGTGAATGCCTACTCTTTCCTCAAGTATCTGTCTGAACATCACTTCCTTGGAGAAACTTCCTACCTGCCCATCTCACAGGTTTCTCTGCTGCTGTTACCCTCCTCCATCTCCTCTTCCCTGTCTTCTTAACAAAACACTTAAAATCATCATTTGTTTCATCCATATAGCCACCGTGTCGAGTCTCCCCAGGGCTGTTTTGAAGAAAATCCCACAAGGCACATCTGTGAAACTTTCTATGTATTTCCAGATAAATATGTGTGTATCACCAAACTTCTCTAATAAAGTGTTTTTTAAATGTAAGCATAATCATGGAAAGGATTTTGTTACAGTTCATCGGGAGCTAAATTGAAAGAATACAAAAAAGAAAGAAGAGAGGTGGTCTTGGGGTGCAATGATGTTGATAAATCATCCTTCGAAATTCCCTGATTATTCACAGCTTTGAATTCAACTTAAATCTTTAGATTCCATCCTGTGACAGGAATAGAATAGGGGGATAATATATTCCAAGGTCCTCTAATAGTTGTTTCTGGATGAATTTTTTTTTTGGGGGGGGGTGGTGCTGAAGATTGAATGCTCCGGTGCTTTACCACTGAGCCACATCCTCAGTCCTTTATTTTGAGACAGGGTCTGGCTAAATTGCTCAGGCTGGCCTGGAACTTGATACTCCTGCTTCAGCCTCCAAAGTCGCTGGGATACAGGTGTGCACCACCACACCTGGTTAGAGGATTAATCTTCGTGGAAGTAACCTTAGAGACAACAATTTCGATATTCCAGCCCATATTCTAGTTTCTGTAGCAGGAAAGTAGGTAAGCACAATTGCCTTATTTGTTAAACGAGGTGAGTAAACTTTTTTTCTGGTTAACATAACGTGGTATATTAGTGATTGCATTTTTTTCTTCAGCAACAGAAATTATATTAAGGCTTTTGTAAATTTCTGGCAACTCTAGGTATGTTTAGATCCTACCACTCTGATTACGTTTTCATTTCATCTGATAGGATAAGCAGCTTATCTCCTTTCCTACAATTCTAGAGTTCTGTTGTCCTCCTTTTCATAGTCCTTGACTTTTAACGACATCACCATCTGCTCAAAACAGAAAGTAAAATAGTTTTGTTATTGCAAAACAAGGCAGCACTCTTAACAAAAAGCGGTCTGTCTGCCCTTTGGGACCTTTTGTACGACAACGTATAGTAGGTCTCCACCGTAGAATTCTAGGCCATTCCTTAAGGCTGCCGGTCTCACCTATTAACACCCTCCGGTGGCAGCCGACCCGGGCGCGCTGGTATTTAACCAGTACATCATCGCCGCCCAGACGCTAACACACAACTGGGGCACAATGGGTTTTATTTTCACCCGACAGGCTGGGGTCACAGGCCCCCGAGTGGCCCTCAGGTGACTTGCTCCACCTTTGGACCTGGGATACTGGCCGACCGGGCCCTGGGCGCCAGGATCCCCGGATACCTGCACGTGGCCGTGGGACGAAGCCTCGGGCCCTGGGCGCCAGCCCTCGCCGGCTCACTGACAAGAAGGCGCCCGCGAGGCCGAGGGCGGCCCGAGCTGCAAGCCACGGAGCCCGCCGCCCGCAGAGCCCGCCGACTTCCTCCCCGTCGCTGGGCAG
>NW_026000037.1:14910422-14912478 GCF_001458135.2 Marmota marmota marmota
CAGTCGGGGTAGAGGGCTGGGCGTGCTCGTGGCGGTGGCGTAATTCTTCGCCCTCTTTGCGTCTCCTCTCCTCCGCCTCAGTTGGGGGCGGGTCGGGAGAATGGCTTCGGAGATGGAGTCGTCGCTCGAGGCAAGCTTCTCCTCCAGCTGCACGGTGTCCGGGGGCTCGGGGTGCCTGCCTCCGGCCCGCTCCCGCATCTTCAAGATCATCGTGATCGGCGACTCCAATGTGGGCAAGACGTGCCTGACCTACCGCTTCTGCGCCGGCCGCTTCCCCGACCGCACCGAGGCCACTATCGGGGTGGATTTCCGAGAGCGAGCGGTGGAGATTGATGGGGAGCGCATCAAGGTGAGCGGATGGGGGACTGTCAGGGAGAAGGACGCCCCGCGTGACAAGTGTCCCAACCCCTCCGTGGGCTGATTTCTGGCCCGCTGCAGAATTTTTTTTTCTTACGCTGATGTAGAGATTGGAAGAATTTATATACAGCAAAATTCTAAGGCATGTTCCTCCAACTTTGATGTGCATGCGATTTGCCTGGGAATCTTGTTTTTTTTTTTTTTTTTAAATGCACATTCTGATTTGATAAGCCCCCCAAATGACGCAGATGCAGCGAGTCCGTGGACCACTCTCTGAGTATCAAGAATGTAGAGAGTATTTACTGACTCATTGGCTGTGTCTCATATGCTGGGTGGGAGTCAGTGAAATACGACCGAAGGAAAAGCAGTGAAATTTATCAAGCAGAGGAAATCCATTATATAAACGTTACTTATTGAGCATTCATTCACGCACTGCCCAAAGTATTGTGGAAGTAAAGCCTGTTGCCTTTGAGGAAGTACTTAGATAATTCCACACAGTTTTGCTACAGGAGTTTCTGTATGACAATGATTTGTTTGGAATAATCCATTTTCCCACAAAAAACATTCTGTGTATGGTAATTCCTAGTTGGGTGCCAAAGGGTATCTTTTTTTTTTTTTTTTTTTTTTTGACATTGCTGGAGATGGAACCCAGGGCCTGGTGCATGCTAGGCAAGCACTCTACTACCACTGAGCTACATCTCCAGCACTTTTTATAGAGAGAGTGTTACCCTAAGTTGTCCAGGCCAGCCTGAACTTGTGATCCTTCTGCCTCAGCCTGCCAGGTAGTTGGGATTGATTAGAGACCTGTGCCACTGTGCCCTGCTGGAAACCGCATCTCAATGCCAACCCAGATCCTCTCTCAATTCTTTTTTACCTTTAAGTCATTACTGGTGGCTCCTGATACTGGGTCACTGAGTAATATTAGAGATGGTATTAGGTCTGAGGAGGGCTAGGGTCCTGAGGGGTTGGAATGAGGGCACTGGTGCCTGAGGATCAATGACAAGGCTGAGACCTCCTGACGGTATACACCTTAGACACACTTCCTTTCAAACGCCCATTAAATACCACTTAATATCTCTCCTTAGGACATAGGGAGCACAGGAACTGCCCTGCCTTCCTTACTCTATAGATTTTACTTTCTGCTTTAAATTGGTGGTCAGCTTTACCTCAGGCCACTTGGAGATGGGTGGGAACAGGCTTTCTTGGGTCATCTTGCCCTTATATCCTTGAGGCAAGCACAATTGGTTTTTCAGTTCCCTAATTACTGCCCTATCCCACCCGCAAAGGGCTTTTACTGTTAATAATAGTAAAGGAGAAATAGGCTGAGGTAAAAGAAATCAACCTTTCTGTAGCCCCCTTTGCTTTTGTTTGTTTGTTTGTTTTGTTTAAACCAGGGATTAAACCCAGGGGTGCTCAACCACTGAGCCACATCCCAAGCCCTTTAATTTTTTTCTTTTTTTTTTTTAATTTTGAGACAGGGTCTCACTAAGTTGCTTAGAGCCTCGCTAAGTTGCTGAGGCTGGCTTTGAACTTGCAATACTTCTGTCTCAGTCTTGGAGCAGCTGGGATTACAGGCGTGTGCCATTACCCCTGGCTGTCTTTTGCTTTTTAATTGTACAATAATTTTTTATTATCCAGTAGTGCTTGCCTAGCATGCATGAAGCCCTGGGTTTAATTCCCAGCACTGCAAAAAAAAAAA
>NW_026000037.1:14916912-14917682 GCF_001458135.2 Marmota marmota marmota
AAAAAAAAAAAAAAAAAAAAAAAAAAATCCTAAGATGGGGGAAGGAAACCCAATTGGAAGCTAAAAACTCCTGTGTTAGTGCAAAATGTTGAGGGGTGAAATTATTCAATTATAAGAGCTGTAACTTAATCAGTGGATCAATCCATTAGATGGAATAATAATTTGAAATGACCATTGTACTTAGTCTCTTAAATCATGTGTAAAACAAAAGGTAGAGATTTTCATTGTCATTACAATAATACTAGCTTTTATAATTACCTACTTATTTACCTTTATTGAGATCAATATTTTTTTTTTTTTAATTTATGCAGGGGATTGAACCTAGGGCCTTTACATGCTAGGCAAGCACTGTACCAACTGAGCTATATTCCCAGCTCAAGATCTTTATTTATTTATGTATTAAAAATTTTTTAAGATGTTGGTGGATCTTTATTTTATTCATTTATTTATATGTGGTACTGAGAATTGAACCAAGTGTCTCACACATGCTAGGCAAATGCTCTACCACTAAGCCACAAATTCAGCCCCTCTTTATTTTTTTTTTTATAAAGGATCAAGCTACATCTAGTATCCTTTGGCTGAATTTTGTTTCATTTTACCTTGGTGGGCTTTTTTTCTTATAGTTGTTAATTTGTAAATAACGTGTAAATTTGCAGTTATGGTTGTGATTTTCTCCTTGACTTGGAATTATTTCTTAGATGGATTTCCTTCCCCCACCTTAGAAGATATATATATATATATATATATATATATATATATATATATATATA
>NW_026000037.1:14921655-14953655 GCF_001458135.2 Marmota marmota marmota
AAAAAAAAAAAAAAAAAAAAAAGAAAAGAAAAACAAAGTGAACATTGTAGAGGAAAACAGAATAAGGAGAGACTAATCGTTTACCAAAATTAGAGTAAGCCCAGAAGCCTGTGGGGAAGAAAATGTGGCTTCTGAAGTTTGAGAGTTTATAGTGGGAGTAACAGGAGTTCTTGGAGAAAGTTCTCAGGCTTTGGAGCCCAATCAACCTGGGTTCAAATATGAACATATGAAAGGTTAAGAACTAGGCATGGTGGCATACACTTGTAATCCTAGTGATTTGGGAGGCTGAGACAGGAGGATCACAAATTTGAGGCCAGTCTTAGCAAATTAATGAGGGCCTCAGCAACTTATGAAACCTTGTCTCATAATAAAAAATAAAAAGGGATGGGAATGTAGCTTGTGGTAAAAATGCCCCTGATTTAAATCCCCAGCACCAAAAAAAAAAAAAGAAAAGAAAGTATGGTTTGAGTATGTCCCCCAGACCCCCAGATTCATGTGTTGGAAACTTAATCTCCAAATTCATATGTTAGCATATGTGAGTATGGGTCCTTTGGGAAGTGATTGGGTGATGAAGGCTCTGTCCTCATGATGGGTCAATATGTTCATGGTTTGATGGGTGTAGAGGTTAGTCCGTTCATGGATTCATGGGTTGTCATGGAGTGGCTTTGTTGTAAAAGCAGGCTTGTTCTGCCTCAACCATGCAGTGCCCTCCACCTTGTTGTAATGCAGTGAAAGACCCCCATCAGATCTGGGCTCCGTGTGTGTACATCCCAGCCTCCAGAAGTACTAGCTGTATAAACCTCTATACTTTAGAAATGACTCAGTCTCAAGATTCTTTAGAAAAGCAACACATAGTGGACTAAGATAGACTATGTGTTCTTTGTAGGATGATCAACTGCCTGAGACTGTACAGGTTTTAAAATTAGGAACCCCTAAGGAACCTCCTCCGTGTCAGGCACACTGGGATAGTTAGTCACCCTGGTCCTTGAGCAGGTTCCTTAACTTCTCAGAATCTGAAAAATTAAGATCTAATACTTTATCAGACTGGTAGGAGGATTAAATGAGAGCATATATGAAGTACCAGGTTCATAGTTGATGTCTGTAGAGAGACTGCCTTTCCTGATGTCTTGAACATTACTTTTTGTGCTTGTTACTATTAGGGTTGGAATTAGGGTTAGTGCCCAAAGAAGAAAACTAGAGGTAGAGGAGGGCACGAGTAGACAGCTGAAGGGGAGAGAAATTCTCCCAAAAGTTGGACTGGAAAATTGCTCACAGATGAATCAGGTGCAAATTTTAAGAGTTATTAATACCAAAAAACTACACAGTATGTCCAGTGTATAAAGTTATTGAATACTTAACTACAGGGCCGAGGGCTGGCAGGTATCTGTAGGCCAGACCCATGGGCAGGATGGAGCTGAGAACTTTGTTTTGTGTGTTGGTTCTTTTTGTTTTGTGTGTTGGTATGTTGCCTTCATCTGTAAGAATTAAGGTATTTTGTTTTATTTTTACTGGGGATTGAATTTAGGGGTATTTTACCACTGAGCTACATCCTCAATTCTTTTTATGTTTTATTTTGAACAGGGTATCACTAAATTGCTTAGGGCCTCCCTAATTTTCTAAGGCTGTCCTCAGACTTGGGATCTGCCTGCCTCAGTCTCCTGAGTAGCTGGGATTGCAGGCATGTGCCACTGTGCCCAGCAAGACTTGAGATTTTATGGGTGAAAAGATTACAGAAATATTCTGAGGCTTCTGTAGTAGAAAAAGATGGCAGCTATGTTGGAAAGAACAAAACTTTTTTAGTGCCTATTTTGTTTTTTATATATATATATATATATATATATATATATATATATATATATATATATATATNNNNATATATATATATATATATATATATATATATATTTTAAATATACACTTAATGTGCCATATTCTTCTCCATTTTTTTTTAAACAATACCTTTATTTTATTTATTTATTTTTATGTGGTGCTGAGGATTGAACCCAGGGCCTCACATGTGATAGAGGAGCACTCTACCACTGAGCCATAATCCCAGCCCCTAATATATATATTTTTTTTAGTTATAGGTGGAGACAATACCTTTATTTTATTTATTTCTATGTGGTGCTGAGGATTGAACCCAGGGCCTCACACATGCTAGGTGAGCGCTCTACTGCTGAGCCACAACCCCAGCCTCACTAGTGCCTTTTTTTTTTTTTTAACTGAAAATTGATAGAGAAAATCTTTATCCCACTTGCTGCTGCTTCCCTGATTTCGCTAACCTGTGAATCATAAGCACTGATGAAATATTCATGTCATGTTCATGTCTCCCTGGAATATTGTACACCGGATCTGACTGGCATTTCTTAAAATTTTTTGGTCTTAAGCTAGAGAATTCTATACTACTTTACTAATACAATGACATTCCAGATATTTTTTGTTTGGTTAAAGTGAGATATTGTGTTAAAATGTCTTCATAATTGTGGACTGGAAAAATTTTCAGAGCCCATGACTTAAAGCAGTGCCCTTTCAGTTTAAATGCTTCATGAAATGAAAGTTTGTATTCACTAAGCTAATTCTAGGCACTATGTATATATAATTGAAAGTAGAAAGTCTTGTTTGCAGAATTTTGGGAGTTGAATAGAATTTATAGAAGTAATCCCTTAAATAAAGATGCATTTGACTTTTAAATCGAATCTCCCAACTGTAAGCCATATGCTCTTTCCCTACTTTTGTCCCCATCCGGACTAGCAATATTTCTTTCTCCCATCTATGGCAGACACATTATAAAAAGCCTCGTGCTTTTAGATTTAATTAATCTTCCTATTTGGGGTCAGTAGCTCCTGCTTGAACATTTCAATAGCTTTCTTATTTGTAAAAGTAGGAAGGAAATTTTGCCATGTTAAATACAAGATGTTAATATTAACTTAAGGGGAAAAACCAGGCTCCTCTGCCCCTGTTAGTGAATCAAATATTTGATGAGTAATAGTTAGCCAAAAAAAAAAAAAAAAGACATTTTATAATTAAATATAAAGAATTACAAAATATTGCCAGGGTTCCTGAATTGTGCTTAGGGGCAAAAATGGTCTGCTGCTGGTTTTTATGTGGCCTGTAATCTAAGAAAGATTTTCAAATTTCATTACTTTTTTTTTTTAGTTCTGGGGGTCGAACACAAGGCCTCAAGCATGCTACACAGTAAAGAAGAATGACATGTGGTCAGTATGGGAAGGGGGATATTCTCAATCTACCATTGAGCCATACCCCTAGTCTGATGTTTAGATATCTGGTTGGGAAAGACAATAAGATTTCCTGACAAATGAAACTTATGAAATTCAGAGTTCACCCAGTTCATGCTCTTCTTCCTGAGGCCTAGCCCCTCTCCTTTTCTTTCTAAATCCAATTGATTATCTAGCTGCATAATTTCTCCTGTATTCAAAATCCTAGCTCAAGTGTTTTTTCCAGATCTCTGAACTGTCACAGCAAGCCAGATGAGCTCCCACACCTACTCTTCAGCTTCTATTTTGTTCATTGTTGCCTAAAATGCCAGACTAGTGGGATTCAGGGAGATAAATTTTCCCCGCCTCATGTTATAAAATTCCAATTATTAAAATAGCACAAGCCTTCCTTCATTGGTCTATTTGCTATTGTTGTTGTTTTGTTTTTTGAAACAGGATCTTGGTAAATTGCCCAGGCTGGCCTTGAACTTGAGATCCTCCTGCTCAGTCTCCCCTGCAGCCTGGAATACAGGTGGACGCCACAGTGGCGCCTGGCTTCCACGCTGCTTTTCTAACATTATTTCCCACTTATTTCCTTCACATATCCTATGGTCGAGCAAACGATATATTGGACCCTGTTTCTTCTTTCCCCCACTCTCTGCTTGGAATATCCCCCTTCCCATATTGACCACATGTCATTCTTCTTTACTCAAGCCTGTGATCTCCATCAAGGACCCCCTCCACTCTTCTCAAGTGCACTCCCTGTAGACCCTGTAAGTGACCTCCATCTCACTGTTATATGTGTGTCACTCCCTTGCTACGTTAGATTTGAGGTGGGATCCATGTCTAGTTATCCATGGACTCCGTGTCTAGCCTCGTACCTAAACCACGTAGTAGGTAGGTACCCTGGATAAGTGTTGAGTGTATAGAGACAGGAGACCTATTGGCAGTCTGCTCTGGAAATGCAGAGTTGAACTGATAAGAGAAGCTCATGAAAAGACAGAGCTAAATTTAAAAAAAAGTAGTTTGAAGATGAAGCTCAAGGTTTAACTAGCTGGCTTTTGTTGATGACTCAGCAATGAGGTTGAGTCTGGATGCCTGGAAGTGGCACAATTAGAGACTAAGGGCGTTTTCTGGAACTTTGAATTTTATAAGCCCCTGTTTTATTTTTATTTTTAGTTGTAGTTGGACACAGTACCTTTATTTTATTTATTTATTGTTTTAGGTGGTGCTGAGGATCGAACCCAGGGCCCCAAATGTGCTAGGTGAATGCTCTACCACTGAGCCACTACCCCAGCCCAAGCCTCTGTCTTAGCCAGGAGTTTGGTGGCATATTCAAGTGAAAATGTCTGATTGGTTGCTAGGACCGTGGGGTTGGAGCATAGGGAGATCATTATGGATATGAAGGTGAAGTGTGGAGCAAAGATAAGAACAAAATGCCCGATGTAGCTGTAGAGAATAGAAGTTTGAAGTCAACTTGTACCTTAAAAGAATTAAGTTATGACTTGGAGGGCTGAGGCAGGAGGATCACAAGTTCAACTTAGCAAGGCCCTAAGCAACTCAGCAAGATCCTATCTCTAATAAAATATAAAAAAGTGCTGGGGATAATGCAATGCCCCTGGGATAATCCCTGGGTACCAAAAAAAAAAAAAAAAAGAAAGAAAGAAAGAAAGAAATCAGTACTTTATCTCTTAAAATGTGTTGGTGGTTAGAAGACCTAATTGGTCCCTTGGATTCAGTGAACTGGAGTATTAGCAGCTGGGGCACCCTATGAAGAATCTTAATTTGTGACCCCTTGGTTCACAATGACAGACTGGAAATTGCTGAGGTCTGGTGCTAAAGGCCTGCGTGGTAGCAGAAGTTAATTTCTCTGTTTGCCTAAACTAGGGCGGTGATGGCGAGGGGTGCGGTGCTGCCTAGTCAGGTCTAGGTCACATGCCTAACCTAAGAGCCAGGGGCTCACATGAATTGAAAGCAGGGAAGGGATGGTTCCCCAGAGAGAATGAGGTGCTTTTAACAGAAGCAGGAATGGACATTAGACTTCCGGAAACAGTGAGCACACTGTAGAATCAGGCAGCCCAGGTTTGAATCTTGGCCTTAAGACTTGGTAGTTCTGTGACCTTGGGTGGATTTTTTTTTTTTTTAGTTCTTAATGGATACAATGTCTTTATTTATTTATTTTTATGTGGTGCTGAGGATTGAACCCAGTGCCACATGAATGAGAGGCAAGTGCTCTACCACTGAGCTATAACCCCTTGGGTGAATTCTTAATTTGGTAGACCTTGGCTTCCTCTTCTTTGCTTCGAGGTTGGGTAGTTACTCCATGGCACTGAACATAGGAAAGCGATACATGTAAAGGATCTAGCCTAGTCCCTGGAAGGTACCCTGATGTGTGAAGCCCCAGAGAAATAATTAGTAGATTACCAACGCTCCTTCCATTGTTGGGAGAGACAGTAACTGGTGATACAGGGAGGAGAAGGATAGTAAAGCTTCTCTTCCCAACTGGGTGTGGCACACACCTGTTATCCCAGCCAGGCAGGAAGATCGAAAGTTCAAGGCCAGCCTGGACAATGTATTTTTTTTTTCATATTTTTTTTTGTTATTAGTTGTTCAAAACATTACAAAGCTCTTGACATATCATATTTCATACATTTGATTCAAGCAGATTATGAACTCCCATTTTTACCCCGTATACATATTGCAGATTCACATCGTTTCCACATCCACTTTTTTACATACTGCCATTCTAGTGTCTGTTGTATTCTGCTGCCCTTCCTATCCTCTACTATACCCCTCCCCTCCCCTCCCATCTTCTCTCTCTACCCCATCTACTGTAATTCATTTCTCTCTCTTGTTTTTTTTTCCCCTTTCCCCTCACTTCCTCTTATATGTAATTTTGTATATCAGTGAGGGTCTCCTTCCTTTACCATGCAATTTCCCTTCTCTCTCTCTTTCCCTACCCCGTCTCAACCCTGTTTAATGGTGATCTTCTCATGCTCTTCCTCCCTATTCTGTTCTTAGTTGCTCTCCTTATATTGAGACCCTGTTTCAAAATACAAAAAAGTTTTAGTAAGGGCTGGTTGTGTAGCTCAATGGTAGAGCACTTGCCTAGCAAGTGGGTTGCCTCCCCAGTCCTGAGGGGGGTGAAAAAGATTTCTTTGCTCAAACGTGGGGGGAATGGACCCATAATGTTAGCCCTGGTTTTAAGATTAAACAGCCTCTGGAAGCCAAGTGATGCATCAGCTGAAGTTTTTAGTCATACTTGTCTTTCTTCAAAGTCTTGGTAGATTGGAATGCATAGGGTTTCCAGCGGGGCCCATGGTAGAGGTGCAGAACTACCTCATCGGTATCCCAAATAAAAGGGTTTCTGTAGGTGAAAATTCTTAAGTTTGAGTTTGTTTTTTTAAAAGAAATGTGTGCTCAGAAAGGTGGAATTAAAAGGGGGAATTGCCTTAAATACAGCCATTGTTAGTGTTTGGGTATATATTTTCTTTTTATCTGCTTTTTGTTTGTTTTTAACCTGAGTATACTTTTGTGTGCGTCGTGCTGGGGTGGAACCCAGGTCCTCGTGCATGCCAGCCAAGCGCTGTATCACTGAGCTCCATCCCAGCCCCGGTGAGTATACTTAAAACCTTGCGAATTGTCCTTCATTATTTGAGTGAATTTTGAATACCCAAACAACGCGAAATGTTATTTAAAGAGAAAAATCAGCTCCAGTTTATTTGGATAGCTTTTATGTGGTCATTCGATTTGTTATCAAAATCACAATGTCCTTCTAAATGCTAAAGAAAGAGCGTGAAGTTTCTTTTTTCATTAAAACTTGAGATATAATTAACATACCACAAAATTCACCTTTTTAGTGGGGGCACACACCTATAATCCCAGCTACTTCGGAAGCTGAGGCAGGAGGATCACAAGTTCAAGTCTAGTCTGGGCAACTAAGTGGAGGCCCTATCTCAAAATAAAAAGGGTTGTTGCTGTAGCTCATGGGTAGAACACCTCTGGGTTCAATCCTTTGTACCAAAAAAAAAATACCTAGTACTTTAAAAATATGCAGTTTTTAGTGTATGGTGTTTTTAGTGTATTTACAAGGCTACAACCCTCTCAGTGTCTAATTTCAGAACATTTCACTAGAGAAAGAAGTCTTATTCCATTAATAGTCCTTCCCTATCCCTTTTCCCTCACACTCTGGCAACCATAAATCTACTTGACCCCAGAAGTTTGCCTAGACTGGACATTTCATGTAGACAGAACCTTAGAATCTGTGGCCTTCTATGTCTAGCCTCTTCCCCTTGAAAGTCTTCTAGATTCATCCTTGCTGCACGTGTACCAGTACTTTATTTCTGTTAATGACCAGGTAAGGTTCCACAGTGTGGTCACACCGCATTTTGTTCCTTCATCATTTGGTGGATATTTGGATTATTTCTGCCTCTTGATGAATATGAATAATGCTGCTGGGAACATTTCTGTTCATATTTTTATGTGAACCGTTTCTCTTGGGTGTAAACTTGGAAGTAGAATTGTTGGATCATATGTTAAGTCTCTGTTTAGCCTTTTTCCTCCTGATTTATTGGGGTGAAATTCAAATAACGTAAAAGAAACTATTTTCAGGTGAACAATTCAGTGACATTTAGAATATACACGATGTGCAGGCACCACCTCAGTAGATGGTCTCTCTCCTTCCCCAGCCCAGACAACCACCCATCTGTGCTCTGTCTTCCTGAATCTATATATTATATATAGTTCACATAAACTGAATCCTACAGAACATGTCTTGTGTTTTCACTTAGCCTTCTTGGGAGTTCGTCCTAATTATGGCATGTGTCAGTACTACTCCTTTTTGTGGCTGGATAACAAGCTGTTTTACTCTAGTGAGGATCTGCCAAACTGCTTTCCAAAATGGCTGTGCTATTATATGTCCTCCTCATCAAAGTGTGAAAGTTCTGCTTTTTCTACATTATTGTCAACATTGGTGATTGTCTTTTTGATTATGTCCCTCCTAGTACATGTAGAGTGGTATTTAATTGTGATTTTAATTTCTGAAGTTTTAGACTGTTTTGGGTGCTGGGAATTGAACCCAGGGCCTCATGCATGCCAGACAAGTGCCCAGTCACTGGGCTGCACCTGCGGTCCCCAGTGTGGTTTTGGTTTGCATTTCCCTGATAACTAATGATGTCGAGTGCTTGTTGGCCATTTGTGTATTTTTGGAGAAACATCTTGATTCTTAAATTTTTATTTATGTATCTTTTATCACTGAGGTGTGAGCTACTAGACCCTTTTCAGAAAGATTTGCAGATATTTCAGATAGATTTGCAGATATTTTCTCATATTCTGTGAATTGTCTTCACTTGCTTGATAGTGACTCGAAGCACAAACATTTTTAATTTTGATGAAGTCTGATTTAGCCTTTACTTTGGCGGTTTATGTTTTATGTATCATATCTAGAAACCAATATCTAGTCCAAGGTTACAAAGATTTACCCCCATGTTTTCTTCTTATACATCTTAAAGATTTAGCTTTTCAATTTAGGTCTTTGATCCATTTTGAGAAAGTTTTTGCATATGCTTAGAGGTAGAGATCCAACCTCATTTTTGATTGTTGTCCCTTGTGTTCAAATAACTATTCTCCCCTAACTGCCACTGAATTGTTTTGAGACTCTTGTTGAAAATCAGTTGGCCAAAGAAAAGTCTGACTTATAGTTTGAAACATGTTTAATTGTACATAGAGTGTTTTTATTCTTAGCATGCTAGTTGGGGTGAAAAAAAAAAAAAGGTGAATTTTTTCAGAAAAGGAAAGTTGTAGCTGGGTGTGGGGTATGCTCCTGTAATCCCAGCTCCTCTGGAGCCTGAGGGAGGAGGAATGCAAGTTTGAGTCCAGCTTCAGCACCTTAGTGAGACTGTTGCAGAATTAAATACAAAGGCTGAGATTGTAGCTTGCAGGTAGAGCATTTGCCTAGCAAGTGCAAGGCCGTGAAAGGAGGGAGAGAAGGAGGGAGGGAAGGAAGGAAAGTAAATGAATTATATATTTTTTTAGTTGTTGATAGACTTTTATTTTATTTATTTATATGTGGTGCTGAGAATTGAACCCAGTGCCTCACACATGCCAGGCAAGTGCTCTACCACTGAGCCCCAGCCCTAGCCCCATAAGTTGTATTTTTAAAGAATTATACATTTGTTTTATTGGCTCTCTGCAAAGTCATGTAGTTAGTATTTAGTATTCATTTGTAAGGTCTGGAACTAGCTTTCCTTTTATCATTGAGGGCACTAAGGCCTAAAAGTGTAGCCATAACCTACAGGTTGGTCTAGGTGTTGAGTAAATATTTGTTGATGTTAGTTGTTAGTGTGCTTTGTAAACAGCTAATGATTTATGTGACACTGAGTCTTTATGACCCATCTGTTAATTATGTTGTTCATATCACAAAATGTGTATTTTATGATGATTTACCTTGAGACACGGTCTTGTGCAGTACTGAAGAAAACTTTGTGCTTTCTGATTTATGTGAGTGTGAGGAGCATAGGTTTCAAGTGGTATATAGGAAGTACTACTTGGATGGTATTCAGCCACATGGAAGAGAAATTCAGCTGTGCAGTTTATCCATATGAGGTCTGGTGGCAGTCCATCTGATGGCACCCGCCAGCTGGGTGTTAGCTTTATGCTTCTGCTGTGCCTTTCTTGTGGGTCTGGCTTCATGGCATAGGATGGCTGCTGTATCTCCAGGCATTGTATCCCATTCCAGGCAGAAAGGGAAAGGGTAAGAGAGGAGCAGGAGACGGTGCTAAATGCTCTTTCTTCTTCTTTTTTTTTTGGCAGGTAAAATGGGGTTTGAACCCAGGGGCACTTAACCACTCAGCCACATCCCCAGCCCTTTTTATTTTTTTATTTTTAGACAGGGTCTCACTAATTTGCTGAGGCTGGCCTCAAGCTTGAGATTCCCTGCCTCAACCTCCCAAGTTGCTGCGATTACAGGTGTGCACTACCATGCATGGCCCAAATGCCCCCCCCTTTTTTTTAAAATCATAAAAGCAGTAGTTTTCCTGGAAACCCATAATGAGAGGACTATCTACATATTGGCTAGAATTATATCACCCCCACTCCCAGTGCTAGGAGAACACAGGAAATCAAGATTGTATAGTATCTTTTATTTTTGCCTGGAACAAAAGTAAAAGGACTTACCATTCATACCAGCGGGCAAGTTCTGAGGAGTTCATACCTTCTAATCGACATTTTGGCCGTGTACGGTGTCCCCTCACGTGGTTTCCTTCTGTTTCCACATCACTGTGTGAGAAATTACTAGTTCAGGCTTTCAGCGCTTACTCTGTCTAGATGTCATGCAAATCTTTCAGTATAAAGTTATCTAAGTGAATCTGCATGACCGGTGCCCTCGTCATTTAACCTTGTTTATTCATTGTTTCACGTGAATCACGATATGGCTTACCTTTGGCCATGGACATCATTGCCCTGGATCCCTTCCGTGTTCCCACTAGGAGATACTGAGATAGTTTTGTTGAAAGAAATGTTTAGAATTAGATAAGTTGAGTTTTTAGCACTTTAAAATTTTTAAGTGACCCATACCTTACAGAATGTGTATGTGTGTTGGTTTGAGGGCCAGACCTCTTATCACCATGTTTCTTAAGTCTAAATATTTTAAGTTAGACTAGGAAAGGTACAGAGGAGCATACAATAACCAAATTTATAGGAGTTAAGTGTTTGTTAAAACCCAATATATTTTTCTCTTAACATTTTAAAATAAATTTTTGAGGTATGATTTTTATCAGAGCAAATTTGATGTAATGAAATTTAGAAAATGCCAAATGGAAATATTTGTCCTGCCACTTGTACTGGGATTTAATTGTGGGGTACTCTGCTAGTGTCATGCAGTCTGGATCCCAGAGGCCACACTGGACGGCTCCAGAAGAGAGCAGTCAGGCATCGCGAGTCGGGTGTTCCCAGAGACCACGCATTAATGAGGACTTTCTTGACAGACTTTCTGTTTTTCTTTTTCTTTTTTTCATTTTAAGATCCAGTTGTGGGACACGGCAGGACAAGAGCGGTTCAGGAAGAGCATGGTACAGCACTACTACAGAAATGTGCACGCTGTCGTCTTCGTGTATGACATGACCAACATGGCTAGTTTTCACAGCCTGCCATCTTGGATCGAGGAATGCAAACAGCATTTGCTGGCAAATGATATACCACGGATTCTCGTTGGAAATAAATGTGACTTGAGAAGTGCCATTCAGGTACCCACAGACTTGGCACAGAAATTTGCTGACACACACAGTATGCCTTTGTTTGAAACCTCTGCTAAAAACCCCAATGATAATGACCATGTGGAAGCTATATTTATGACCTTGGCTCATAAGCTTAAGAGCCACAAACCATTAATGCTTAGTCAACCCCCTGATAACGGAATTATCCTGAAACCTGAAGCAAAGCCTGCAGTGACATGCTGGTGCTAAATAACAGCTTTATTGCACTTTCTCATTTTGACTAAAAATGCTTTTGAAGAATGACAGTGATAAGTCTTAAGATTTAATCTCAAATATAATGGATCATCCTGACACCTCACTGTTATCAGTGTCATGCTTACTTTTGTATTGTGTATCCACTTAATCAAGTTTGTCACTGTGACAACACAAGGGAAAAGTTGGTTTTGAAGTGAGATTGAAAATGAAGCAAGGCTAGGAGGAATACCAGCTCTTCCCATGGAGAGCCCCATGAAAAGGCCTCCAGGGAGCAATGCTGGAAGTGCCAGTCAGGAACCCTTCCATCCCACGCTCCTGGGACTGAAAAAGAAAATCTGTTCAGGATACACCTCCTGATGTAAGTCCGGTGTGAGGGCAGATGCTGTGACTTCACAAGGTGCTTTATACTTTATTTTATCATCTTTAAGCAGCAAAAAACGAATTGAAAGCATCTGAGGAGTTGTAACTTTGGGGTGGGGTTTTGGTGACAGGGGTTGCTGGTATTTCTTGCTCCCCGTCACCCTGAGCAACTTCATGACTAAATGCTGGGTGAACTCAGCTTGCGTTTGGATTGTAGCTCCGAGGGCATTGCTCTAATTGATTTGAGTCTGTGTGTATTTCTGTAATAGTATTGTGTTATCAATTTCTAAAATGTTTGAAACTTATGGTCACAATAAACAGTTCCTCCTCAGTGTGAAAAAATAAGTTAGATATCGTCTGTTCCCTCGGTGATGGAAAGAATATTTCAAAATTTTTTGCCCTAAGTATTTTAATTTTGAATTTAAGACTTTGCACATAGAAAATAGCACGCTTGACTATGAAGCTATTTACGTGAATGGAATATAAGCCATGGACTGAACTGCAGTGTGCACATAAACTGATTCTGACACTTTGCTGCCCTTGATAATTTTAGATGAAAGTAAGCCAAAAAGATGATTGTACTTAAAATATTTTCAGAATGTGGAAAACCAATTAAACATGTCCTCTAATCTAGTTTAGGATTTTCTGTTTAATCATTAGGGTGATCCTAACTGGATAATTTAGTTACAAAAAAAAACCAAAATCATTCTATAAATAAACTAAATGAAAGTAGTGATTATAATAAATATTCAGCTTTAAGTATAGGGCTCAAATTGGCTTTATTTGTATTTAAGATTAATCCATTTTTCTTAATCATGCTGGAATTAAAAAATAAAAATCCTTTTACCTTTATCTAAATTAACATTGATTTGTAACTATTTTTATAGTAAAACGACAGCTGGAGTAGTTGTGATGGCTGTAGTAGTTTTTTAAAGAAGGGAATCTGTTGCTTTTCAGAACATTTCCTAAAGTGGGGGAAGAAAATTTATAGACTTTCCAAGCACATTTGTGTTTTTTCAGTACTGTTATTATGATTTTAAAAAGAAGTAATTTAACTTTCTTTTTTTGTAAGAAGTTAGTACTAAGTGTCCTTTATACTTCTGTGAAAGGACTTATTTTTTCACTTTAATAATTTATTAATTTTAAAATATTTGTATCATTTGCAACAACTTACATTTTAATTTTTGGTATGTTATCAGTTGAATGGGGATAAAGCTTTTAGATATTCCAAAATATTTATAAAACATCTTATTGACTGTTGAAATCACTTCTAAAATGGTGACTATCTAATAACTAATTATAAATTTTTTTAAGCACAAATCACACATTTTGTAAGTCTGTGAATTTATTTTAACTCTCACTTTTAATTGATATATCAGGTATGTCTTAGAAAAATCTTTGAGAACACCAAAGGAAACTACCCCAGAATCTAATGTAGTTTGTTGTTAACAATGCTTTAAAAGTATATTGCTAATAACATATTTCCTCAAGAAATCTAAAGTTGAATAATTTTATTGTAGAAAAGTATGTTACATTTATCCATGAAGTTCAATAAATCATCTTTGTTATGAAGAAATGGTGTTTTGTTTTCTTTGTTTACTGGGTTGAATATAAAATTTTTTAAGAGTCCCTCTCCCCCACCTCACTTTCCAGATAATATATGTACAGGTTGAAAATGCCTAATCTGCAAAACCCAAATCCAAAACTTTTTCCATTCAAAAATGTATGGATTTTGGAGCATTTTGGTGTTTCAGATTAGGGATATTCAACCAGCAGTAAAGTCTATGCAGATATTCTAAAGTCCAGAAAAACTCCCAAATCCAAAATACTTCTGGTTCCAAGCATTGTGGGTAGGGGTAGTCAAAAGTCTTAATTGTAAGCAGAAAATGCTATAAAAGTGGTTGACATCTATTTGGACATAAAAGAATTCAGCAGAATGAATAGATGCAATTATAAAAAAACGTGCAAGGACAGAAGCTGTTCGAGGTATAAGACTGCAATTCAGGCCCTTGAGGAGAGTGAGCCTGGGGCTTTGGGGCCTCTGAAGTTGAGACTGCTGCCCCTGGTCACTTTAATCCACAAGTTACTCTTGTGTCCCAACAATTACACTAGTGAATGACTGCTTTCTCAATCATCTGTGGAGTCAATGAGTTGGTCATGTCTTTTTGAGGCCCCTGGGGGACAAAGGTTGACTCACTTGGAATAAGCTGATCTGGAAAACGTTTAATCAAGCATCTGCCATGTGTGCCCCAGTGGTGGTAAAAGTGGAGTTACATAGACCTGTAAGACTGTTCTGTAAGAACTTGCAAAATAGGATATAAGCAAGTAGGAATTCTACCATACAATGTGGTAAATGTAATCAAAGAAGCATATACAAAGGACAGTGAGCACAGAATGGACTTAGATGAAGGAAACAGCAGATAATCCAAAACCTTGCAGCCAAGGGGACATAGTAGCTGCACCTTGAGATAGATGTGAGGCAGTCTTGTAACAGGAGAAATCTGCATCCCAGGTGGGTGCACCAGAAGACTCTTGGAACTGAACTTGGAGAGAATGGCTAATGGTTGAGTAGTTGGGGTGGTGGTGTGGTCGGAACACTGGGAAATGAAGCTGGCTGATAGGATGTGGTTAAACTGCTAAGGTGTCATGTGCAGTGGTTGAGGGCTGATTTGAGTGCAGGTTTTGGAAACAGTTTAAATCAGCCCACAAGGGAGAATACATTGTAATGGTCTGATAAAGTTTTTCCCTGAATTCAGGAGAGCTGGGATTGAGCACTCAGGTTCCTAACTCTGAGCCCAGCTTCTCTGTACATCTTCATTCTTCCTTACAGCTGGATTTCTGCATGTTTCCGGTTATTTGGCAGAAGATGTGGCCACTGATTGCGTATGAACTTCTGCTTGCTGCAGCTGTCCCAAGAGCGATGAACTGATTGCCAGGCCACGTTGAAATATCTAGGATGAACTCAATGGGCCTGGCTAGAGCCAGGTGCCCTCCCAAGACCAACAACCGAAAAGGAGAAGTCATTTCCACATTGTGGAGGAGAAGTAATTGCGGGGGAAGGAAGTGAAAAATGAAGATAGCCGTTACAGCCACACAAAAGCATTTGAACTTTAATACTTATTACATAAGTACAAAATGAAAGCATTTAGCAAGGGAGTGAGATCATCTTTATACTGGGAATTCCAGCAGCAGGGGGAAGGACACAGGGGATAAAGGCATGGTGACAGTCAGCTTACCATAATAGCCTGGAAGAAAGAGCTTTAACTGGGACACACTCAAAAGAACCCAGAGTTGAGATATTTCAGCTAAAATCCCAGGTGGAGGGCTGCTCATTGTAGAGCACTTGTTCAGGTTTGAGGTCCTCGGTTCAATCCCGAGCATACATAATAAAAATTTAAAAAATAAAAAGAACTCCTCAGGAGTTGAGGATGGATAAAATCTAAAAGGCCAAGGTCAAGTATTTACTTCCATGAACCAGTTAGTGTTCTTTCCTAGAGCTAGCCATTGCATGCATGTCTGAGGTCAGATGTTTTAATAATGTCTGATTTTGGTTTTACTTTTTGGGACAAACTATTGTTTTAATTTGTCTTTATCCAGAGTTTGGTTCTTATTATTTGTAATCATAATATTTAAAAAAAAATTTTTGAATTTATTTAAAACGATCTGACTTTTGGATTCTAAAGCCTTTTAGGTATTTTTATTATTTTTAAAAGTAATTTAGTTATAGAAGATATTTTATATTTTTCTTGGAATTCCATAATGTTCTTTGAATTACATTCAATTTTTGTTTTGGATCATTCATTCCAAGGAATTAACAAGAGTATAGGAAGGCATCTTATTATTTATTAGCTCCTCATTATTAATAATTCATTGCCAGAAATTAAAGAGCTTCAGTTTCAATAAAATATGGCCAGTAATAGGACTTATTTTTAAAAACTTATCTGTGTGTGTGTGGTGCTGGGGGTTGAACCCAGGGCCTGGCATGAGCCAGAGAGGCAATCTACCATTGAGCTCTACTCCAGATCTTGATTATCATGGTTTTAGCATGAAAATAATTTTAATGCAGTGAAACTTAGCAGTCTTTTTATGGCTTTAGATTTTGTTGTTATTGTCTTTTTTTTTTTTGCAGTCTGGGGATTGAACCCAGGGGCATTCTACCACTGAGCCATATCCCACCCCTTTTTATTTATTTTAAGACAGGATCTTGCTAAGTTGCTAAGGCTGGCCTCAAACTTGCCATCTTCCTGCTTCAGCATCCCAAATTTCTGGGGTTGCAGTACCGGTATATGCTACATACCCAGCAATCTCTTCCCCCCATCCCACCCCCCTCTCATATCAGAGATTTAATCCAGGGGCACTTAACCACTGAACTACATCTCCAGCATTTTAAAAAAAATTTAGACAGGGTGTCTCTAAAGTTGCTTAGGACCTCACTGAGCTGCTGAGCCCTGCTTTGAACTTGCAATCCTCCTGCCTCAGCCTCCCAAGTCACTGGGATCATAGGTGTGCACCACCATGCCTGGCAATTTCTCCTTTATAATATTGATCTTTGATCTATCTAAAATTGATTTTAATGAAAGGTATAAATTATCTATCTAACTTTTTTCAGGTGGCAGCTACTTATCCTACCACTTGGCCTATTATTTTTAATAACCTGTCCTTTTTGAGTTTGAGATTGCAACTTGATCACTTACTCAATGTTTAGGGACTTCTGAATTTTCTATACTATTTCATTAATCTCCTATTCATGTGTCATATGTTTTAATAGTTACAGTTTATTGTTTTAATATCCAGTAAGGTTCATTCCCAGTTTTTACTCTTCTTTTTCAAAATTTTCATGATTTTTGCACATTTTCCCCAGTGCTGGAGATTACATCCAGGGCCTCCCACATGCTAGGCCAGGGTTGTAGCACTAAACTCTCCAGCCCTCCATCGGCACTTTAAAATCAGTTGGGGATCTGAAGTCTAGTATAGAATAATCCTGGGTTTTCATTAGGTTACTGTTCAATTTTGAGATTAATTTAAAGACAATCAATCAATACCTTGTTAAGACTTTCTGTTCAAAATTATGATGCATGATGGCCCAGGCTGAGGATGCAGCTCAGTGGAAGAGCATTTGCTTAGCATGCAGGGAACCCTGGGCCTGATGCCCTGCACTGCAAGAAAAGAGGGAGATCATGACAGCTCTTCCCGTTTGTTCCAGTGTTCTTTTGTATTCCTCAAGAGCGTTTTAGAGATATTATTTCCATATGAATATTGCTCATTTCTTGAGAGGTTTATTTATTTTATTTTTAAATATTTTTTGAGGTGTCAATGGACCTTTATTTTATCTGTATGCAGTGCTGAGAATCAAACTGAGTGCCTCACACATGCAGGCAAGCACTTTACTACCACTGAGCCACAACCCCAGTGAGAAGTTTATTTTTTATATTTTCTTTTAATCATCTTTTGGTGTTTGAGAAACAATTTTTTTTTTTTTTTTGTGGTACCAGGGATTGAACCTAGGGGCACTTAACCAACATCCCCATCCCTTTTTTATATTTTTATTAGTGACAGAATCTCACTGAGTTGCTTAGGGCCTCACTAAGTTGATGAGACTGGGTTTGAACTCGCGATCCTCCTGCCTCAGCCTCCTGAGGCGCTGGAACAGGTGTGCCCCACATTGGGGACTATTAAGTGTTTTGAGAATGGATCTCAAATCTATATATTTTGGTCAAGATGGAGAAATTGGACCAGATGCCCTAGGCTTAAACAGGTAGGATTTTAGATAAAATGTATGAAGCACCAGTTTTTAGACACTGAACAAAAGGCATTGCCTGTCTTGAAATCCAGAAAGTAGGTGAAAGAAGTAAGGTGAGTTCTATGATTGCCTGAGAGGCAGTTGCTGGACCGTGGTGCAGGATGGCAGGGATTTGTCAAGCCCTTGGTGTCTTGCTGAGTTGCAAAGATCAAGGCTGAAGTTTAGAGAAACCAAGACAAGACTGGTGAAGAGCAGGGAGTTGAATACAGAGGGAGTACCAGAGAATTGCAGAAAGGTCCCATCTTTGCTGGGTGTGGACTGAGACCTACCCAGTGCTCAGTCAATAACCACCAGAAAGGAGTGAAGAATACTATTACAATCTCATACACTGTTGGCAATAGTTTGCATTCCCACCAACCAGAATGAAAAACTTTGTACTTGAGGGCATCAGGTAGAATCCTTAGAAGGGTATTGACTTAGTAGAGGGGTTACTTTAAGACCTGCCCTACCAAAATGTAAAAGCAAACCTTGAAAGACTCTAATTCCAAATAACTTGTCTGTGTCAGAACAAAACTCCAATGTTATATATAGGAAGACAAACAAAACAAAACCCAGCATGCAGTAATGTAACATTAAAAAAGCCCAGCATCCATTGAAAAATTAATAAGCCTGCAATGAAGTAGGAAAACATGGTCTACAATCAGGAGAAAAAAATAGTTCATAGAAAAAGACTCAAAAATAATAGGGATGGTGGAACTCACAAAGATGCTAAAGCAGTTAAGAATATGCTCCATTGTTTAAGAAAAAAATCATGAACACAACGAGAAAAGAAACAGAAAATATAAGATAACCAAATATTACTTCTTCTTTTTTTTTTTTTTTGGTACTAGGGATTGAACCCAGGAGCTCAACCACTGAGCGACATCCCCAGCCCTTTTTGTTTTTTATTTTGAGAGTGTTTTACTGAGTTGCTTAGGGCCTCACTAAGTTGCTGAGGCTGGCTTTGAACTTGTGATCCTCCTGCCTCAGCCTCCCAAGCCACTGGGATTACAGGTGTGCACCACCATGCCTGACACAAATATTACTTCTATGGTGCTAAAAAGAAATGAGCTCTCAAGCCATGAAAAGAATGCATACTACCAGGCAGAAGAAGCCAATCTGAAAAGGCAAAATACTGTGGCATTCCAACTCTTTAACAATCCAGAAAGAGTCAAACTATGGAGACAGGGAAAAGATTAGTGGCTGCCAAGTGTAAGGGGGAGAGAGGTATGAATAGTGGATCACAGAGGATTTTTAGGGGAAAAAGGAAAAACTAATTTAGTATGATGCTCCACTGATGGACATGTGTCTTCATGCATTTACCGAAATCCATGCAATGTACATCAGGAGTGAACCCAACATAAACTCTAATAGACTCTGGATGATTATGATGTGTCAGTGTAGACGCTATGCTACATACCACACTTGGTGGGGGAGGCTGTGTTGTGTGTGTGTGAAGATAGGGTTTATGTGGGAACTCTGGTTTTTGTTCATTTTTGCTGAGAACTTAAACCTGCTCTAAAAATAGTGTATTAAAAAATATGTCAGAGGGCTGGGGATGTGGCTCAAGCGGTAGTGCACTCGCCTGGCATGCGTGCGGCCCGGGTTCGATCCTCAGCACCACATACAAACAAAGATGTTGTGTCCGCTGAAAACTAAAAAAATAAATATTAAAAAAATTCTCTCTCTCTCTTTAAAAAAAAATATGTCAGAGACTGCAGGTTGCCTACCCAATTTATCTTCTTATGTTTGTTCTGGGGCTGCAGTAACAGAGTACCACAAACTGGGTGGCATAAATAACAAAAACATATGTTCTCCAATTCCGGAGGCTGGCCATGTCCCCCGGAGTCAGTGTCTTCTGAGGGCTCTGAGAGAGACTCTGTTCCAACCTGCCCTCCTAGCTTCACGCACTCGAGTGTTCTTGGCTTATGGACAGAGTTGCTTTCTGTGCCTCTGTCTCTGTGTCCTGATTTCCTTAGTCATATTGGATTAGGGCTCGCCTTAGTGACATTACTTTAACTCGATAACCTCCTTAAAGACCCTATTTCCAAATAAAGTCGCATTCTGAGGTGCCCAGGATTAGGTCTCCAACATACCTTTTTCGGGAGGGCCACAGTTCAGCCCATAACACCTTTCTTCCTTCCTTTTTAAAAATTTTTAGTTATTGGTTCTTTTTAGTTACTCATGACAGCAGAATCCTTCTTTCTTATCAGCAGAACCCTGAGTGTGGCTGGCATGGCCACCTAGCCCACTAAACACCCATTTCTGAGACCCTTTTATAGTTAGGTATGGCCATTTGTCAGGTTCTGACCTCAGAGATGGAAGCAGGCGCCTGCTAGGGATTTCCTGGGAAAGTTTTATTTCTTGTGAAGAGGATGGCCATATCCTCTGTCTGCTCCCTTCTTTCCTTTCACATGGAAGCCAGACTAGAATCGCCTTGTGGTTATGATGGCATCTTGCAGCTTGGGCTATTCACCTCATGACTTCCGATGAGCAAATCAATATCTGTTGTTGGGTGGGGTAGGAGTGAGTGCGGGTAATTGAACTCAATCCTAACCAGAAGAATGTTTTAGGAGGAGACTCGGGGACTTTGTGCCTAAGGCTTTTGAATAAAGATGGCACTAATCCCATCCAGAGGCTTCTGTGTGGTCAGGGAGCCAGTCCACCGGGAGGGAATTTCTGGGGAAGCCAGAATCAGTGCCTTTCCATCATGTTCTAAATATGGGGGAAAAGCACTCTGAGAGTCTCATTCCTAGACAACATACTAGGAGCTGAAGAGGAGCAGGAGGGACACCACCCATTCCCAGATGTTGAGTGACAATCATCATAGCCCTGGACTGCTATGACCAGACAGTGAACGAAAGTCAAGTACAAGGCCACTGTTCTTTGGGTGTAATGAATAACTTATCTAAGTGACCTTAGGAAAGTACATTTAGCTTTAAATTGCTAAAATTTGTCAGTCCAAGATAAAATTGATGGTACACAATTTTAATACTGGTTGCACAGCAGTGTTTGTGGAAAGTCTGAGATGGAATAGACGTAGAGCAGGCATTTCTTCTGGTTTGTTTAAGAAGAAAAGAACCGAGAAGGTTTGGGGTAGCTTGCATGATCTCTAGGAGGACCTGGGCCAAGATTTAGTTGCTACAGAGACAGAACAAAAGCAGCCAGGAGAAATGTCCAGGCAAGTCAGCTGTCACAAGTGCTGTCACCATTGCATTTCCTCAATGCCTGAGACACTCAGGACTGACATGTCCCCAGAGCTGCCCCAGAATAACCAAAGCCCTCCGACATCATGCTGTCAAGAAGGGCCCTTCCCCTGCTGCCCTCTGTGCTCCCTCTTGTCACCATTGACGGGCCTGCTGGCAGAACTTGACCACCTCTCAAACTGAAGCTGTCTCGGGGAGTGGAACATTCCAGTCTCTGTGACAGAAGAGCCAAGGAGAAGAAAACCGAGAGGCTTCACTGAGCCTTCAGAGCATCTGCTGCTGAAGATGGCACTAGCCCATGCCTGCGAAGCCCTGCACGGGCCAATGCAGCATACCGCACATTTCCATGTGCTTTTGAATCACTTCTGAATCAGAAATCCTTGTCAATTGAGGGTTTGTTATATTTTCAAAAACTTCTTATGCCAATGTAAAATTAGAACTGTTGCTTGCTTCTTGGAGACTATTATCCCACAGATGCTATTTAGCATGCATTTCCAAACTCCAGAAACAGGCTGGCTGCAGCAGTGCATGAAATTCTGCAGCAGTTGCAGAAACTCAGGAGGCTGAAGGCAGGAGGACTATAAGTTTGAGGCTAGCTTGGGTAACTTAGCCAGACCTTGTCCCAATAAAAAAAGGGGTGGCCAATCTGGGAATCTAGCTCAGTGGTAAAGCAGCCTTAGGTCCAATCCCCAGGACCACAAAATGAGTAAAAATAAATAGATTCGGGAAACACTGGGAACTGGATGGTGAGGTCAATGTGCATCATACGCTAAAGGAGGAGGCCCTCCCCAAGCCCTTTGTCCACCTGCTTCTCTCCTGGCTGAACGCACTTTTCCTTTATGGTCTCATCCTCAGAAAGCTCTGGATTTCTGAGCTTGACTTTGACCCCTGACTTTCTGAATCTGAGCCTCATGTAGGCCATCTCTTTTTGAGGTACCGGAGGAACATCCAAATAAACATGGCCACATCTAAACTCACAGCTGTACTGATTAAACTTATTTTTCTTCCTGTGTTCTCTGGAAACCTCCAGGTTCTATGTCCTCGAGTTTCTCTTTCCTCCTTCTCCCACATCTGGTCCTCCTCCTGGACCCAGCACTCCTGCTGTGTCCAATACGGGCCTTGGTCCCCTTGTTTCCGAAGGCAGTGGTCACCACAGGCACAGCCCTGGTGTCAGACCTGAGTTTCTGACAGCTAGGCTGCTCAATACTTCAGTTTCTTCATTTTTATTAATTAATAAATATTCCTGATTTTTATTATTTGGGGACTATTTATATTTATTCATAAATTAATATATTAACATATTTTATATATCACATTTATAATGACAAATGTCTGGAATATACATAAAGGAATATACTATCTTAATAGTTACTTTTAGAAAACAAACACACTTTCCTTAGACATCTGAGTCATAGACATCTGAATCAATCACCGTACACATGGCTTTTATCTTCCTGTGGATGGTGACACACACAGGCAGGCAGGTAGCTGCATATATATGGATAAATTTCTGTGTTTTATTTGCAAACATTTTTATATAATTATGTACAGATTTCTAGTTGTCCTACCCATATATATATTCATGCATATATAAATATGCAAATATTTATCAAACAAGGCTTGTTTTGCTGAGGAGGCCATATGGGTCTCAGCCTGGCATGAGTGACCTGAGGGACCCCTGGCTGCTGGCCCTGCCTCCTGCTGGCCTTCCTCCTGGGGCTATGCCCAGCTCTTTGCCTTGCGCATGTGCAGTTTCCAGACTCCTCATTTTCAAAAACAACTGGTAGGTTATTGTGAGGATTAAACGAGTTAATATGTGTGTGGTATCCTTTGTGCATGACAAATTTCCCCAAAGTTCAGTAGATCAAACCACCATCACTCATGGTCTCTCGCTGTTGTGGAGGGTGAGGACTGTGGGAGCCCATCAGCAGGGTCCTCTGGTGTGGGGTCTCCGGTGACAGCTGGTGGAGCACCGCCCGCGCTCCTCTGGCTTCTCTCTCCCTGGGCCCTCTCTACCTGGCAGCCGAACCTCCTACATGGTGCCTGGAGATACTGGAGCAAGTGGCCCAAGATCAACCTGCAAAGCTCTAGGGCCTTTTCTCATTTAGCTCAAAGAGTCACTCTAGGGCTGGGGTTGTGGCTCAGCGGTAGAGCTCTTGCCTAGCATGTGCAAGGCCCTGGGTTCCATCCTTAACACCACATATAAATAAATAAGTAAAGATATTGTGTTCAACTACAACTAAAAAATAAATATAAAGATAAAAAAGTCACTCTGTCCATCCCCAGCAGCAGTCCCCCAAACCTCCCCGAGCTACAGGGGAGGAGACATAAATTATATTTGCGGGTGGGAGACCAGGCAGAAAACTTAGGAACTTTTTAAAAAGCCATCACAGAGTGACCATGAAGATATGTTGTAGCATTCACAATAGTTTACTTTTTATCTCTGGCAGAATAATTAAAAACATTTAAATATGCACACACATTTTTTTTCACAGAGACCTGACTCGAATCATAGACCACATTTTTGTTTGTTTGTTTTTGCGGCCCTGGGGATTGAACTCAGGCCTGCTCTACCACTGAGCTCCGCCTCCAGCTCTTTCTATTATTTATTTATTTATTTGCTACTGGGGATTGAACTCAGGGGCACTTGGCCACTGAGGCCCATCCCAAGTCCTATTTTGCATTTTATTTAGAGACAGGGTTTCACTGAGTTGCTTAGCACCTCACTGTTGCTGAGGCTGGCTTTGAACTCTCCAACCTCCTGCCTCAGCCTCCCTCGCTGCTGGGATTACAGGTGTTTACCACCACACCTGGCTTCTATTTTTTATTTTGAGACAGGGCCTCACTCAATTGCCCAGGTCACACTTGAACTTGCCATCCTTCTGCCTCAACCTCCCAAGTAGGTAGCTGGGTTACAGGTGTATGCTATCAAGCTAGCTGTTAATCACATTTATAATGACAAATGTCTGGAATGTACACAAAGGAGTATACTACCTTAATAGTTATTTTTAGAAAAGCAAACACACTTAATCTACCTCTTCCTGGTGGATATCTGGAAATGTTACCATCTGATGTGACTTTGCTTCTAAAGCTATGTCACCTATAAAAATTATCCCAATTTTAAAAGTCTGAAATTTCCACACTGTTTAGAATTCTTTCAAACTAAGATTTAAACTATGGTTTGGACCCAATTGTTACAAATATAAATATGACACCTAATTAGTTTGTAAGAACAACTAGGGGAGAAGCCAATTTAGGAAATTAATTCCAGGGCTGGGGATGTGGCTCAAGTGGTAGCGCGCTCGCCCGCCATGCGTGCGGCCCGGGTTCGATCCTCAGCACCACATACAAACAAAGATGTTGTGTCTGCCGAAAATTAAAAAATTCTCTCTCACTCTCTCTTAAAAAAAAAAAAAAACCCTTTAAAAAAAAAAAAGAAAATTAATTCCAGTAAAAACTTTTGCAAAGCTGGTGGGAATTGAAAACTCAGGAGTAGGTCCCCCACCTCCACCCCCCGCACCAGCGATTGAACCCAGGAGTGCTTAACCACTGAGCCACATCCCTAGCCCTTTTTATTTTTGATTTTGAAACAGAGTTTCATTAAGTTGTTTAGGACCTTCCTAAGTTGCTCAGGCTGGCCTTGAACTTGTGATCCTCCTGCTTCAGACTCCCAAATTGTTAGGATCATGGGCGTATGCCACTGTGTCTCGTCAGGAGTGGGTCTTAATAAGCCAGGGCAATCGTCTCCTCTTCCTCCTCCTCCTCCTCCCTCTCCCCTTTCTCTTTCTTCTTCTCCCTCCTCCTTCTTCTTCCTTATTCTACTTGGATCTAAGGATCTTTTCTAAGGTCATTTCTTTTTTAGCTTTGATAGACATTAAATGCGAGTAACAACATGAACACCATATACAAATAGAACTTCACCTTGCTTTATCACGAAGCGTTAAATCAAGGTGTTCAAAATGATGAAGCATATCTAATTCATGACTTTGATTTTAAGATATCAGCAAAATAGTTCTGTGTGTGTGTGTGTGTGTGTGTGTGATAAACAGGTTTTTTTAGGACTAAGTGAAAAAGAAATAAAAATTATTTAAAAAATTCTTTATCTTCTTCTAAATTTCTATTTTGTAAGTGGTGTTTGATCTACTTAATGTGATTAGTGGTTTGTGATTATAATTTCATATGAACCAATCAGAGGTGTAACCAATCAGTGCTCACACACTTTTCTGATGGGGGTGAGAAGGCTACTGACACCACCACTTTTGTTGGTGGTCTGTGCACCAGCCTCGGCAGAGGGCAGGTGAGTCTTCTTTGTGGCCCTGTGGCCACACCCTCTGGCTGTGCAGGAAGAGGCAGGGCCAAGGGCCTGTGCTTGAGAACGAACATTAGGCAGCTTCCCCCTGCTCCAGGCCTCCCTAGAGTGTTACCGGGGAAGGAAGAGCAGCTGTCTGTCAGTTCTGCTTGTAGCAGCCTTGATTGCATGGACAGTCTTCGCATCTTTGTGGTCGGTATCTTGGATTTGATCTTCCCTTGTTTCCTACACAGCCCTGCTCTCCTTCCCCCACAAGAATTTGCCATCTGAAAATCACTTACTTCCTTGAGTGGTTCCTCTCAATTGTTTAAAGCTCCAAGGACTTTATAAGACGAAAAAAATTCCCCTTGTGCTGGCTGAGTCATGCTTTGTGAAAATGAGCAATTTATGCCCAGCATGATGCTATGGCAATATTGCATTAAGGCTTTGCAGAGAACATGTGTCTTTTGAGAATTTTCTTACATGAAAGTATAAATAAAGTCACTTTGCTTTTCATTTCTTTGTTAAGCTTAACAAAATGTCTTCATTAAAAAAGACAATTAGGCTGGGTGCTGTGTCGCATGCCTGTGATCCCAGTGGCTGGGAAGGCTGAGACCGGAGGATTGAGAGTTCAAAGCCAGCCTCAGTAACTTAGTGAGACACTAAGCAACTCAGTGAGACCCTGTCTCTAAATAAAATACAAAATGGGGCTGGAATGTGGCTCACTGGTTGAGTGCCCCTGAGTTCAATCCCCCAGTACCAAAAACCAAAAACAACAAAAAAACCAAAACAACAACAACAAAACCCTCTGAATTCCTCATCTGTTTCTCTTGTATCAAAATGGCAAGAAGGTCCAGTTCTGCTGGTTGGTTCTCACTCAGGAAGACCTCTACAAACCACATTACAGTTCTCTATCAGTCTGAGTTTCCCCATCTGCAAGGTGAGGACAATAATAATACCTGCCATTTTTAAGTCATAGAACATTTATCATTAAGTCGACTTTTATTGATTGGGTTCAGTGATGCATGCCTATAATCCCAGCAGCTCGGAGGCTGAGGCAGGAGGAGCTCAAGTTCAAAGCCAGCCTCAGCAACTTAAGCAAGGCCCTAAGTAACTCAGCAAGACCTTGTCGCTAATAAAATATTGCTCAGTGGGTTCAATCCCTGGTACCTCCCCCCAACTGACTTTGATTAATCAAATCCTCTGAGAAGCATAAGTAGGACTTGATTCTTCTGCAATTGACAGCCTACTTTCTAATACAAACTTCTCTACTTGCTGTGATTGTGTTTTGTGTGGTTCCCCATCATCCCCAAATTTAATAGAGCCAGAATCTTTTATGGCCTTATGAATTGACTTTGAATTAGATGCTGTTGGTTCCAGATACTCTTTGTAGCACAAACAGAGCCAACAGGAAGCCAGCAGACTCCGCGTGAGGTTCTGACCAGCCAGGAGAGGCTGGCTCAGCAGAGTCCTGGGGGCTTCTCACAGGCCTTTCCCTCCCAGGGGACCCGCCACCACGGTACAGGCAGAATGCGGATGTGTTCTGAGGCAGACTTCGCCTCTCACCCTTTCCAACTCTTTTTCTTTCCCTAGGGGCTTGGGACTTCTCCCTTCCCGCCTGGGTTCAATCTTGGAACTTCCACAATGGTGACTGCCTGGCTCCAAGAAGACTCCATTTTGCAAGGAGCTGCCTTGTTCCGCCTTCTGCCATCAGCAAGTTCTCTTTGTCTGTTAGGGAGTTCTCCCTGGGCTCAGGATCTTTCAGATGACCTGTGAAGAACTTATGATGGGGAAAAGAAAAAAGGATTGACCCCCCAAATGGAAAATACAATGAATAAAGCAAATTTAAGAAACATTTGGTTAAGCCTACCAACTAAAAATTGTGCTGACATTACTAATTGATAAAAGGTCATAAAATATGCATAAAATAATTACACTTGGAAACAATTGGTGGTAGGTCAGATTATTTCTACTCAAAAGATTTCCAACCAAATACCATGATTGCTTAGAAACTTTGGTTACAGATTAAATGGTTTATTTATAGTTAAATGATTTCAAAGGCAAAATCCTTTTTCTTTCTTTCTTTTTTTTTTTAATTAGAGCATTATAGTTATGGGTTAATTTTGACCAAACTATACCTGCATGGAATTTGATTTACTCCATTTCAGTCTCTGTTCCCTACCCATCTCCCTTCCCTCCTCCTTCCTATTATTCTCCTTCGTCTACTGATTTTCTTTTTGTTTATTTATTTATTCATTTATTTATTTTTGGTACCAAAAATTGAACCCAGGGGCACTCGGACACTGAGCCCCACCCCCAGCCCTAGCCTGTATTTTATTTAGAAACAGAGTCTGAGTTGCTTAGCACCCCACTTTAGCTGAGGCTGGCTTTGAACTCATCATCATCCTGACTCAGCCTCCCAAGAGCCACTGGGATTACAGGCATGGGCCACCACGCCCGGGGAATTTTTTTATTTTTGATTGGTACTGTCACATACACATAAAGGTGAAATTCCCTGCAATAAGTTTACATATAAGCACAACATAATTTTGTTAAATTCATTCCAAATTTCCTCCCCTTTCCTGTCTCTCTTCCTGCCCTCTCCATCTCCCCTATATCTTCATGATATTCTCCCCCATCCTTCTTCTCTTATTTTGCTCTAACTTCTATGTATGAGAGAAAACATTCAACCCTTGACGTTCTGAGTCTGGCTTATCTCACTTAGCATGATGTTCTCTATTTCTACCCATTTACTGGCAAATGGCATAATTTCATCCTCCTTTATGGCTGAGTAAAACTCCATTGTGTATATATACCACATTTTCTTAATCTATTCATCTACTGATGGGCATCTGGGCTGATTCCATAATATGGCTATTGTAAATCATGCTGCTATAAACATGGGCGTGGCTATATCACTATAGTATTTTAGTTCTGATTTTAGTTCTTTTGGATAAATATCAAAGAATGGGAGGGCTGGGTCATATGGTGGTTCCATTCCTAGTGTTTTGAGGAAACTTCATACCTCTTCCAGAGTGGCTGCAGTCCTACCAACAATGTATCAGTGCACTTTTCCCCTAATCCTTGCCAACATTTATTATTTGATTTCCTGATCATTGCCATTCTGACTGGAGTGAGATGAAAGTGTAGTTTCGATTTGCATTTCTCTGATTCCTAGAGATGTTGAGAACACTTTTTCATGTATTTGTTGGCTATTTTGTGTTTCTTATTTTGAGAAATGTCTATTTAGTTCTTTCACCCATTTATTGATTGGGTTACTTTTTTTTTTCTTTTGGTGTTAAGTTTTTTGAATTCTTTATATATTCTGGATGTGAATCCTTTATCTGACTAGCAGCTGGCAAAGATTTTCTCCCATTCTATAGGTTCTCTCTTCATGCTCTAAATCATTTCCTTTGCTTCACTTACTGACTTTTGGTTTTATTTTTTGCATTTTAGGGGTCTTGTTAAGGAAATCTGTGCCGGTGTCTATATGATGGAGTGTTAACCCTATTTTCTTCAAGCAGTTGCAAAATTTCTGGTTTAATTCCTAGGTCTTTGATTCATTTTTATTTGACTTTTGTGAAGGGTGAGAATTAGGAATCTAGTTTCGTTGTTCTACATATGGATATCTAGTTTTCCTAGCACTCTTTGTGCTTCAACATATATTTTTGACACCTTTGTCAAGTAGCAGATGCTGTATGTCGCTTTCTCTGTGTCTTCTTCTCTATTCCATTGGTCTTCGTGTTGACTTTGATACCAATATCATGCTCTTTTTCTTATTACAACTCTGTAGTACAATTTGAGATCGGGTATTGTGATGCCTCCTGCATTGTTCTTCATGCTCTGGATTGCTTTGGTCATTCTTAGTTTCTTACTCTTCCAAATGAATTTTTAAAAATATTTTATTCTTTAGTTTTAGGTGGATACAATATCTTTATTTTATTTTTATGGGGTGCTGAGGATCGATTCCAGTGCCTCACATGTGCTAGGTGAGCACTCTACCACTTGAGGCACAACCCCAGCCGCCCAAATGAATTTTTAAGTCTGTTTTTCATAGTTCTTTGAAGAATGTCATTGGTATTTTGATGGGGATTGCACTGAATTTGTATATTGCTTTGGTAATATGGCCATTTTGACAATATTGATTCTGCCTATTAAGAATATGGGAGGTCTTTCCATATTATAGGGTCTTATTCAATTTCTTTCTTCAGTCTTCTATAATTTTCACTGTAGAAATCTTTCACCTCCTTGGGTAGATTAAAGTCCCAAGTTTTTTTTTTTTTTTTTTATGTTATTGTGAATGGGATGGTTTTCTTGATTTCTTCCTTGGCTGAATCATTGTTGGAATATAGGAAAACTATTGATTCATGGGTGTTGATTTTGTATCCTGATACTTTGTTGAGTTCATTCATCAGCTCTAGAAGTCTTCTGGTGGAGTTTTTTGGGTCTTCCAGATATCAGAGCATGTCATCCCCAGATGGAGATATTTTGACTTTTTCTTTTTCTCTTTGTAACCCTCTAATTTCCTTCTCTTGTCTGATTGCTCTGGATAGTGTTTCAAGAGCTAAATTGAATAGAAGTGGTCTTGTGCCTGATTTTAGAGAAAATATTTTCATTTTTTCTCTGTTCAATATGATGTTGACTTTGGGTTTGTCATATACAACATTTATAACATTGAGGTAAGTTCCTTCTATCTCTAGCTTCCCCAACATTTTTAGCATGAACAGGTGCTAGATTTTATCAAAGGCCCTTTCTGCATCTTTTGAGATGATCATATGATTCTTGTGCTTAATTCTGTTTAAGTGGTGGATTACATTTATTGATTTGTGTATGTTGAGCCAACCTGGCATCCCTGGGATGAAACCCACTTGATCATGGTGTATTATCTTCTTGATGTGTGTTTTGAATGAAGTTTGCTAATATTAAGAATTTTTAGAGGCAAATTATTTAATTTTTTTTCAGAAAAACTGTACAATAATATGGGTCCATTTTGATACTGTTGAGTCTTCCTGCCCAATAATATGGTAAGTCTCTCCATTTATTTAGGTTTTCTTTAATGTCATTCATAATTTTCTTCTAAAAAGAATTTTTTCTTTTCTTTTTCTTTTTTCTTTCTTTCTTTTTTTTTTTTTTTTTGGTACTGGGGATTGAATTCAGGGGCATTTGACCACTGAGCCACATCCCCAACCCTATTTTGTATTTTATTTAGAGACAGGGTTTCACTGAGTTGTGTAGCACCTGGCTTTAGCTGAGGCTAGCTTTGAGCTCCTGATACTCCTGCCTCAGCCTCCAGAGCTGCTGGGATTACAAGCATGAGCCACTGTGCCTGGCTCTAAAAAGATTCTTAAAATTTTTTTCTATATTATTTTTTGTTGCTTTTTAAAGGCATCTTTAAGTTTTTTCATTTTCTATTTGCTTGCTGCTGATGTATGGAAATACAATTGATTTTAGTATATTGACAGAGTGTTGAGGAGACAAAAGAAACATTTTTTAAAAGTTTTTATTATTTTTATTTTTTAGAGACAAGGTCTCAATATGTTGCCCAGGTTGAACGTCATCTTCTGGGTTCATAGGATCCTCCCTCAGCCTCTCAGTAGCACCAGCACACCTGTAGCTGTGAAACACTTTATTAATTCTAAAGATTTGTTTGCAGATTTCTTTTGGTGTTCTACATAAGTAATATCATCTGCAAATAACAACCAATTTCTTAAAAATACTTTCCAATTCCTATTCTTTTTATTTTTTATTTACCTTATCTTGTTCTACTGCACTGGCCAGATGTCCAACATAATATGAAATGGAGTGACAACACAGCAGTCTCTACTATATTCTGCTCTCGTCCAACTGGAATTGCTCTCCTACTTTTTAATTTTCCCCAGTAAGTTGGCCCTCCTGATTACTCTTCCTGGAAGTCATCCAGCCATCACGCATATCCTGTGTTGATACTTGCTTTTCTCACCCCATACTTGTTTAGTGTCCCATTTCCTTTGATGAATCAATAGAAGGTGAAGATTCACCAGGAAGGCTCATTCATTTATTTAATAAATATTGCATGAGTGTCTCCCAGGTTTTAGGCACTGTGCAAAGGACTAAAGAGGTAGCAATGAACAAGACAAAGACCATCCCACCATGATGCATATGCATCTTCTAGTGGTAGAAGACAGATAGCTAACAAGTGAACAAATACACACAGTAGAGGAGGAAGCCGCCCGGCGCCAGCCAAGCCAGACCGGAGGAGGAAGCCTGGCCCCGCCCTGTGTGCTAGTACGGAGGAAGCCCATCAACCCTAAAAACCCATCAAATGGGGTGTGGCTACCAGCACGGTTCTGCGGCTGATCCAGGTACCCGGTTTCCAACTCCCCCACCCTTAGCTGTGATAACTCAAAATATTTCCCACAAGCTTTTGGGGGTTGTAGCTATCAATGCAAAACAACAACTGTACAGGCACCTGGTTTCTACCTCAGAGACTAGAGTAGGGAAGATACAGGTGGAAGCTCATTTCCTTTCACACTGGCTATACCCACCACCCTGAATACAGAGGCCCAAGCTAGGAATAGACAACACCACCTACTGGAAGCAAGGAAAACAGTGTTCTGAGAGACTTTTTTTTTCTCTTTCTTTCTCTCTTTTCTTCTCTCTCTTCCACAACTTCAACATATGTGAAACCAAGAACTGTGCATGAACAAC
>NW_026000037.1:14955106-15004219 GCF_001458135.2 Marmota marmota marmota
AACAAGTGCTGGTGAGGATGTGGGGAAAAGGGTACACTTGTACATTGCTGGTGGGACTGCAAATTGGTGCGGCCAATTTGGAAAGCGGTAGGGAGATTCCTGGGAAAGCTGGGAATGGAACCACCATTTGACCCAGCTATTGCCCTTCTTGGACTATTCCCTAAAGACCTTAAAAGAGTGTACTATAGGGATACTGCTACATCGATGTTCATAGCAGCACAATTCAGAATAGCTAGACTGTGGAACCAACCTAGATGCCCTTCAATAGATGAATGGATAAAAAAATGTGGCATTTATACACAATGGAGTATTATTCAGCACTAAAAAATGACAAAATCATGGAATTTGCACAGAAATGGATGGCATTAGAGCAGATTATGCTAAGTGAAGCTAGCCAATCCCTAAAAAACAAATGCCAAATGTCTTCTGTGATATAAGGAGAGCAACTAAAAACAGAGCAGGGAGGAAGAGCATGAGAAAAAGATTAACATTAAACAGGGACGAGAGGTGGGAGGGAAAGGGAGAGAGAAGGGAAATTGCATGGAAATGGAAGGAGACCCTCATTGTTATACAAAATTACATATAAGAGGATGTGAGGGGAAAGGGAAAAAAAATCAAGGGAGAGAAATGAATTACAGTAGATGGAGTAGAGAGAGAAGATGGGAGTGGAGGGGAGGGGGGGATAGTAGAGAATAGGAAAGAGCAGAATACAACAGTCATTAGTATGGCAATATGTAAAAATGTGGATGTGTAACCGATGTGATTCTGCAATCTGTATATGGGGTAAAAATGGGAGTTCATTACCCACTTGAATCAAATGTATGAAATATGATATGTCAAGAGCTTTGTAATGTTTTGAACAACCAATAAAAAAAATAAAAAATATAAAAAGGAAAAAAAATACACACAGTAACTGGGGCTCGGGGATAAGGGATGACAAATGAAACAACCTGGGTGATACGCAGAGGGTAAGTGGAGGAACGTCTAAGACAGGATGGTCACAGAGGAATCTCTAATGGGGACCTGTGAGTTGTGAGTGCTGAATTTGGGGAAGGGGGACCCAGGTAAAAGGCTAGAGGAGAATTTGGGCAGAGGAGCCAGCAGATAGCCAAGGAGCCAGGAGCTTACTTGGCGAGTTTGAGGAACAGAAGTTTTGGCTGGAGCACAGTGGGGCAGGGTCGGAGCAGGGAGGGACTGAATGAGACTGTAGAGGCCGAGGGAATCTGGATTTTACTTTGTGATGGAAAGTCATAGAAGGGGCTCTGCAGGGCAATGGCATGATCTGCTTCCCTGTCTTAACAGACCAGTGCAGCTGCTGTGAGGAACATTAGCTAGGGGTGGAAGTCAAGAGCAAGCCAGAACAGGCTATTTCCTGTCCATAGCTTTGCGGAGGCTTAGCCTGTGACCTGCTTCCCAAGCCCCACTGTCTCAGGAAAGAACAGGATCTGGTGGAAAAGCCTAGCTGCAAGAGTTTCTTGGAATGTGAATATTTAAGGCACAGAAAGGCAAGGGGAAAATGTCCTGTGAATGGCTTTTGAATAACCAATCCACAGCGTCTGCAGCTAGGAGTCATCTCCACTGTATCGGAAATGAGCCTACAGAAATAGACGGGACAATTTTTATTTATCTCATTTATAAAGGGCTAAACCATTAAAAAGCACACAGGTTGGTGTTGTAGCTCAGTGGTACAGTGCTTCCTAGCTTATGCTGGGCCCTGGGTTCAATTGCCACACTGGGAAAAAGCAAACATACAAACAACAACAACAACCAAAAGAAAAAACCCAGCACACAGTTAAAAGGGAAGATCAAGAGCTAGAGTTCAGATTTCCTCCCCCCCCCCCAAGTACTGGGTATGGAACCCCAGGCTTCCTGAATGCTAGGTAAATGTTCTACCACTGAGCTGCATTGCCAGTCCTTTGAAAGAATTTTATTCTTGCTGGGTGTGGAGAGGCATGCTTATAATCCCAGTGGCTTGGGAGGCTGAGGCAGGAGGATTGCAAGTTCAAAGTCAGCCTCAGTAATTTAGCAAGGCTCTAAGCAACTCAGTGAGACCATGTCTCTAAATAAAATATAAAAACGGGCTGGGGGGGCTGGGACTGTAGCTCAGAGGCAAAGTGCTCGCCTGGCATGTGCGGGGCACTAGGTTTGATCCTTAGTACTGCATAAAATAAAATAAAGTTATTGTGTCCATCTATAATTGAAAAAAAATTTTTTTAAACCTTAAAAAAAAAAAAAAACGGGCTGGGGATGTGGTTTCGTGGTTTAGCACCCCTGGGTTCAATTCCTGGTACCAAAAAATAAAAAGAAAAGGAATTTAATGCTGAGTCAGGGTCTCCCTAAGTTGCCCAGGCTGGTCTTGATTGTGATCCTCCTGTCTCAGCCCCCTGAGTAGCTGGGATTAATGAGTTCATATCTTTTGATCTCATATTGAATGTGCTCTCTTATTACTTTAAAGCAATAAGAGCCCTGCAAAACGCTAATCTGGTTACACATGTCCTGGTGTGTCTACTAGTGACCCTTTCTTGGAACTCTGTGAGCAACATCTATCATGTGTGCAATTATTAAGGCTGGACAGGCACTGAGGGATGCCAGGTCACCAAACTCAACTTTAGAATGAAAAGAAGCCTAAAACAGGAGAAGAAAAAGCAAAGTGATAAGCAGTGTCTTCTATTAAACTAGGAAATATTGTTTCACCAAACAATGATAAAATGGAGAGATATACCCCAAAGGACAGGAAGGACATTCCCCTGGATGCCGGGAACATTAGAGGTAAACATCGGCCTCCTCACCCTCCATTCGTCAGTGGATTATGACAAAGGGCCTAGGCAAGTGGCTTTATGATAATGTATCTTAAACTCCTCCAATTCCTTTGTAATGATATTGGGAATTTCAATGAAATTCTACCCAGAAATAATGCTTCATAATGTGATGTATGTGTGTCTCACATACACATTATATATATTTAAGAGATAATAAGTATATTTCATATCTGTCACATGGCACTGTAGGCAGAATGTGGCTCTGTAGATTACTTGAAGTATTTAACTCAAGCAGTGAACCATCTCTTTCATTCATTTCCTTCGTTTAACCAATTTGGAAGAAAGTCTTGCTAAGGAATTGCATACCATAAAACATGCATATGGAGGGCTGGGGTTGTAGCTCAGTTGGTGGAGTGTTTGCCCTTGTATGTGTGAAGCCCTGGGTTCGATCCTCAGCACCACATAAAAACAAATAAAAAAATTAAAGGTATTGCATTTGCCTACAACAACAACAAAAAATTAAAAACAAACAAACAAAAATCATGTGTATAGAAATTAAATGAGATAACCAATGGGAAGCCCCCAGCAGAAGGTTTGCTGCACCATGAGCATTCAATAGGTTATAGCTATTGTTTGTGCAGAAATTCAAGGAAGGAACTGTGAGCTGGAGGGGTGTTTTTGCACCTTGGTGGCTGCTTGCTCTGGGTCACCTGGGAGATGTTCCTTGATTTAGTTGGGAAATCTTCCTTGATTTAGTCCCTTTCCTGGTCCTTAAAGGCTCCCAAACTTTAAGTTTTCAGCCCACTCTGAGCAGCCATGCCTTTTGGGACAGACTCACTAACCAAACTCATAAGACCAATGTTCAGAACCAGAACCCAGTGTAGTCACAAATAGAAGGATGTGACTGTCCCATCAATTGAGGGGCTATGCTGACATGAGCCATAAAACATGAATATATGTTTTATATTCTATATGCATGTTTATGGTATGCAAAAAAAATGAAATATTTTCTCCTTGGTGCCGAATTGTCAACCAGAGAATCACTTGGTGAGCAGGGAATCTGGAACAGAGGCGTTTCCACACATGTAAATGTCATGTTTAATGATACCTGATGTATCCATTTCACAAGAGAGATTAGTTGCCAGGGGGCTCAGGAAATTCAAGGAAAGCAATTGCTTGGATGAAATTAGAACGGTAAGGCTTGCCTCTGTGACTCCTGTTTTTCGACATGTTTGTAGCTCATAACCTTTTGGGTTGTAGATATATATAAAACCTTTATTTTATGTATTTATTTTTATGCAGTACTGAGGATCGAGCCCAGTGCCTCACACCTGCTAGGTAAGCACTCTACCACTGAACTACAACTGCAGCCCTGGGTTTTAAAATTCTCTTCCCCGCCCCCTCTTCATTTGTTTTTATTGTGGAGACTTAAAGACCTGCACAACTCCACCTCTAGTGCTGGGCTTGGTGCCCAGCCCCCCATTACCCACACATGGCCAGTCCAGTTTGTCCACACCTCCAGCCACTTCCCTCACCTCCTGCATGATTGTGAAGAAAATTCTAAACATTCTCATTGTTTTCAAAGCTATTTACCCAGTCTTGCAGGTTTGAGAGTTGTTTTTTTCTTTCTCTGGTGACTTTAGATGTCTCTGCTCAGATCTTAAAATGGCTCCCAGAGAGTGATCTTAATTTCTTGGGGGGGAGGCCAATGCTCTGCCAACAATCACATGGACATTAAGCCGACTACTTCCACTTACTTTTATCTCTTCATAATCACTTGGGAACATTAGGAGTATCAGTTATGGGTCTGCACTGGAAAGCAAGGATGCCAGTTTTTCTGTGTTCCACCCAGCGGACAGCCCAGATCTGCGGGCTCTCTGCGAGTGCAGCTCAAGAACCTGTGCCTTTAACAAACTCCCAGGTGACGCCTCTGCGGCCGGAGTTAGAGAAGCACCTGGCTGAGGACGTTTTCAGAGATTATTACGGTACATAGGTCACAAGCCTGGTGCGGAAAAACTGGAAAGGAGACTTTTGGAAAACCAAGTGCATTTTTCTAACCCTTCTCCCTCTGGCTCTTGGTCACTCCTCCGTGGGCCAGGGCTCTGAGGCTGATCTCTGCTGTTCCGTGATGGTGTGCCAGGGCAAAGTGCATGAATTCTGGAAAAGCTCTTGACTGCTCAGAGGTCACTTGGTCCCTGGTTTCTGGCTGTGCCCCAGCTGTGGGTCTCCACACACACCCAAATGCACACAGGTCAAGGGCTCGAAGCCTTCTCATGTGTAAAGGAATTTCTTTACTGTCTCAATCCTGTGGGGCTCTTTTAGAAATCAGTTTCAGTCCCCATGGGATGGACACGAATCTCCAGCACACAGCCCACTCACGAGGCGAGCCTGAATATGACTTGGTTCATCTCACTCTCCCTTTAAAGGTCCTCAAGCCTTCCCTGTTTTGGAGACATTTTCTCTTTCTGTCCCAGATAGGAGCTAAATTCTAGGATCTAGAAGAAACCCAGGAAGTGGTTGATGGCAAATTGATTTAATTCCAGATGGTTTGTGCCTGTGATTAACGAGAGGGCAAGGCAACTTCCTCTGGTGAACCAAGACTCATTCTCCATAAGACACTGACTCATTTGAAAAAGAAAAAAAGAAAAAGAAAAAGAAGAAGTGATAGGTCAGGAAAGTGCAGAACTGTGTTATTTTAAGATACTTGAACCTATAACCCATACTTTGGCAAACAACTGTGCTAGCCATACAGAATTTAAAGAGCCACATAACATAAAAAATGCTTTTGTTTGTTTTAAAAGATAAACTTTTGTTCAACTTTGTTCAACTTCCTTTTGCTGCAGGCTCTAAACATGCTATTTAGCCCTTTTGAAACTGGGATTTATTTAAAAAGTCCTGGAAATTGTATGTTCAGTCAGCTACTCAAAGTTCACCCTGATGATAGGAAAGAGCATTAGCCAAGAATTTTTAAATTTTTATTTATTTATTTATTGGTACCAGGGATTGAATCCAAGGGCACTTAAACACTGAGCCATATCCCCAGCCCTTTTTTGTATTTTATTTAGAGATTGAGTCTCACTGAGTTGCTACTAAGCACCTTGCCATTGCTGAGGTTGGCTTTGAACTTGGGATCCTCTTGCCTCAGCTTCCTGAGCTACTGGGATTACAGGTGTGCACCAAGGAGCAGGCTAGCCAAGAATTTGTTTGTTTGGGGTTTCTTGTTTAGCAGTGCTGGGGACTGTATCCAGGACCTCACATGTGCTACACCTCCACCCCACTGGTCAAATTTCCACATTTGCTTTTAAAATGTGTTAAATCATCCTCTCCCTTATTTGCTCTGTTCTCGGTCTTCTTGTAAGAAACAATGTAATAAATTCTTACCACAAGAGGGAGCTGGACCATGAAGAAATTCATGGATTGTTTTGGAAACAAAAACTGGAGCGTGGGAGATTGAGGTTAGCCCAGGTGACAGTTTATTTTCACTAAGTGATTACTCCTGTCTTAGTGGCTCAGACCCAAAACCATAGACCTCATGCTTGATTCCTTACTTCCTAATGTAGGAGACATGTCTTTTTCTCTTTTTGGAGCTGGGGATCAAACCCAGGCCTTTGGGCAATGCCAGACAGGTGCAGTTCCACCACGTAGATGCACCCCCCAGCCCTGAACCCTGTCTCTTTTTTTTTTTTGGTGGTACTGAGGATTGAACCCCTCAATCCTCTGCTTCTTAAAGGCAGAGACAGTAGAATTTGCTGAGATGTAGGGTCAGGCATTTTTAGATGTAGATCTTATTAAGGTACTATGAGACCAAGATCAGGAGAAGAGTGTCGAGTGAAGACAGTTAATCACAGTTCCCGTGAGGTGGTGGTCTTCTTTGTTACATAAGCCTATTGAGTTGGATTCTCTTTCCTCTTTCCCTCCCTCCCTCCTTCCCTCTTTCCTTCTTTTCTCCCTTTCTTTCTCCAGGGATTGAACCCAGGGATACTTTACCAGTGAGCCACATCCCCAGCCCATTTTTTTTTTTTTAACTTTGAGACATGGCCTTGCTAAATTACTTTGAGCCTAAGCTAAATTGCTGAGGCTGGCCTCAAATTGGAGATCCTCCTCCTAGCCTCCCGAGTTGCTGGGATTATAGGCATGTGCCACTGAGCCCAGCTTGGATTTTTATATCTTGAAGCTAGAAGCATTCTCATACTTATAGAAGTAAAAACCTGGTACCAATTGAGATGACTGTTAATCCCCTTTCTCTATACTGTACACTATAAGAGGTGAAGCTCTGAAATCAAATGTTGCCTTTTTTTCTTTTCCTCCCACAGCAAAACAAAACTTTAGGAAAAACACATTTACTGAATTCATCAACATGTTTTGGGGGAGTTAGACAAAAGTTATTTTCTGTAATATTTGGGAGCAGAATCTTATTAAACAACCACAAATCAGTCATATGCTGAGTTCAAACTGGATGACTATGCTATGGTTCAAATGTTGTGTTAGAACTGGGCATGCCGATGCACAACTTTGATTCAGGGGTCTGAGGCAGGAGGTTCACAAGTTCAAGGCTAGCTTCAGCAACTTAGCAAGACTCTGTCTCAAAATAAGAAGATAAAAAGGGATGGAGATGTAGCTTGGTGATTAAATTCCCAGCAGCCCCCCCCCACCCCCCCAAAAAAAAAGAAAGGAAGGAAAAGAAAAAGAAAACGTTGTATTAGCTTTCCACTGCTGTGACCAAAAGACCTGACAAGAGCAACTTGGAAGAAGAAAAGTGTATCTTGGGCTCATGATTTCAGAGATTCAGTCCGTTTGTCAGCTGACCCCAGAGCTCTGGGCCCAAGGTGAGACAGAACATCATGGCTGAAGGGCGTGGTGGAAGAAAGCTGCTGACTTCATGGCAGACAGGAAGCAGAGAGAGCTTGAGCTAGGGATAATATAATCCCCAAGGACCCACTTCCTCCAGCCATGCTCTACCTGCCAACACTTACTACCCATTAGTCATGTGATTAATCCATCAAATGTATTCCAATCATTAGGTCACAGCTCTCATAATCTAATAATTGCACCAATGAACATTCCCGCATCATCTCACACATGAGCTTCTGGGGAACACCTCACATCCAAACCCAAACAAACGTGTTCCCCAAATTTTACGTGTTGTAAACTTGATCCCCAAACTCATATGCTGATGGTATTTGAAGGTGGGCCCACTGGGAGGTAATTAGGAACAGAGAAGGTCATCAGGGTGGGCCCCAGGAGGGGACTGGTGGTTTTATGAGAGTGGACACACACTTGCCCTGACTGGCCACGTGGTGTCTGTGGCCAGGTCACGATGCAGCACACAGCCCTCAGGGAGTGCTGAGCAGATTCCGGCTCGGTGTTCTCGGACTTCCCAGCTTCCAGAACTGTGAGCCAAATAATTGTATTCTCCACAAGTTACCCATCTTAGGTATTTCATCATAGCAACAGAAAATGGAGTAAGATAGCCCACTTTTGAATGGCTGGTGCCTTCACCTGGAGGTGACTGCTGAACGGGCAGGTTGAATGATGGAGGTTTCAGTAACAAGTGTACCTGGATGGTTACTGACATCAGCAGTGTTTGGTCTTGATCTTCTTCACATGACCTTTCTCTATAACTCTTGGGCCCACAGGGAAGCTGCCTGATTCACTTTTGAAAGTTTAGCTTCTTAGAATTACCTGGTTTGTATTAAAATTTTAATTCTACACCCCTTTTCCCCCACAGGGAAGGATACCACTGTTGTGGTCTAAGCCATGAGTGCTGGTGGGGACAGACCTGCCTTAAGATCCGGCGTGGGATGTCCCTGTGCAAGCCGAGGAGCTGACCCAAGTCCACTTAGATCATCACCCTTGTTTCTGTTTCCTTTCTTCTGCAGAAGGAGGAGTGATGAGATCAAGGACTGGGCAATGGAAGGAGCCAGCAGAGCAGTTATGTCCTCTTCCAGGTGAGGCCTAACTGAGTCTCAGGTCACCTGACCCAACTCCCTGAGGTTAACTGCTTTCGGGTCCTGGTGACTCAGCCAAGAGGGAAGCACCGTTTTGACTCTTTCTGTCGTTGGCTTTTGTGTTTTGGGAATAGTGGAGGGGATGGTTTAGGAATGTAGATTGTGATTGGGCAGGAATCAGTTCCTGGGTTCTTCACCCCAAATGCCTCATAAGACTGCCAAAATCTCTTGCAACGTCTAACCATTTTTTTTTTTTTTTACATTTTCCTTAAGCCATAAGTTGAAGCTTTTTAGCTTTCAGATAAGTTTCCTTGACACTTACGTATTCACTTCTAGTGCTGTGGCTAATGGTTCAAGATTCATGAGTATTTGGGGACTCAACTACTTCTTTCCCCTCCTGCTTTCCTCCTCAGATCTTTCTGCAAAGCTTTGAAAATGGAAAAGGCTGAAGAGTATTTTTAAACAATTTGTAATGTAAAGTTTTTTAGTAATTTAGATATGACAATAACATTGCTTTTGCAATAAAAGAAAGACAAAGGCGGATGATTGTATATTTTGTTTAATACTTGCATTGTTTCTATAGCGCAATTATAGCAATCTTTAAATTTACTTTTCATTACAAATATTTGTCAAGTTTTGTTTCAGAAACATTTTTCCTACTCTCTTGCACATGCACCCAGACACGCTACAAAAAATTCATTCATAACACAGTAAGGGCAAACATTACTCATGTAAACATCTTCCATTAATTTCCCATAATTTAAAAAAATCATAGAATTATAGATATTGAATAAGGCTCATAGATTTAGTTCAAATTCCACAAAAGACCAAAGATGCTTCTTAACTGAGATGGGGTTGACTTTTGGTTGCGGCGAATGCCGGGAAGCATCCCCCTGACTTCCACTCCTTAAACATACCTCACAACCTAAAAAAATGCATTTTTAGGAGAAAAAGAGAACAGAGAGGAAAAACTTTTAAAGTAGGGAGCTCAGAATCATGGACATAACTTTCTTATACCATAAGCAGGCATTTATGTCATTTCTCCATACAGCAATCAAGATTAAGTAGAGTAACCCCGAAATGTAACCAAGTAGATCTGTTAGGAGACATTGGCATGTGTGTTCATATTGCTAGTATACACAGTGAAAATTTGTCATATTTATATTTCATTATATCCAGGACCAAAATGAACAAGAACAAAACAACCCACTCAAGTCCAATGTCACTATAAAGGATTTTTTTTTTTCCCCCAGTAACTCAAGAGTCAGGGGGCTGGGAGGTATGCCTAGGGATGGGAGTGGTCTTGATATTTGGATGACTTCTAACAACTGTGAGTAAAGTCACAGCAGAGGAAGCAAGGATTCCCGTTATCCGAGGACGTCTCTCTCTCTGGTTGGAAGTTTGGTGCTGGGGTGCATAGTCTTCCAGAGCTGAGACAGGGAATGGGCTGTGCTGAGAAATGCGCCCCTGGCCGGCGGCTGCCTTCCCCTCCCTCCCTGGGAGGTGGAGGTCAGAAGGCAGGGATCGCTGGCAAAACCGTGAAGTCCCACCCTGGGGTCTGAGCCCCAACTCCACTGAGGGCAGCCTCCCTGACATTGTGACTAGGCAGTAGGGGTGGCGGTTGGTGGCCGGGCTTCACCCGGCCAGGTCTGGCTTCTGATTCTGCTGCCCTGCAAAGAAATTGTGCTCCAGATACTGCCCCGGGTTGGCTCCCGGGCCCCTAGTGAGTCACTGAAAGGCGGACACACCTTCATTAGCACCAAACTAACCACCAGGAAGCGGCGGAGGCACTGGCGAAGCCTACGGGGCTCTCTCCGGACAGACCGACAGACGGACAGACCGACAGGAGGCTGCCTCGGTCAGAGTCGTGCGTAGGCTTTTTGATTTTTAAAAATCAAAATTGATCTGCATTATATCTCAATAGACTCAGATAATTCTCACCAAAATTTTTTGTAATGTGTTTAAATAGCACTGGAATAATTCAACTTCATTTAAATATATTCATTCTACCATGAAAATATTTCATACAAACATCTATTTACATACAAACACATTAAAATTTGTGAAAAGGGTTTCCACCCCTGTGGTTGTATGGCTTGAAATCGTTTCATTGCTTTGAATATGTACGCACACATTTGGCAAAAGAAAAAAAAATTTAATTTAGAATTAAACAAATAAACAAACAAACAAACAAAAAACAACCCAAAACCTGACACCAAAGCTCCAAATTCCTCAAGGAAAGATCCAAGAAAAGAAACAATCTATTGGGGTACCTCAAGTACATGTAAATTTAATATATTTTGTGAACCTTTGATCTGTGGCAAATTAACATTACAACTATCCATCTTGCAACACAGTTTTGCTTGTTTTTCTACAACAAAAGATGTCTGGATTCTAAATCACTACTCTTAAGACAGAACTTGAGGCAAGGGTTTGAAAACAAAACAGAGAACTCTGTCTTCTTGGAGGATTTTAAATGCATTTTGCACTGAGTGATTTAATTTTTTACATATTAAATGAAAATTACTAAAAGTGCCACATACTGTCTCACTAAGACAACCCTTTACTTCACTGTTCACAATTAATGCAATTTTATTTTTTCCCAGTGCTGGGGATAAAACTCAGGGCCTCAGACTTCCTAGGCACATGCTGTGCCACTGAGCTAGTCCCCAGCCCAGTGAAATCTTCTTTTGTTACAATTAAATGTTGCAAATGGTTATATTTGGCCTTGTTGGCTATTTCAGGTTGTTCATGATGAGGAAATAGTTTTTCAAGTTTGATCAACCTACAGGGCAAAGAGGTTGAACTCTATTCCCAGATAGGTCCAAAGAGATCTTGAAAAACGAGTTCCCTTCTCAGGTGCTCAGGAAGACCAGGGGTGAAGCTGGTTAAAATCAGAATAGGTACTACAAAGCTCAAGTCCTCCTCAGCGGTCACTGTTAATTTCACCATTCCTTTGTGTCAGAAATTCAATCCTCCCCGTTGCTCTTGTTAGTCCACACAAATGCCAATTTGGGGACATGCTCTTACAGATTAGTTCCTATTCCTAACTCTAACACAAGATAATATTCATAATAGAAAAGATGCTAAGGCAAGGTCTAGTCATGCAGGGATTGGCTTGAGAGCTCCGAGTGAATCCCCTTGACCCCAGGGTGTCATGCACACACAGGTGCTGGCTGTTTTGGGAGAGCACAAGTCCTTATTCTGCACCATATGTGGGAGATACTATGCTAAGGCCACTTGATTCAGTTGCTTCCTGACTATGTTCTTTTGTAAAGGATGAAAAGCAGAAAAATACATTCTGAAGCTTTTCCACTTTGGTTCAACCAAGGAACAAACCCCTACCTCCTCAACAGTGAATTCTTCATGGAAACCCCACCCCATCAACTTCTTCACCTACCTACCAACACAGTGAATCTCCACCCCCTGAGTGCCAACTGTGACAGTCAGAAGTTTGGGAGAGAGAGAGAGAGAGAGAGAGAGAGAGAGAGAGAGAGAGAGAGAGAGAGAGAGAAGACTAGTAAGAGAGGAGAGGCTCTCTGCATGGAGAAAGAGATGGGCTGGCGCTATCATTCCACACGGAAGCCCAGGCAGTTCTCATGCACGGAGAGAGAAGAGGAAAGAGACACAAGAGCTAGAAGACAGGTGAGTATGAGAAGAGGCAGAAAGACACAGAGAGATTTCCTCTGATTTGTTGCAAGGTCACAGACAACCGCTAGATTTTAAACCCAGACTGTGAGCATTCACTGATGTGGAGAATTGATTATCTGGTTAATCAATTAACTTACAACTCTCCAATCCCATTTATCCAAAAAATATATATTTAAAAAAAATCCCATTTGAATGGGATAAGAATAGCCCTTTAGAATAGAAATGATACCCCACTGAAACCACCCTCAGGCCCACCCATCCTCAGGCACGAAATGACTGAGCCAGCTGTGAGGAGGCGTGACCTGCATTCTCCCCTCCAGCCCAGGTTTCACTGCCCAAGGTCATGACGGGGTGGATGAAAGCCATCTTTCTCCTGAAGACAGTCACTCACTTTGGGACACATTTAAATTAAAGCACCTATCAAATACAGATCCAGAGCCTTCGCCCACCTGTCACAGTTCACAGACCAGTCTCTTTCTACAGAATAGAAGCAATCCTATCCTGGTGCCTTTCATCTAAAAACTCTATTGGGAGATCTTTCTGGAAGCCTGACAACTTCCTCTCCTGTGGGAACTGGCAGCTCAAGCTCATAAACAGGGATCCAACTGGATTCTCCGGAAACCACTGCCATCTAGCTGCAGAGGAGGCAGCTGGATGTTCCAGGAAGCCTGTCCTTGCAAAGAGAAGAGCAGCCCTGTCATTCACTGTCCTGAGGGTTGAACCCTGAGCCCAGAGGCCGCCTCAACCAAAAATCGGGAGCAGCCCCGAATCAAGCACTTTTGTCAAAGGCTTGGTGAGAACAACGTGTCACTGACAACCAACAGGGGACTTCCTCTGCTGGGTTCCTCACTCTCTCCCACTCCCAGCAAGCATCTCTCATCAGTTGGAGCTCTCTGCACAACTTGGAAGGCATTAGCTTTCAAGACCAAACCGACAGAGGTGACAGGTGGCACAGTTGACAGCTGCAGACTGGCACAACTGCTGCTCCCAGGCCTTCCAGCCACCTCATCTGTCCAGGCGGCTAAAGAAGACAGAGCCATGGCATGTGATGAGGGGGCTTATCAAAAATGACAGCTCTCAGAATTCACTCAGAGCAACCCCAGTTATGTTACAGATCTAATATGCTAAACTAAAAAACAGGGTTTTTTTCCTTATTTCTGAAGTGGTGATTATACATGGCTTGTGAAATGGCTGAAATGCTATCAATAATGCTTTTAAAGTATGCAGGTGTGAACTCTTAGCTTACAGGTAAGTGCTTTGAAATTACAACGAGGAAGAGTTTTAGCATTAAGGTTTGATTTGTACCTAGTGATCAGTATGTCTGCTTTCATAGTACTGATTTAAAATAAATTTTCGAATTCTGCACTAGAACTCAAGTTTTCTGTTTGACTTCTGAATTCAATGCACTGGGCACCCCAAGCTAGGCTGTGCTAGGTTATGTACATGTAATGTGTACCCAGGGAGAAAAAAGAGTCGCTAGCACTATTGAAGATATTGCAAAATTGCCACAGTTACTGCTTGGAAATAACTAATTTTCCTCTCTTCTTTCTTAAGGTATATATTACAACTCTTCCATAACTTAATGCAAACAAAGCAAATTCATTTCTTTTCACATCTGAAAGCAAAGATATCTTTGTTTACATGCGAGAATAATAATTCTATAGTAATATCCTGGCCTTAGGAGCCAGTACTTATATTAGGACATAATAATGAAATAATGATATAGAAAGAACCAGAGAGACGGACACATTGCCACGGATGCACAATCCATGTGGAAGTTTCTCCTGTGAAGGGCATGTACGATAGGAAATGAGAAGAGTAACTCAAGTGGGCTTCTGTTCACTAGGAAAAAAAAACAAAGCCATTCTATTGCAAGATACAGATCAAAGGTTAAAAGGCAAATTATCCTACATTGAGAGAATAAAGATGTCGTCGTTCTCTACTCCAGCACGGCACAAAGACAAGTGCAACGACACAGTCTGCTTTGGCCGTAGGAAAAACATCATGGAAAACCCCCGACAAAAAAATGACTGAAAAAAAAACCCCTTTCCCTTTTTCAGTCTAATCATTTGGCATCTCTGAACGTGGTACAGATTTAGACTTGAACCACCAAAGTACATGGTGCTGTCTGTGTCAGCGCTCGGCAAGACCTCTCAGTAAGACGTTGTTGCAAGGCTAGCTAATTTTAAATCTGGTATGAGTAATACAGTCAAACCTAGTTAGTATGCGAGAAAGTCGTTGCTAACGCAGGGTGAGAGGATGTGATGTCACAGCATGAGCAGTCCCTGGTTGTCCCATTGTTGGATAAACGTAGTGCATAGATCCAAGTTTCTATTCCAGGTCTCTGGACTCCGGAGCCAGGCCTTTCACTTTTGCTGGGTGGCCTGGAAGGCCTTCAGCTCCACCTGGTACCACTCGGGGGCTTCAGGCCCGCTCTTTCCAGGAGGGCTGTGGTCATAGCCGTAGGCAACCGTGAGCTCCTCGTCGGCCTCCACTGCTCGCAGGGTGCGGATGCATTTGATGGGCCCGAAGCGGGGGTGGACAAACCTAGACATCAAGATGCACACGGTCATGCCAGGGCCAGACCTGGGAGGGAGAGGCAAAGGCCAGCGAGGGGCCAGCGCAGATGAGCCCATGTGCTCTTGCCTGGGCACCGCTGGAGGGCACTGGAGGTGCACGCACAGGTCAGCCAGCTTCTGCTTCACCTGGGCGCTCATTAGACTAGAGCATCTCAGCCATGCCTAGACATAGGTGGGAATGTGCATTTAACAACACCTGGAGATTCACTGGCATATTCAAGTTTGAAAAGCACTGCTTTATCTTCCGTTTTGAGCATATTGGGCACTCTATTTTTTTTGGGGGGGGGGTACCAGAGATGGAACCCAGGGATGCTTAACTACTGAGCCACATTCCCCATCCTTTTTATTTTGAAACAGGGTCTTATTTAGTTGCTTAGGGCCTCGCTAAGTTGCTGAGGCCGACCTTGAACTTGTGACCCTCCTGTCTCAGCCTCTTGAGTCGCTGGGTTACAGGTATGTGCCACTGCACTGGGCAATGGCACTCTGTATTTCTTAAGCAACAATCAGGGTCAACAACAAAAACCTGTCCTTAATGAAAAGTGAGATCCCGTGCAGCTTCCCACAGTTCAGCTCACTGCCTGGTAGCATCAGGCTCCTTGGCTATTTCTCAAGCAGAAAGAAGGCTTGATCAGATTGCTTTTTTGGAATTGTAAGGACAGCCTTGTGGCTTTTCAAAAGCAAAAAAAAACCCCACTTGTATTGCACCCTATCCATAGAGAGGAAGTATTACTTTCTAGCATAAGAGTAGATGAAGATTTCTTCCCAAGAGGGATGTCTAGACCTTTCTGCCTACCTGCTTCTTCCATATTTCCCTTGGTGGGAAGCATCCTGTGAAGGGAACAATATCTCCTCCTAGTAAAATCCTCTCAGAACCAGAAGTGGAGTTAACATTCTATAATCACTTGCCACAGATTCCCACCACTGTTCACCTGCCCAGCGCCCTGCATAACAGGTGCATAAATAAGTAATGGACTTAGCTCCCCTGACAGTTGCTGAAAGGGATCTAAGACCAACAGGCCAGAGAGCAATCTACTTTATTTTTATATGCATTTGGCCAACTCAATCTCATTCACTTATAGTCATATGTTAAACAAAGGGCCCTGAGTTGGGGTGCATATGATAGTTTGGCTGACTCCCTCTGTTGGTGGTGGAGATAGGAGCATCTGAGGTTTTGGGCTATCTTCCATGTGGTATAAAAAGGAGCAACCTATACCTCACACCAAAGAGGACTCCATGTCCACCAGAACTAACACCAGAGTCTCCTGACCCCAGGTTAAATGTCCCTTTTATGAAACATCACGAACATCTCTTTTATGATAAAATACTATTTCACCAAAGGGATACTTAACTTGGGGTCAAAAGACTCTGTTGTTAGTCCTGGGTCCACACATATTACTGGGTCTTCTTGGAAACTCCACCTTGTATTTCTCTCTCTCTTTTTTTTTTTTTTTGGTGGTGGTGCTGGGGATTGAACCCAGGGCCTTGTGCATGTTAGGCAAGCACTCTATCAGCCCCTCCACCTTGTATTTCTGAATCCCACTTTCTTAACCTATAAAATCATAATGATACTAGTAAGACTTACCCTATGGGGTCATCATGGTGACAAAATGGGGTCACACACAGAAAGCACCCCACACAAATCCTGGTACAATAGAGGACTTGACTAATATTAGTTACTGTGTGTGTGTGTGTGAGCATGCCTATGTGTGAACTTGTGTGTGAATGTGCATGTGTGTGTGAGCATGTGTAAGCATGTAAGCACACAGTAGTATCAGATTGTGTCCATCACAAAGGAGATGCCTACACCAGGGATTGAGGAATTCCTTGTTAAAAAATCACAACTTTGTAAATTAAAATGTTCATCATAATTTCCATCATGTTCTTTCAGGATGAAGAAAAAAACTGCACTTCTGAAATAGAGCTCTGATTAATCTTCTGACCCACTGAAAAAATCCTGGGTTGCCTTTTCCGGGCCTACAGGGTTTCTATGATCCTCTTGTATTTCCATTTTCTTGCTCATCATCATTGTTTTCAGAGTAGATAATGGGCAGATTGAAAAGAAGGAACTTATTTCAGTGTTGATCCTTGGAGAGGGCATTCCTAACCCCTGGGCCTTCCTGATCTGCATTTCCTGGTCTGAAATCTGGAAAGTAATACCAGTGGGCTCTTGAATTCCTGGGCTGATCAAATGAGATAATGCATGAAAAGCACCCAGAGTGAGGATTGGGGTGTGGCTCAATGATAAAGTATGTGCTTAGCTTGTGTGAGTCCCTGGGTGTGATCCCCAGCACCATCACCACCAAAAAAAAAAAAAAAAGTATCCAGAGTAGTTACTGACCATTTTCAGCTGCATGATTGGCCATCAACCGAAACCTCTGTGCTAAGCAGTTTGACCCCTGTCCACATGTTACCTACATTTACAGCTAGGAAAGATCTTGTCTGTGTCCATTTGACATTTTGTGCCTGGTTACATTTAAAACAGCTTAGGAAAGTGTTGTTTTACTTATATTAAAGTGTATGTAACAATACCAGTGTTGGGAAATAAATAAATGCCATGAATTGCAATCTGAATGTTATATTTGATTAGTATTCAAGTAGTCCTCCCCTGACCCCAAATAACTAAGGTTTGATCACACTGAGTTTGCAAACAATCAACCAACCAACAACCAAAGCAAAACCTGCAGAATGGGTTGGGGATGTGGCTCAGTGGTGGAGAGTTTGCCTAACAGGTATGAAGCCCTGAATTCCATCCCAAGTATCAAAAAAAAAAAAAAAAAAAAAAAAAGCCCTTCTGAGTAAAGAGACTTGCATTTTTGCATTTGCACCAATGGAACTTTCTCTTGTCTCCTGTACTCTCTTCCTTTTAGTGAGAAAAATCATGTCCTTGCAATAGAATCATAGAGCTAGTTTGTTTTAAAGGAGTGGTCTCAGTGGCATTTATGATGGTTAGTTCCCATGCTTTAGGGGCCTTGTTGTTTCACTGTGTGCAGCTTGGGTTGATGCTTTGGCTAATGCACTGGCCATGAAAGCCTTGCTGTTAATAACAGTGTCAGTTTCATTTCACTTGACACATGTCCTTTGCCATTTCTGCCGCTCTTTGAACAAAAGTTGTAGCTCCAGTGCTTGTTATTGGCTGCCAAAGAGAGCAGATTACTGCCAGAATGATTTTTTAAGCCATCTCAGGGATGCAAGAGGAGACATTCCTGAGGAACCTTCAACTCTTGGCAATTTCCCTGCACATGAACTGCCTACGATCTGCTCTTGCTTATGCTAATAACCTGGGTGACCTGAGGAGCTGCAGTTATAATAAAGCAGAAAAGGTCATGTGCAGCTCACTGGCTCCCAGGAAAAGTTGGCAGGCTCAGGCCAAGCTCAGGAGGCAACAGAGAAGACCAGATGTATCCTTCAGAGAACAGTCAGAGATGCTTGGCTTTGGGAAGAGGACATTTGGGGGCTTGTGAAAGCTGCTAAAATATTTGCAGCGCTATCATGTAGAAGAGAGATTGACAGATTACACAGGAAAGAGACAATTAGGACGGAGGGCTGAATATTACAGGAAAACCCATTTAGGCTCAATAAAAGAAACCTGCTAGTTCTCAGAACCGAAAGGCAAATTTCATGCTGTCTCTTTAAATTGCCTTTGTGGATAACAGTAAGCTCCCCACCAACGGAGGTTTCCAAGAAGAGAGTCAACGAGCAGATGGAAGGGCAGGCTTGAACACCAAGGGGGACAGGGGTATTTGATTTTTTAAAATACAGCTTTGTTAATATATAATTCACGCACCATAAGATTCACCCTTTTAAAGTAGTCAATTCTGCGGTATTTAAATATTCACAAACTTGTGAATCGATCACCATCATCTAATTTTGGAAATTTAATTGCCCTCAAATGACACCCCACTCCCATTAGCAGTCACTCCTTAGGTGACCTCCCAGCCCCAGGCAGCCACTAGTCTACTTTCTCTCTCCATGGATTTCCCCCTTTGGACATTTCATACAAATGGAATCACCCAATATGTGGCCTTGGTGACCTGATTCTCCCATTCGGCGTAGTGCAGCTAACTCTCACCACACTGTGGCGGGTGTCAGTGCTTCATGCCTTTTTATTATCATAATTGGGGCTCTGATTTTATGGTGCTCTTCTATGAAACTTCATGCCCTTGGTGTAGGATTTTATTTCCCTCTTCCTTTCACATCATAAAAAGGGTTTCCTAACTTTCTCAATTGTACAGAGTAATTTCAGATAATCCTAAATTTTTTATTTTGTGTTTTTTTGCATTGCTGGGGCTCAAATCCAGGGCCTTATGCATGCTAGGCAGGTGCTCCATCACTGAGCTACACCCCCAGCCCCAAGTGAGAAAACTGAAGGACAAAAGGGCAGTAATAAAACAACCACTAAGTACCCTCTTCCTGAGGCATGTCCTACTGTGGGAAGCACTTGTCTATCTCTTGGCTTGCCAAGGCCTCAGTGTGGGGATGTCTGGATTTTTGTTTGTTTGTTCTTTTTAGATACAAATAACAGTAGAATGCATTTTGACATAGTTTACATATATGGAGTGTAACTTCCCATTCTTGTAATTGTACATGATGTGGAGTTACACTGGTGGTGTGTTCATATATGAACATAGAAAAGTTATGTCTGATGCATTCTGCTGTCTTTCCTATTCCCATCCCCTCCCTTCCCTTCATTCCCCTTTGTCTAATCTAATGGGGATGTTCAGATTTTGAGTTTCAAGTCATAACACAGGCCTGTGGTACAGGCCCTTTGGTTATTCTGATGGGGCATCTTTTATCTGAAATTTAGGGATACTTCCCAAGGGTGCTCCTCAGTCCCAGGGCCCCGGGCATAGATGCATCCAGCAGCTCAGGGCCCCACTTACATATCATAGATGCAGTTTGGAGTGAAGGAGTGGTTCGCCTTGTGTCCCAAGGAGGCACAGTACTTGGATACGTGGTTGTAGGGTTCAGGCACATCAATGACTGTGTCCTCATCGAGGGAGAGGGTGTTTCCATTAAGGGCCCAGTCCCTGCTGTCGACCTGCAGGGAACAAAACAGTGGGCATTGGAGGGTGCCTATCTCTCAAAACGCATAAGATGCCAGAGATATTAACTCATTTCTCCTGAAACTTCATAATTTGAGTATTATAGATGTGGAAAAACAAACACAAAACCCAAGACATCTCTCCACACATGGATGGTGCAAGCAGACAACTCAATTTACTTTTCATTGATTTTCCCCCCTCATTTTATATAGAAAAATTGAGTTTCCTCCCTTGTAAAGACACACAAAAATCTAACTGGATAACTTGAATTAAAAGTAGATGAAAGCTGAGGTGGTGGTGCATGCCTATAATCCCAGCAATTCAGGAGGCCGAAGCAGGAGGATCACGACTTCAAAGCCAGCCTCAAGCAACCTAGCAAGGCCTTAAGCAACTCAGTGAGATCCTGTCTCTAAATAAAAAATAAAAAAGGGGCTGGGGATGTGGTTCAGTGGTTAAGTGCCCTGCGTTCATCTCCCAGTTCTGGGGGCTGGGCGGGTGGGGAGAAGATGAAGACGAGGCAAATAAATATATGAATAAATAAATAAAATAGGAACATCAAATGGATGTTCATGTATGAACATAGGCTAGTTATGTCTGATGCATTCCCATCCCACCTCCTTTCCCTGGGAGAAGTGGGTGGTGATGTAGCTCAGTGGTAGAGCACTTGCTTAGCAGGTGCAAGGCCCTAGGTCCCATCCCCAAGAGATCTCATCATGCATATGCAAATATTCCAAAATCGGAGAAAATCCCAAACCCCAGACATTTATGGTCCCAAACATTTCAGATAGGGAACCCTCAACCTGAAAGTTTCGTTTTCCTGAAGCCACTGTTCATATGCTGAACTTCTTGGGCTTTCTGGAGTGCCTTCATAGTTCACAGGGACCCTGCTCCGTTGGAGTGCACTGTCCCTTGGCTGGTGCACCAGCTCTGCATGTGTGAACATCTCATGGTATTTTGTTCTTTATTGTTTGGCAGGGATGAGTAAAAAAAGTGGAGATAGGAATGTGAAACATTCACCGTAAGCTTCAGTTCCACTCAGTAAAACTGAATCAGGGATGGAAGTCACTCACTGGGCAGAAGGCTTCAAATTTTGCCCTTAAGCAAACTCTTAGAGGTTAGCTGAGAAGTGAAGAAAACAAAACAAAACAAAACAAAAAAAACCCCAGAACATACGTCAAATATGTCAAAGTTTGTGTCTCAAAGGGAAGAGGTGATTCAACTGAAACATTCTATCAGCACCTAGAACTCTTCCCAGCAAGACACAGGCTGCGTATAGCTTTTGCACTACCAGGAGAAGGGGCTTTCCTAGAGGGCACCCTGCCCAAGGTCATGAATCAATTACTGACAGAATCTGACTGGATCTCAATTTTCCAGACATTGGGTATGTCTTGTACAAAGCAGTTACTGTCTCAGGGACGGCACTGCCCCCCTTTCTATGAATTAGCTGTGGAACTTTAAAGGGACCCTGTTTGAAACAAATGCTTTAACCAATCCCACAGCTTGTCACCTCTCCCCACTCACCTCTTGGTGTGTGATTCGGACTCCGTTATAAAAAGACATAACAGTATTCGGTCCCACTGCTACCTTGGAAAATAGTCCTTCTCCGGCACTGGAAATGAGAGACTCAGCAACATAAACCCTACATGGGGGAAAAATAAAAATGTATATGTCACTCTTTACGTCAACCACCAAATTATCAATATGGCTACTGGATCCAAAATATCAGTTCCTAATAACCAAACGAAGAAGAAAAGAAGGAAGAAAATGTTAAACCACAACATTTTAACATCAGAAAAAGAAGAAATAGCAGTATAAAGCTACCCAGGACTTGCTATAGCAGCGATTTTCTTTTGGTGGATGGTGAATGACAATTTTGAGTCTGATTGTACAAGTCGATCAGTCTCCAAAGTTAGTTAAAACTATACCCAAGTTTGTCAATGTCAGTGATGAACCCAGCCTAATTCCATTTTAAGATTGGGAGCCATCTCATCACAAAGTCATGAAAAGTTAATTTCTGTTTTACTATAAATTACTGAGATTTCTAAACTTGTTTGGAATTCCTGCCCATGCTCTGAACTCACCCATGTCTGGCTCTTCTTGACCAGATAACAACCCTCTCTAAAACCTTAGTGGCACCTCATAAATCCTGGCTCCCCCTGACCAGATAACGATCCTCTCTGAAACCTCAACAGCGCCTCATAAATTCTGATGTTGGGATCTGAAATTACTCCCTACCTTGAAATATCATGCCATGTAGATCATTAACCTACTATCTGCCTTTGTATTATGCTTGACAAAATCCTGTTTTTTTCCACCCCCCTTTGAAACTTTTTGTGCTATAAAACCTTTTTCCTGGAGAGCTGGGGGGCTGATCTCTAGCTCAGAGTGGGGAGAGACAGTCCTGGCCAGCTTTATTTGTGTAAACAATATAAGCTTGCTTTAATTTGATTTAAAATTGGAGTTGGTGATCTTTTCTTTGCATCGTGGTTCAACAGTCAGGAGGGGAACACTGTTTCAGTTAAACCCCAAGATGAATCTTCTACATGGAGGAGTGACAGTTAATAGGAATAATTACTTCCCCCTTCTTTTTTGTGTTGCTGGGGATTGAATCCAGGGCCTTGTGCTTTTGAGACAAGCACTCTACCTACCAACTGATCTATATCCCCAGCCCTCCAACAAGTACTTCCCAACAAAGTGGTTTGTCCAGACACTGGCTAACAAAAGCCCAAGGATCAAATCTGGCTGCTGCTCATTTTTGTAAATAAAGTTTTATTGGAGCACAGCCACCCGTATAGGCTTGGTATCTTCCTGACTGCTGTAGCTCTACTAAGGCAGAGCTGAGTACTTGCAATGAAGCTCACCGGCCTACAAAGCCTAAATATTTACTATGTGGCCTTTTGTAGAAACGGGTTGCCAATCACTGGTTTATAAGAAGCAAAGACAGCATTCTGCCATAGAACTCTCTCTGTGTGTGTGTGTGTGTGTTAGTTACTGGGAATGAAACTCCAGGGTCCTCTACTATGGAGCTATATCCCTACCACTTTTTTTTTTTCCCCACAATGCCTTTATTTTGTTTATTTGTTTTTATGTGGTGCTGAGGACTGAACCCAGTACCTCCCACATGCTAGGCAAGCACTCTACCACTGAGCTACAGCCCCAGCCCCTTCCCGCTTTTTATTGATATTTTAAGACAGGATCTCACTAAGAGGCTGGCTTCAAATTTGTAGTCCTCCTGCCTCAGCCTCCTGAGTCACTGGGATTACCAGTGTGCACCATTATGTCCAGTTGGATTTGAATTTTAAAACAGAATATATGTTCCATCAATAACTCTTTCAGTTCTTTGGACACCATGATGGAATGATGCTGCAAGGATTGGTCATTTGTAATTTTTGTTACATGGAATTTGTGTTTATTTCATGGACTGAATAACAGCTTCCAATTCTACTCTGTGATAGGAGTATACATCCTGCCACTTTACCAGGTGACCTCGAGGGGTCTCCCCAGTGGTGGATCACACGTGTCCGCCCTGCTGACTTAGTACTTGGCTATATTCTGCTTTGTTAGCGGAATGGACAGAAGCGACTGCATGCTGGGTCTCAGGTGGAAGAGCCCTGGAAGAGTTCTGCCAGCCTCCTCCAGCATTTCCATGAGAAGAACATGCCCCGGGGGCTGTACTCCTGTAGTCCAAGTCTTGGAATGAAGACGCACGAAACAGACCTGAACCCAACTTGAAGCCTGGAGTCCAGCCTAGTCCAGCTGAACTAGTTGATCTGGGTCCAAAGGGGCTGAACCTCAGCCAACCTGCAGAACCGTGTCACATAAAATGTTTGCTTTTGAAAACTGCTCATTGTTTTGAGGGTGTCATGAAGAATCACCCCAACAATAATAAGACTGATATATACAGTTACGGTGCTGTGTTGTTTTAGGGCCAACAGAGACACAACTGTCTTCTTTGTAACTGGGCCAGAGCCTCTTGTCAAAAAGAGGCCATTCATTGCTTGTGACATTGCAGGGTCAGCCCTGTCAGCTAAGTCAGGGGACAGAGACCGAATCAGAGCGAGGCAGAGAGAAAACTAACCTCAGAGGTGTCCTTGCTCAGAAACACCAGCTGCTAGGGAATAAGGATCCCAAGCAGGGTATCAGCAAAAGCCACCCGAGAATGGAGGGTACAGTGCAGCCATCCTCAAGGATAACATGTGAAGTGGAACAGAACTTGACACTTGGAGTGAGCTTGTAGAACCAGAGACTTGTCATTTACAAGCTGGAATGTTTTTATGCTTTATATGTTCAGTTTCCAAACTTTCCTTGATGATTGAATAAATTGCCTTGCGCTCCGGACCTTCAGCTGGGCTAAGAAAAGGAACGTTCTGGGGGTGAAGGCTAGGGCTTTAAAGAACGTGAAATGCTCCCCTGGAGGACTGCATGAGTGTGCAGCAGAAATCTTGCCACCAGAGCTCTAAGAAAGGGGGCCCTTGGGCAGGGCGGAGCCACCTGGCCTATGGCTCTGATCACCTGGAGCTTCCATGCCAGCAAACATGGGAGCCCTGCTCTGCGCTTGATAAGTGTAGAAACCCTCTCTAGGGAGAGATTCTGTATGAGATTAAAAACACTCATCCTCAGAATATGTAAACATTTATTTGGAAGGTTTGCAAAGGACAAGGGACACTCTCATGAGGGGCTTTGACAGAACAGAAGGAGCCCAGCTTCAGCAGAGCATGAAAGTCATGTGAATTCCCATCACTAGGATTTTTTTGCACCAAGGATTGAACACAGGGCGCTTAACCACTGACCCACATCCCCAGCCCTTTTTATATTTTTAAATTTATAGACAGGGTCTCACTGAGTTGCTTAGGACCCCTCTAAGTTGCTGAGGCTTGCTTTAAACTTGAAATCCTCCTGCCTCAGCCTCCTGAGTCACTGGGATTATAGGCATGCACCATAGCACCTGGCTCACCACTAGGATTTTTAGCTCTACATAAACAGTACAATTAAAACCACAAGGAATTGCAGCACCATACAGATTTAATGCAATTCCAATCAAAATCCCAATGGTATTCCTCATAGAAAAAGCAGTCATGAAATTCATCTGGAAAAATAAGAGACTCAGAATAGCTAAAGCAATCTTAAGCAAGAAGAGTGAAGCAGGCATCACTATACCACACTTTAATCTATACTGCAGAGCAATTGTAACAAAAACAGTATGGTACTGGCACCGAAATAGATTGGTAGACCAATGGTACAGAATAGAGGACACAGAGACTAACCCACAAAATTACAATTATCTTACATTAGACAAAGGCACCAAAAACATACATTGGAGAAAATACAGCCTCTTCAATAAATGGTGCTGAAAAAAATTGGAAATCCATATGCAACAAAATGAAATTAAGCCCGTATCTCTCACCATTTCTCACAAAACTCAACTCAATGTGGATCAAGGGCCTAGGAATTAAATCAGAAACCCTGCGTATAATAGAAGAAAAAGTAGGCCCTAATCTCCATCATGTTGGATTAGGCCCCAACTTCTTTAATAAGACTCCTATAGAGCAAGAATTAAAATAAAAAATCAATAAATGGGATGGATTTAAACTAAAAAGTTTCTTCTCAGCAAAAGAAACAATCAGTGAGGTGAATAGACAGCCTACATCTTGGGAGCAAATTTTTACCCCTCACACATCAGATAGAGCACTAATCTCTAGGATATATAAAGAACTCAAAAAGCTAAACACCAAGAAAACAAATAATCCAATCAATAAATGGGCAAAGGATGTGAACAGACACTTCTCAGAAGATGACATACAATCAATCAACAAATACATGAAAAGGTGTTCATCATCACCAGCAATTAGAGAAATGCAAATCAAAACTACTCTAAGATTTCATCTCACTCCAGTCAGAATGGCAGCTATTATGAAGACAAACAACAATAAGTGGTGATGAGGATGTGGGGAAAAGGCACACTCATACATTGCTGGTGGGACGGCAAATTGGTGCAGCCAATATGGAAAGCAGTATGGAGATTCCTTGGAAAACTGGGAATGGAACCACCATTTGACCCAGTGATCCCTCTCCTTGGTCTATACCCAAATGACTTAAAAACAGAATACTACAGGGACACAGCCATATCGATGATTATAGCAGCACAATTCACAATAGATAAACTGTGGAGCCAACCTAGATGCCCTTCAGTAGATGAATGGATTAAAAAAATGTGGCATATATATACACAATGGAATATTACTCAGCAATAAAAGAGAATAGAATCATGGCATTTTCAGGTAAATGGATGGAGTTGGAGAAGATAATGCTAAGTGAAGTTAGCCAATCCTCCAAAACCAAATGCCAAATGTTTTCTCTGATATAAGGACGCTGACTCATAGTGGGGTAGGGAGGGGGAGCATGGGAGGAATAGATGAACTCTAGATAGGGCAGAGGGGTGGGAGGAGAAGGGAGGGGGCATGGGGGTAGGAAAGGTAGTAGAATGAGATGGACATCATTACCCTAAGTACACATATGAAGACATGAATGGTGTGATATACTTTGTGTACAACCATAAGAAAAAAAACAACCCATAAGGAAAAAGTTACCTGTCCGATTCATAAGGATCTGGAAGGAGAGCATTGGTTGAAATGCAAGATGAAGTCGACTTATCAAAGTGGTACACGGAGCCTAAAAAGCAAAAACAAACAAGCCAACCGTCAGTGCAGGTAGAGGGTTGGGGAAGAGCATTTAAAACATTTACTTCTATCCAAGGCACAAGAAAGAGCTAAACAACCACAGAGATTATTCTGGTTATACCTTTTCGAATGCAATTTTTCCATTCAAATAGATTTATTCTTCAGTTGTATTTTCAAGTCTTAATGAACAGCCATTAAAAGTGCATCTTAAAAATCCCTATTTTGCGATAGGGATTCAAGAGAATTTTCTTCATTCAAACAATTTAAAAGATACTTGGCTACTTAATAATTGTTTTTTTTTTTTTAATAAAAAATGCTTTGTTGTGGAATTTTCAGATATCTGGTCAGATCAAATTGAATAGTGGTTAAAAATTTTGTTGTGGTTTTCTTCATACCAGACAGTCTGTAAAATCTAACAACTGAGCCCTGGCTGTTGGTTCTTTCACTAAGAATAAACATTCAGTCTCCAGAATTCAGGAGGAGTGCACTCACTGCTTTTGATAAATCATTAACAAAGTCATCTTATTTCTGTTGAGGTGGTTCAGAACCCAATCAGTAATGTTTTTCCAGAAACTAAGATGTGCAACCATTCGAGAATTACCAATGACTCCCTGCAAAGAATAAGCCTCAGAGAATTCTCATCAAGCATAATGGAGACATGATGTTCTGAAGACTAATAAGTAAAGAAACAAAATTTAGAACCAGGGGGCTTACTGCTGCAAAGTAAATTATTTTAGGCATTGAGACATCACTAATAATCCATTAGGCAGTTCTGCGGTGGTTACCAATGGCTACCAGGTCCTCTATTTTTTTTGTACAACCCAAGCCCAAATAAATGTCTCAAATTAAAAGTTAGAAAACAACCCAAATCAGTCAGGACTAAGTAAGAAATAGGCCATTTAAGTATTTCAAAAAGAGAGAATTTAACTCAGGTAATTAGTTATACTGGAGACAGGAGAACTGAGAAGCCAAGATGGAGTAGGGAGGAGACCGGAAAAGGAAGCCTCCACTCTAAGTTAAGGGGTCTAAGGGGACATGGTGCACCTGGGGCTCTAGGGCTGGGGTGGCCAGAGTTATGGTGGACTTCCCTGGTGGGAGATGGAATCAGGAGGCGATGGCTAGCCTGTTGCTACAGATGCTGCTCCACAGAGAGGGAGCTTCCCCAAACACCCTCCCTGTCTGCCCCAGGGCCAGTAGCCTCCCTGTGGCCAAACCCAGACAGAAGACTGATAACAGAAAAGCCTAGGAAATGCAGAATCCCCTTGCAACAGAAGCAGGTGAGAAAGAATGAGAAATAGATCTGAGAGTAAATCAGTAAGAAACGAACCAGCAGACAATCCATGAAAGGCATTTAGTTCAAAAGAGAGAGAAAAAAAAAAAACCACACAATTTTTTTTAAACCAACCTTGTGTGTGTGTTGTGTTTGTATGTGTGTGTGTGTGTGTGTGTGTAGTCCAACCCAGAGCCTCACACATGCTAAGCAAGTACTCTACCACTGAGCGAAATCGCGAAATCCCCAGTCCTAAATCAAACATTTGTGTGAAAATTCTATAAATTTCCATCTCCTTCCTTAGACTAAAGCTTTCAACCCCAGTGTACACTGTGTGCCAGCTACATGTAACACAACACCTCAGGGACGCTGCCGATACAAATGGGTTACATCTGTCCTGTATTCCAGGCTGCAGAACAGCTTCTTCCACTCCCTAGGACACGCAGGACTCCAGGCAAGCACAACACTCCCTTTTCCGTCTCCTTTCCTCCCTAGTTTTCACTGTGACTTGGGATTAGAACACATCACGCACTCAGCAAGCACTGATTATAACAGTGAGCCAGAGAGCGCAGGGCCTGGCCAGGGGAGGGAGTCTCCAGGGAAGGCTGAAGAGTGAGAAGAAAGTCCAGCCAGTGGAGATCCAGAAGCAGTCTGTGGCCACAAAAGCACCAAGAGAAGGGGGGGGGGGGGTACAGGAAGCCAGTGAGGTGGCAGGTGGGGGAGAACTTTATGGAGCAGATGGTCACATGACCCTGGAACATCTACTTCATTGGTTAGTCAGCAACAATGCCAACTAACAGGAGGGCGGAGGAGAGCCATAGGAACGTGGCAGGACACTAGATCTTGGGTGCCTCAGAGGTGCCCAGGACAACCATGGTTCCTGACGCTCTTCAGTTTAGCGCTTTCCCACAGAGCTGTTTCCTGACCCCTTTGAAGACCATTTCCTTAAAATGCCAGAGGCCTGCCAAAATCTTGCCCACGAATGTGCCCCTTTCTCTTTTAACCTACATGGATTCGAGAAGGGTGTTTGCTATTTGTAACTAGGAAGTATAAGAAAAACAATCATCCCCTTGACAATTATCACTCTCAAAAATCAGTTTTTTATTCATACCAAGAAGAACATAAGAACAACAGTAACTTGCATTATGGTGTTTTATAGTAGGTGCTAACACCCATATTCAAAGTGAAGAAATAGGTTCTGAAAGATAAATAACTTGCTCAGGACCACAGTATGGTGGATGTTAAAACTGAGACTCAAACCAGGTGACTCTTTTTTCATTTATATATATATATTAGTTGTAGTTGGACACAATACCTTTATTTTATTCATTTTTATTATGTGGTGCTGAGGATTGAACCCAGTGCCTTGCATGTGCTAGGCGAGTGCTCTACTGATGTGCCACAACCCAAGCCCCTCAAACCATGTGACTCTTGCTATCAACAATGTTGTCATTTCTGAAGTGTTAAACTTTGCATCACTGGGCTGGGGAGGTAGCTCCAGGGGAAGATGGGCTGCCTGGCAGGTGCAAGGCACTGGGTTTGAACTCCAGCACCCAAAAGATAAAAATTAAAAACTGGAAATATTGGATCACCAGTTGGGATTCTCCCCTGCCCCAGGTCTCCTGGTTTCAAAACATTATAACATTATCTTTTTTTCAGAACATATCAAGAGCTGAAATACTAGAGTTTGTAGCTCAAAGATTACTGCTTCCCTTTTTAAAAAGAAACTGTTCATCTTGGAATAGTTTTAATTATACAGAAAAGTTGCAAAGATAGCACAGAGAGCTTTCACTGTCTCTCCTAATGTTAACTTCTTACATTACAGGGTACATTTGTCAAAATTAGGAAACCAACATAGATACATTACTAGGAACCAAACTCCAGACTTTATTCAGATTCCACCAGTTTTTCACTAATGTGCTTTTTTTGTTCCAGGATCCAATCCAGAACCTCACATTGCATTTAGACTGCTTCAAAATTTAACTTAAAAAATAAAAATGGAGACATTTAAAGCAACCCAAGTTGGACTTAAATGTAAATGTGAGATTTTCTATTTTTGGAGAACTTTCCTTTGCAGATTCTCCTGCAGATCCCAAATAGCTAAGTATTATTTGGGCCTACTAAGGCATAGGTTTATTACCTTTTTAATTTTTTTCTCCTTCAAACCTAACCTGGACCAGAGATACAGGCATTTATAGTTTCCAAGGCATCAGACTAATTCAAACAACGTTCTTAGGCTGTGCCACCCAAAATGCTAAATTTTGAATTTTTTCTTTGTGTTTCCCAATTTTCTACAATAAATAATTTTATATCCAGAAAAAAATATTTTACTGTGGTATATTGCACATGCAAAGAAGATCCTCATATGGATTCTCTTGGGTTCACACATATATTGAGAGTGTGCTCCATACAAGATGCTGGGTTCTGGAGAGGGCAGGGGAATGTCACTATGCATTTGTCTTTTCCAGTTAGCGCTCAAGTTGAATCAGCCTTCCAGTATGTACAGGTTCGGAGGTCCATCTGATCTGGTTCTTTTTAATATCATTAAATCATGGTTCTGTGCTTTGGAAATGTAGTCATTTGACATTGATTGGATTACTACTGTCATTTCTTAGCTCCTGCACTGTATTATAGACTCATCTATCTGTGCTTCTTGTCATGTGACTTTTCAGTGACTCCCACTAAAGTGTATGATGTAATTTCTGTTTTTCTTGTATCTGGCTTAGCCGTGTGACTTGTTTTGGCCAGAGAAAACTGGTCACTCTGTCAGTTCCAAGGTGAGGCTTTAGGGGACATCACTGGGATCTGCTTCTGTTGTGACATGTTATGATCCACTGTGAGAAAAATCTTGCTCAAAGTTGCCACTGTCCCTTCAGCCCAGGTCCCATCATTAAGACACACAGTGGCACATGCCTGTAATCCCAGTGACTCGGGAGGTAGAGGCAGGAGGACTGCTAAGTTTGAGGCCGGTCTAAATAACTCAGTGAGATCCTATCTCAAAAAGAGAAAAAAAAAAAAAGCATAAAGCAAATCAAACCTGAACAGAATCCTCTGGCCCAGCCTCGCCCAGCTGTAGCATAGATGGTCAGCAGACCTACATCTGCTGCTGTAAACCATCAGGTTGGTGAAGTGTCTGTTCTGCAGCAAAACTTGACTAAGGCACCATTACAGTGTGCTACTCAGGTCGAGAGACTTCTCTTGGCCTATCACCCATCTGAAGTGCGTTCAACTTACTTCCAGGCATCAGTTCAAAGTGAGGCTTCCCTTCTTCAGTGGCCATGAGCGTGGCCAGTTTTCCTTCGATCATCTCTCCATCAATGAATTTCCCATAAAGCGCGGTCCTCTCGTCAGGGTACACATAGGCTATCTTCTCTCCAGTCATCTCCCCATCCTCGTTGACATCCCCTACAAGGCTGCCTCCGTCCTGATGGGAGAAACCAAAACCCAGAAAATATTATATATAGTATTTATCTATAGGGCACGAGTTCAAGAAATTTCCATTCTGCACTATTAGTAGCAAGAGTGAGAACATGAAACATAGCTCCTCAAGTTAATATCCCCGTGTGCATGTAACTTTCCAGACCCTTACAAAAACACTGTGGTGATATTACATACACAAGGGCTGGTAAAGGGTGAGAAACCGAGTTACACTTTGTATCCCCAGACTCCCTGCAGATTCTCTATCTTGCTTTGTTATTTAAGAAACAAACATGTTACATTTGGAACATTAGTTGCAGACATTTAAAACAATGTAACATTACCTCTGGCTAATATCAAGGCAATCCTACCTGCCATTTCTATGATCTACTTAATGTTAGATTTTGGATTTCTAGTCTGTTAAGAAAATCTTTGGTTTAAATGTATCTAAGAATTAATTTGGTGTGCATGGGTAAATATAGATTTGTCTGCATTTTCTAAGAGAGAAACAAAAGGACTTCCGGACACTGCCTTTCTGAGAATCCTATATCATTATCTTTTTTTCTGGTACCAGGAATTGAACCCAGGAACGCTTAACCACTGAGCCACATCTCCAGTCCTTTTTACAATTTATTTAGAGACGGGGGCTGGCTAAGTTGTTTAGGGTCTCGCTAAATTCCTGAGGCTGGCTTTAAACTCATGATCCTCCTGCCTTAGCCTCCCAAACCATTACCCCTAACCTTAACACCAAAGGCAAAGTGAAATCAGATGAACTCAATTCTCTCTCAATCACTTCACACTCTATTTACTGCTTCCTTTTGCCTCCTTCAGTAAGAGGAGCCGGTTTTGCTTCATACCTAAGGATCACTGTGTACTTTAGCATAGAGGCTATGATAGAATTCTGTATCCTACTAGATTCCACGGACATAGTAGGTAACCCATAAATACTGTTTTAATTGACCCAGGGGTCCAAGAAACAATGCATAATTCAATCCAGTTCCTTCCCCCTCATGCCCTACCCTGAAGGCCCTTATGGTATAACTTTGAAATCTAAGATCTTTACATGTTTGATATAATGTAAATGCCATAACATTGCTAAAAGCTTGGTTATTTTCCCTGGTTCAAGGATCTAGAAATAGCTACTCAAAGTCAGTGATGTGGGTGACTTTTGCTGCTTATTGAGAAACAACAGAAATCAATTACATGGTATATTTGATTTCTATGCCTCGCCACAGTCTAATTGTTCTTTGTGGGAAAAAGTTTATAAATTAAAATGAATCTCAGTGCTCCCATAAGAGGAAAAACACTTGGAAGCATTTTTTCATAGGTAGAAAGTGCACTAGTACTCTATTTATTGCTCTTCCTCCTCCCCAAATTAATTCTTACTAGGCATAAATGAGGACAATACTTTGTGCATAATGCCTTCAGGCTGTCAGTGAGGATTACTGAGCCTGGGCTTATGACATGCCCGAACATAAACCACTACCATTACTAGTAATTTAAAATAGAAGTCTTTCTTCCTATTCTTCATACCTTTTCCCTTAAATGCTTTAAACTTCTGGTTTTGGAAGAAGTGAATGTATTTCTCTAGAATGATAAAATAGAATTCTTTTATTTCCCAAAGGAGTTATGCATTTTTATTTTATGTTATTATTTTTGGATACTGGAGATTGAGCTCACAGGCACTCTACTGCTGAGCTACCTCCCAGCCCTTTTTATTTTTTTTAATTTGAGACGTGGTCTTGCTCAACTGTAAGTTGATCCTATCCACAAGCTGGCCTTGAGCTTGCCATCCTTAGTCACCCAAGTAGCTGGGATAATATTCCAAATAATGTCCAAAGAGTTATGCATTTTTAATCAAGAACTTTGTTTTACAGTTTGAGGGAATTTCTTGAAAGAAATGAACTCTTCTTAGAGTGAGCCTATAAGCACTGCGGGAAGAATAAATTCTTTTCCTGTTTTGATTCCTTCACACAGAAATATCCTTGTCTGCTCTCTGGGGGGTGCTGGGTAGGAAGCTGTGGATTCCGGCCTCTGCTCGCTGGCTCCCCCTGGTGGAGTGAGGAGTCATTCAAGCGATGTAGCCGGCTAGAGGGCAGGTCTGACACCAACACCCATTTCTTCTTTGGGTGGGGAGTATCAAGATAAAGTTTTCTTTCAGGCATCTGCCTTTTTTTTTTCTTTCTCAGGCCCTTATCTGCTGCCTGATTTCCCCTTTCCATTGGAAGCTCCTCGAGGCAGGCCCACAACCCCCGGGGAAACATGCAGCCTTCTAGCCACTGTGGAGAGCTGGCCCATCTGCTCAGTTCCCAGGGGAAGGAGTAGAAGGCCATGGGCCCATACCACACCTCCAACCCAACCCTGCCATAATAAAAACTGACAACTTGACCTCTGACTCCTGAGTCTATTTCTTAACTGTTTCAGACTCCAGACAGCAGAGGAGTGTGAGCCACCCCCTCAACTGCCCACAGATACCACACTTAAAACAGGCATTACCAACCACTTCTGAAAGCTAAGAACTCATTAGCCCTTCCTTCCAAAGGCAGCTTCTCTTGGCATTTAATAAGATAATAATTAAGGCTACTTATTAACATGTAGCTGCATTTTTAGTTTTCAAAGTGCAACAACACTGAGAGAGGTGAACGCAGTCCCCCAGCTTAGAGCATCTTTGATCTCACAGCGATTGTAAGTTGATCCTATTCACAAGTTAAATGACAGGCAGTGGGAGAGCCTGGGGATCTCTATTTTGCCTCTCTCTGCCTACAGAGTTCCACTTGCTTCTGTGACTTCAAGGTTCTCTGTCATTTCAGCACCTCCCCAGCAGAGGCTCACCTGGGTCCTCAGGAAGCCCAATCTCAGTCTCCTTAAGGTGGCAAGTGCCTCCCCTCTTCCTGTCCCACTTGCCTTTTTCTAGGTGGTAACTGAAATGACTTATGATCAGTCATGGATCCTACCACGAGGATATGTAAATGCTTTCGTAATTAAAAAAAAAAACTATTAGTTATTGATGGACCTTTACTCATTTATTTGTTTATATGTGGTGCTGAGAATTGAACCCAGTGCCTCACACATGCTAGGCAAGCGTGCTACCACTGAGCCACAACCCCAGCCCCGCTTTTGTAACTCTTAGCAAATGTTTTACACCTTCTTTTCCTAGAGTATATGTTCCTTCCTTCCTTCCAGATGGGTCTTGCTATGATGTCCTGGGTTCAAGCAGTTCTCTTGCCTCAGCTTCCTGAGTTCTTGGGACTACAGGCATGCACTTCCGTACTCAGTTTAACTTTTTAAGAACAATAATGTGTAAGTAGATTTAATGGGAGCTATTTTTCTCGTTACATATGTAATAATTTGTTTTTATTAACATTTTTAAATTGTAAGAAGATAGGGTTCAGAGTAAGCATCTGGATATGACAAAATATTAAATAAAATATTCCCTAAGGTTTATTTTCTGAAATATTTTCTGGAAACTCACTAAGAACAGAGGGGATATTTGAAATGTGAACAAAAATTAGAACATTAATTCTGAACTAGGGGTTTTGCCATGTCTACTTGCTCTAATAAATTCCAGTTTACTCTCACCAATTACTCAGGCAAGTTAGATTAAATCACCTTAATTCAAGCAATATAAACTATAAATCGACTTCAAAAGTAGTGACATTGTGAAAGTAAACAATGGTGTAGTAACAAAAAAAAAAAAAAAAAAAAAAGGAAATCTCTGGATTTAATCTTACATATGAGAAAGAAAACACAATAAATAGCAACAATGAAATAGCCTACCACTCTTTCTATATGCCAAAAGGAATTAAAAGCAATGTGTGTGTATATATCTATATATTATCTTTTACTTGGTTAGTGGTATGATAAAATTGATTCATCCCAGTTAATCATTCTTTCCCAAAAACGACTCTAAAAAATGACCAACTCCCAGGACTAAGCCTACGTCAGCAGCGCACAGCATGCCCGGGCCTCCCAGACTCTGGGCTTCAGCGACTGGGCTGCTCGGTTCCGGTTCTGCAGCGCCTCCATTTGGAGCAGAGCGCGCACCCGGCTCTGTCTTAACTGCACCACACCTTCCCACAGGAGCAGACGCAGGCTTACTGGGTAGTAGATCCAGCACACTCCATGGCGAATGTTGTCTTTGTACTGCCCCTTGAAGATCAGGCGCCCATCCGTGTCGTACTCCTGCGCTGGGCCGTTCAGCTCTCCGTCCACGTAGGTGCCCTGGAGAACGCCGCCGTCCTCGTAAGTGTAGACGCCCTGGCCCTGCAGGGCGTCGTCCACGTAGTACCCCTCCAGGGTGCTGTGAGGGGGAGGACAAAGAGGGACAGTCAGACAGACTCAACTCTCCCCAGGACAGGACCCCGCCCGAGGCCCTGATGTCCAGCCCTGTCCAGCCCGACAGGCGCAGGGCACCCTCCTGAACCCTGGTAAAGTGGGTGAGGGGAGGAGGGAGGATGAGATCTAACTCCCATAATCCTTTGTCGGCTGGAGGAAAGAGAAGAAGAAAGCCACAGGTGGAACCGAGGGCAGACCTCACCTAAATATGTTTCTGGGGCTAGAGACCAAGCCACACGGGGCCAGAGAAATTCCGGCATTACCTTTGCCACTTATAAACCACTCACGTTGATCTCCCTCAAGAGAGGGCCAGAACTCACTGGGAGTTCTCAAGCTCTTTCCGATGGTTACAGGGATCGCCAATAAGACGAATGCAGGTTAGAATATGTTTTTTTTTTTTTTTTTTTAAGAATGCATGGCTACTTATGTGTGTGTCTGTCTACCCACATAAGCTCCAAATCACTAACGTGCAGCTCACCAATGATCGCCTTAAAAGGCATCCAGACAAGTAATCCCCTTGTATCTCTTTGGAAGGTCCTGGAGATTTATTTAAATGTATGGACATATGTGTATGTTTGTGTGACACACAGATATAAGTCATGCATCACTCGACATGAGAACAGCTCCTGAGAAATATATATATATATATATTTGTACTGGGGATTGAACTTGGGCACTTGACCACTGAGCCACATCTCCAGCCCTATTTTGTATTTTATTTAGAAAAACGGGTCTCACTGAGTTGCTTAGCACCTCGCTAAATTGCTGAGGCTGACTTTGAACTCAGGATCCTCCTGCCTCAGCCTCCTGAGCTGCTAGAATTACAGGCATGTGCCACCATGCCTGGTGAGGCACATGTAATTTTGCTATTGTGTGAACATTGTGAGTGCACCTATACAACCCAGATGGTATAGCCTACAACACACTCAGGCCACAGTATAACCGTATGGGGTTCACTATCCTACATTCTGCCTGTCACGCCATTCTTAGGTGGTATGGGGCTGTACACACACACACACACACACACACACACACACACGATCATGGCCAGTGGGGGCAAGAAGGAAGACCATGGCTCACCCTGCTGATGTCATGTCTCTGATAACGCCTGAGCCCTGGTACTAGGTGGGAGAGCAGTGCTGTGGTGATGTACCAGCACCCCTTTATCTCTCTCCCCAGAAAACACCCTTGGAAGTTCAGAAACAGGACTTCTGTGTCCTATCAAAGGCTATGCAATGAAACTAACCCTACCAAATGTTTCCTTTATATACTAAAATTTGGAATAAGAGCAGCTCAAATTATTATTATTATTATTTGGTACCAGGGATTGAACTCAGGGACACTTGACTACTGAACCACATCCACAGCCCTATTTTGTATTTTCTTTAGAGACAGGGTCTCACTGAGTTGCTTAGCACCTCGTTTTTGCTGAGGCTAGCTTTGAATTCACCATTCTCCTGCCACTGGGATTACAGGCATGAGCCACTGTGCCTGGCTCAAACTATGTTTAAAATTTAAAATGTGAGAAATTTAGAAACAAAAACATCATGATTGTTTTAATATATGCATGTAACACTCATTCATTGATTATTTTAGTATGTGTAACTATATTCACTCATTCATTCATTCATTCATTCACTCAAACAGTGAGCATTTAGAGTGTGCCTTCTGTGTAGCAAGCACTGTGTGCAGCTCTAGAGAACATGAAGACAGAACACACAACTGGACTGTTTGGCCTGGTGGGCACACACCGTGTCCTGAGCCAGGCAGGATGAGCACACATGGGGTGCTGGGGTACATGGGATGCAAAGTGGCCACAGGAACTGAGGTGGCTGTCCCTGACTGCCTGGTAAAGACTTGTCTTATTTTAATGAATGACTGAGAACGATCTATAATTATTAAATGAAAAGTACAGCCTAACAGGCGATAGCCCCTGATGACATTGTAATTACACTATTTGCAGCCTCCCAAGGAGATAAATAGTTCTCTTTCAGCTTTGTTTGCACTATCAATGACAAATAGGCTTACTAAATTCATGAAGAAAATGCACTTAGCATAGCCGTTGCATAAATAATCAAAATTCCAAATCAGTGAGGCTGAAATTAATGAGATTCAACCATTATTAGACTCCCACAATTAAAGAAAAAAAAAACCACCTTGGAGAACGATTACTAATCAACTGACATATTGATGCAATATACAGTACAAAAAACAACTTAATCATTCATCTTCATATTTTGGATTGTCAGATAAAATATCAATGCCTGGTTAAGTTTGAATTTCAGAAAAATAACAAATAATTCTTTAAGTATGTCCCACCAATTTTTAACTTAATTAATTTATTTTTAATTTAAAAAATTTCTTTTAGATAGTCTTACACTATTGCTCATGAATGCCTAGGCTCAAATGATCTTGCCACCTCAGCCTCCTGAGTAGCTGGGACTATAAGCATGCATCATGGTGCCCAGCCCAAATACTAAATAGTACATAATTATACTAAAAATTTTTGTTGTTGTTGTTTATATGAAATTCCAGTTTAACCATGTGTGCTGGATTTTATTTGCTCATCTTGGCAACTCTGTGGACTTTGGATTCTCAGCAACATTCAAAATGTTCCTGTGTATGTTTGGGTACAATTATCCCCCAAAGGACCAGTCTGCCAATATTCCTCAGGTTTAAGACCAAATCTTCAAGGCACAGGTCTTGCAAATCAGTTAAATAATAACATAGACTTGCACATATTTTCCCATAACCATATCCAGTGGCTTGTCCTATTCCTTGCCAATGGCCAATGAAGAAACTGCTGTTTCCCTCTCTTAGTCCAGGGGACTTTGGACACACGAGTGCAAATTCTTAAGGTGCTGGACAGTAGTCTTACTGCATGACTCTTTAGCATCTGTTTATCCTTAGCTTTCTTGGCAACTTTTTATGGTAACTTGGATGGAATCTTATGACAAAAAGGGCATGTCACACACTCGAACTGGGTTCTCCAAGGAAATAAAAATCTCTGAAATCCTCTGGCATTGAAGAAATGAGGGAAAAGCTCCTTAGATTGGCCTTCAAAGCCAGGCTTTCTTTCCAGCTTTTCCTTCCAGAGAAGGCTGGAAATTGTGACCCATGACTTGCTTTTGTAAATAAAGTTTTATGTGAACACAGCCATGCACATTCCTTCTTGCCTCCTGTGACTGCTTTCCGACGCTGGTGGAAGAGTTGAGGAGTTGTAGAGACGGTATGTGGCCCAGGAAGCCTGTTCCTCTCTCACCCTGAATAAAAAACATCTCCTGCCTCTTCGGCTTACATTATATATTCACAGACTTCTATGTACATTAGCTTCCATACTGTGTGTTTCCTTTCACCCTCCTTGAAACCTAAGTGAGCTGACTTTTTAGCTCTGCATCTCCAAGGACATATTCAGGAAAAAATCACGAGTTAATTTTTCTGTCACCTCCCTTCCTTCCTTTTCTCTTCATTCAAAACATAAATGCCTTGGGATAATACTGAATATTTTCAATCCTCTGGCATTTTTCCATTCAAAGAGAGGAAAAAAAAAAAAACTAAGAGAAAATGGTGCTATTTTGTAGCCACTAAAATGTCAATGTGGTTATATTTGAAAAGTGGGTACACAGAAGTAGCTTTCTAATCTTTCTTGCAGAAACTGGCCTGAGAGTTGTTTTAGAGCATCTGCTTATCACTGTCTGAACATAGATCCCTCATCTTCCCCATGGAGCCCTAATTTCCCTCAAAGTCTACCCTGGCCAGGCAGCCCTGCAGACCATTACTCATTGCAGCTTAGTCAGGCACTATTCTAGAACACTCCAAAGCTCTACTGAGGTTAAACTCCATGTCCTGGGCTGGGGTGTAGCCCAGTGGCAGAGTGCTTGCTTGGCATGTGCAAGGCCCTGGGTTTGGTTCCCAGCATTGCAAAAAGTAAATAAATAATGTGTCCTATTTTTCTCTATCTAGGTTGTAAGTCCTTTACATATAAACAGCAGATCATCCTTAAGCAAGAACCTCAAGGCTATTATGGGGAGCTTTCCACTGAGAAACTGGGTTTAAAGCAAGGAGACAGTTACAAAACACTGGGATAGTCAAATTTAAAAACTGCTTCAATTCTACTTTTTTTTTTTTTTAAGCAAGAAAGAGTCCTCTCTTTTTGCAGTAAATTATGAGTGACCCAGTTGAAAGGGGAAGGGTGGAATAAATGGCTCTTTATGTTAAAAAGGTAACATGTGTTTACTGTCAAAGAAAACACACACAAGCACCCTGAGCCGTGGAAGGCAGAAACCCAGGATTTGTGCCCAATTATGCACAGCATCTGAGACTTTTTCAAGGGTGTACCATGCATTTTCCCACCTTTTGTTTTTGTTGTTTTAACAAAAATGGGATCACAACACACAATTTCTTAACTTGTATTTTCTTGAAGTCCTTTTCAACATCTTGGCAGATTTTTCAGTAGTTATGAAATTACAAAAAAAAAAAAAAAAAAAAAAAAAAAAGGTCTTTCAATTTTTCTGGCACCAGCATCTGAATTAAACAACTGGAAAGTTTAGAGGAAATGAAAACATCAATTTTAATTAAATTTCTTTCTCTGCATGCACACGGACCATTTCTGGTTTATCAAAGCTCTCATACTTCCAGTGAAGTTTTCAGTAATAAATTAGGAAATCTAACTTAACATAAAAAAATACGTTTTATAATAGTTTGCAAGATGCACTTGAGATCTGATACACTTGCATTTTATACAGACACCACTGCATTTTCACTTAAAAATCACCTGCAGTATCTGAATTTGCAAATGTCATTAGGGACTAAACAGTGTGGGCTTGTTGTCAGGGTCTGAGGCTCTAGAAGATTTGCTGCTTTCCACCTCATGGGCCTAAATTCTATTCCCTTCCTTTTGTCAACTACAGCAACATGAGAACCAAGAGGGAAATATAAAAATGAATCATAATTCTACTTTAAATTTCCATTCTTAACCAATTAAATTGTGACTCTTAATATTAAAATATTGTTTTAGGAATTATTTTACATTATGCATTATCTCTTAAAATATGGCAAAGTAGTGAGGAACAATAAGACCCAACTCTGCCCAATCTTTCTTTCTTTTTTTTTTTTTTAGTTGTAGTTGGACATAATACCTTTATTTTTATTTATTTATTTATTTATTTATATGTGGTGCTGAGGACCGAACCCAGCATCTTGCATCTACTAGGTGAATGCTCTACCACTGAGCCACAACCTCTGCCCCTCTGCCCAAACTATTTCCTTTTTCTTTTTTTAAAATATTTATTTAGTTGTAGATAAACACACAGTATCTTTATTTATTTTTATGTGGTGCTGAGGATCAAACCCAGTGCCTCACACATGTGAGGCAAGCGCTTTACCACTGAGCTACATACAGCCCCAGCCTAGCCCAAGCGATTTCTAACCAATAACTTCATGCTTCACAAGTGTGATAAGCAAGACTGTAGTGCTTCTAGATGTATGCTATATTGTGTTTCTATTTTTCTTTTTGTTGTTGTTTGTTTTTAACCCTGAAAAAACATATTGAAGATCTATGAGTCTATAAGATCTGATTATCATAAAAGCTCAAAATAGCAATAAAATATCTGAGGAGCAATTAGTGCAATTTGGCTTTACTCTCAAAGAACAAACAACCACAAAACTAAACAAACAAACAAAAAAGAAAAAAAAACCTAAGAAAAGTTCTGACTCTCCAATATTTGGGTTGAAATCCTAACCCCCAGGAAGATGGGCTCAGGAGGTGGGGCTCTGAGAGATAATTAGGTCATGAAGGCAAAAGCTTCCAGAATGGGTTTAGTGCCCTTATAAAAAGACATTAGAGAGCCCACTTCCTCTCTCCCTCCTCTGCACCATGGGGAGGCAGCACAAGGAGAAGGAAGCCATCTAAACCAGGAAGCCATCATCACCAGACATGTACCAGCCAGCTCCCTGGTCTTGGGCTTCCAGCCTCCAGAACTGTGAGAAGGGAATGTTGTTTATTTTTTTTTAATTTATTTTTGGGACCAGGGATTGAACCCAGGGGTGCTTAACCATTGAGTCACACCCCCAACCCTGTTTTGTATTTTATCTAGAGACAGGGTCTCACTGAGTTGCTTAGGGCCTTGCTAAGTTGCTGAGGCTGGCTTTGAACTTGTGATCCCCCTGCCTCAGTCTCTTGAGCCGCTGGGATTATAGGCCTGTGCCACTGCGCCTGGCTGGTGAATGTTGTTTAAAACACTCAGATAGCGTTTATTACAGCAGGCCAAAACTGATTAAGACACTGAGATACTGTGATATATTTATAGTTTGGTTTTCAGCCATGCTTCTTGACCCATAACTCCCTCCCCCCGGCAGGCTATCGAAACTAGAATTTCTCTTCTCCAAGGCGGATCACAGAAACTCTAATCATCCCCTGCCTTTCTGTGCAGGAGCTGGCCATAGAGAAAATCTCTGACCAGCCATTGTCTGAGAGTAGGTCATAAGACCCCCTCATTCCAGAGGGGTCCTGTTCATACTCTGGAGGGAGGAGTGCTGCACAGAGACCCAAAAAGAATCTGAAGAGACAGGCTTTCTGCGCTCCCCACCAGCTATTAGCAATCATGTTACCACGATGAAATCTCCCCACAAACCCCAAAGGATTGGGTTCCAAGAGCGTCCAGATACGGACATGGCAAGTTATACTTCTAAGATGGCTTGGTGGTGCCACGCAGGCCCCTTCCCCAGGCCTCGCCCTGCGCATTTCTGCATGGGTACCCTTTGCAGCATCTTATATAAGACGAACCAGGGAACATGAGCGTCTCCTTGAGTGGCTCCAGCTGACTACAGAACGTGGGAATGGGATTGTGGAAGCCTCAAATTTCAGCTGGTCAGTCAGAAGCACGGGTCAAACGGCATGGACCTTGAGCTTGGCATGTAGTGGGAGCAGTCTTGGAGACTGAGCCCTCCGCCTGTGGAGTGTGACGCTGTCTCGTGTAGACAGCATCAGGACAGAATTGGATGAGAGGACACCAGCCACAGAACTGTTTGCTTGCTGGTGGGGAGACATCTCCACACCTTTTGAAGTCACAGAAGTCTGCTGTGTTGCCTGTCGAGTGACACTGGGAGCAGAAGGAGATGCAGGCACTCTGAGCTTTTCCCAACACAGTCCCCAGTCACCGTTGTCCACTCACAGTGACCACGATGATGACGGATCATCGTCTCCATCCATCCACCGATTCCTCTGAGCACCTAGGAGAGGCCCTACATTCAATAAGGTCTCTCCACGTTTCCTCATTTAATCACAACAACTCTGAGAAGTAGGTTTGTTTATTCCCATTTTACAAATGAGAAAGCTGAAGTTTAGGGAGGCCAACCAGCTAGAACCTTCCATCAGTCTGCCAAGCTCCTACCAAGTTGTTAAAAGGACTGGGTTCACCCCAGGCCTCCTTTGAATTTTTCATAATTATAGCTATTGAGTGACCTGAAGCCCCATGAGAGTGTGGAGGGAAGGCGTGAGGACCAGCTATCTCCCTGTTTGTAGTTGGAGGAGGGGACACATGTAGTGGACAGAGGGCCTCATCTTGGTTGAATCCCAGCTCCAGCTCCTACGAACTAGGTGGTCACGGGACGGTTATTTAGCCTTAGTTTCTTCATACCTAAAATGGAATCATGAAACCAACGCGGCGGATTGTTGTGAAGGCAGAGCCCAGTGCTGAACGGATGTGCAGATATTCAGAGGTACCTATTTCTTTTGCATTCCCTTGCTTGCTGCATGTTACAAAATCTTTTGCCTCAATTCGGACTGTTCTTTAGAATACAGATGAATACATTTGCTGAGCCTAGTCCTACAAGAGCTGGACAACACTCAGGAACATGAAGGACTTTTGCCTTGTGTGAGAGGCTGGGAGACATGACTTCAGAAGTCCACTCCAACTCCATTTTCTCTGAAATGTGACCAAACCCTTTCTTAAAATGTAGCACAAGAAATTCTGCATAGAAGTATCACTTTAGGGGCTCATCAGATACCCTCGTTCAGGTTACTGGGCCAGTGATAAACTACAAGGAGCTCTCTTGGCTGGACGCACCAGTGTAGCAAGCAACATCAGAAGATGACTTGGACACAGAATGAAGTCATGGGGAAATTAATACTTTGAAATCTAACTGGCATGTCAAGGAGAAGCATCATGTTTACACAGCAAACAACACATGATGCATTATAGATTTGTAACTATTTTATATATTACTCATATATCTACATGTGTGCGTGTGCATACATAGATATGAGCAAATGAGTTAACTCATCTTTTTCTCAGGCTAAGAAACAATTCCCTAATATCCCAAAGCCCAAAAGAAAGCCAATCTAAACTGGAACTTCCTCCTCTTCTAACCATTCTAGGACAGTGACAAATTCTGCCTTGAGATCCATAAATCTTGGTTGAAGTGAGAACAATTAAAGAAAAATACATGATAATAAACATCCAGAATTGGGGAATTATAAAGATTAGAGATGTATACATCAAAATATTAGATATTTTCCTAATATCCCTTAGTACTCCCATAAATCCTCTAGTGCCAGATTCCAGATCCACACGAACAATGCCTCGAGATCCCGTTTACCTTCCCACACATGTGCCTCTACCTTAGAACCAGAATGATATTAAGAAGAAATCCCAATTACTTAATTTTAGGAAAAATTTCTTCTCTCCCCTCCCTTTTTCTCCCCCCCCTTTTTTTTTTGGTGATTCTGGTGATTGAGATCAGGAATGCTTTACCACTGAGCTACATCCCCAGCCCTCTTTATTTTTTTGAGATAGAGTTTCCCTAAATTGCTGAGACTGGCCTCAAAATTGTGATCCTCCTGCCTCAGCCTCCTGAGTTGCTGGGATTACAGGTGTGTGCCACTGTACCTGGCTTCTTCTCTCTTTTAAGGAGAGAGTAAAATGGAAAACAATAGCTGTTTTAAAAGACAATTAAAAAAAAACTAGTTTATTTTCCCATTCCTTCCTCATTCTAGGGATAAACTGTCAGGTGAAGGATGAGTGGTCTAACCTAGGTTTCCAACTTAACCAGCCAGTTCCAGTAACTTAGCTTTCCTGTTGCACATTTTGTCACAAATACAGGGACGACCAAGTCTTGATTATGGTATACAAACCTGCAAACTTTCTGAAGCTGAGACAGTAGGGAAGGGGAGAACAATGACCGTTCTGTTTCTTTCAGCTGATTTATCCATAGCTAGCTGTTTCTGTTTTTACCTTGAGCACCCTTAAGATGCTCACCTTGGGGCTGGGATTGTGGCTCAGCGGTAGAGCGCTCACCTAGCACAGGCAGGACCGGGGTTTGGTCCTCAGCACCACATAAAAATAAAGGCATTGTGTTGTGTCCACCTACACCTCAAAATAAATGTTAAAAAAAAAAAGATGTTCACCTTTTCTGTCAACAGTGGTCACCTTGGTGACATGGGGTAGGGGTGGGGTTTAAAAAAAGGAACCCTTTTTTACATTTCTGTGATTCTGAAGAGTTTTAATCCACCAAGCATTTGCTATATTTTTAACCTTTAAAATATTCTGCTTCTCTCTAGGAACTTGGTTAAAAATTTTAACAAGATCATTTCTCCTGTAAATGTGGATGCTTATTGTTCTTAATCAGGCTTATTATATTCTATGTCAAGGGGAAAGTTGATTCTAAAATTTTCTTCACATTCATTTGAGCCCTTCGCATGATTGCACATCTGGGTTCAGGTTTCATATAAGACTAAAAATGCATCTTCTGTTACTACACTTTGTGATTTTCCTTCTTGCTTTCCAAACACAGGTTTCTACAATTGCAAAGAAACCCTTTAATGGGATCATAGATCAGCACTAGAGGTTTAAGCAAGTTTCTTTAACAAAACTTTTTGTTTCCTGACCTTTACTTCAAAAGCTTGATTTCAGACTTTTGCAGGGAATATTTCAAGACTAAAGGCCTTGACTGACTAAAGGCCTTGACTGTAGAGTCCCACTTAATTAAAAAAAAAATTATAATAAATGGACACAAACCCAGCACCTCCCATGTGCTAAGCAAGCACTCTACCAACTGAGCCACAACCCCAGCCCCACCCCCACCCCCACATATTTTTAACAACACATAGATCCTAATAATCAGGAGTGGTAACAGGGAGGAAATATTAACAGATAAATGTAAATAGAGATGCTGCCCCTGTAGAAATAAATGGCTTCCCGTGTGCCACACCCCACCAAAACTATACCTTCTTAAAAGACGCAATAGATTCCACAGCCTTTGTTTCAGTCATAAGATGCTCACTAATTTTTGCAGAAAATTCTCTTAGCAGACATTTCACATCAAGACATGTATTGGGATTATGAAGGATGACAGTGACCTTCTGAGGGCCTGTCCCTGCATAGATTCTCATGTGCAATAACCACCCTCTTACCCAGGGTATTGGCCCTGGCCTCTCTGAAGATCAACCAGGCACCCCCCTCCCCACATCCTAGCCAACAATATACTGTTTTTTTTTTTTTTTTTGGTACCAGGGATTGAACCCAGGGGTTCTTAACCACTGAACCACATCCCCAGCCCTTTTAAAAAATATTTTTATCTAAAGACAGGGTCTCGCTGAGTTGCTTAGGGTCTTACTAAATTGTTGAGGCTGGCTTTGAACTTGAAATCCTCCTGCCTCAGCCTCCCAGGTGGCTGGGATTCTAGGCATGCACCACCCTGACTGGCAATACTTGAGTGGTAGGTATGGAAATTAGTGAATGGGAGCCTTGAAAAGAAAAAAAAAGAGTCAATGAATTTATTTCTAGCTGGAGGGTCTGGGCTTCCACCTGACCCCATGCTTTGAAGTTTTCATGTCATGACACACACACACACACACACACACACAGATTTCTGCATGTGTGTGGCCCACTAGGTCAGTGGCTGGAGCTCATGGGGCCTGGTCTTCATGAAGGCTCAGGCCTTGCTCAGCAAACCGGGGGCGACATCCTGCTCGTTCTTGGCATTCTGGTTCAGAAACTGGGTCTGGACCATCAGTACTTTTGTTTATCAGATCTGTGAGGCAAGAAGGTAACCAACATCAAATCACCAACTTTAACCAAATCTGTTGGGCCGTTTTCAGTCACTGGTTATAATTATCAAACTATCAGATTGGGGAAGCCTGGGGGAGGTGCGTTTTGGGTGAATTCCACACTTTTCTTTCAGCTCCCTACTCAGTAAGGACTCTATTACGGTTTTGATTTTAGTATCAAATCAAGGGAAAGTGCTATGGAGCATAAGAGATGTTACAGACATAGAATCTGGCCCACGGAAATCTCTGTCCTTGGATATGGAGCAGCCGAAAGAAGACATTCATGTAAGTGGTCGCAGAGAGAGGAGAATGCTTGCAGTATAAGGTAAAACGGGACTGTCAAGAAAAAGAACTTTACGTCAGCTGCGGTGGAAATGGGTGGGAAAAGCTGCCCTCTGGGCAGGTTGCCAGGCACGTGGGAGACCAGCACCTTGGCCAGGTCTCCAGTGGGCATTCCCATTAGGATGAAAGAAGAGAAGAGAGCTACCTGGCCAGTTTTACATTGACAGTGTGAAAGCAGAATTCTGATAAATATCATGTGGGGTGAGGGGTTGGGGACAATAGGAAAGGAAAGGGTGGCATTAGTCATTAAAATGAAACTTTTTTTCTCCACTGCCAAGAATGGAACTCAGGGCCTTCTGCTTGCCAGGCACTGAGCCAAATCCCCAATTCCTGAAATAAAACTTTACAAAAGTCCTATGGTCAATTCTTATTGCTTTCCTCACTTTCTTAGATCAGAGAATGGAGGAACAATTGTCATCTCTGAAATCAACCCACAGCATTTCAAAAAAAGGTTTGTGGTGGCATGCCAGTGCCTGGGATCACCCTTCAGCTGCCAGCTAGACATCCCCTTTCCTCAAGTTTAGAAAGTGCTGGCGCATCACCAATGCTAGGGGTGTAGTAAAGGGTGCCATCACCCACACGCTCCTGTAACCTCAGCGAAGTCTTTTCTGTATTTCCCACTCGACGGGTCTGATAATAGATTTCTTTAACTGCTTGAGAAATTCACTGCTTCTGAAGCTGACATGGAAGAAGACCTTGCTGAAGAGGGGGGCCCATGGAACCCTATCTCTCCCTCAAAGAGAAAAGTCCTCCAGTCACACCTGGCCATCACAGGAGGGCAAACAGCCTCTGCCACGTGGCATCCTTATGAAAGGAAGCAAGAAGAGACGTGACATACCTTGTCCAGGTGGTACAAGTGAAAGTGCTTTGACTACAGGTAAACCATGGAAAATACTAGCACAGACATCAGTGTGACGGAATCACATAGAAGGACCAATTATCCCAAAGGCAGGCATCTAGCGTGCCGTGAGTCTAGAGCTCTGTACCCCACTGTCTACCCCATTGTCTTACTTCTTGAACTGCAATGATGTGGCTTTGTAGGGTTTTGCCAGATGTATTCTTCCACAACCTCGTCAGGAGAGGGAATGTAAGGAAGGGATGAAGCTAAGGAGTCACCCAGGCAGCCGAATTGAGAAACCACAACTGCTGACAGAGTAGGCTGAAGGCAGGTGTGCTCATTACACTAAGAAGAAATGGAATCAGTCTCTGCTGGAATTGCCCAAACTGGCCACCAACAGAAGTGACCTGCACTTGTGTGACCTCACTGAGATGCATCACAGTACTTGAATGATCAGGTGAGATCCATCAGAGAACTGGGTGACCATGTAATGAATGAACTTGTGCAAGATGGGGGGCCCTGAATCTGGCAGGGCAGAGTATCAGCTAGACAGATCCATCATGGGCTTTGCACACCTGACGGTGGCTTCCCGATAGCCACCGGGGTGACATCTCAGCCACCAAAGCAGCACATACATATTGGGGTTACCTTTTTACCTTTTATATAAGTTGTACAAAAATTTCCACTGGAATTCTTTCATTTGTATCATTCCTTCATGTGAAATAGTTCAGTTCCCTCCAAAACAAAAAACAAAACAGTGAGTGCTACCTGCCATCAAAGAAGAAGAACTTCCCACGTCCATTCTTTTCTCCATGAACAAAGTTGCCCTCAAATCTGTCGGTGGAGGAGTAGGTGACTGTGCAGAACCCATGCGGCAATCCATCGTCATCCAGGTGTCCTGCGGAAAGAACCACAAGGCAAAGCTTAACAGAGTCTGGGATCCCCACCACTGTCAGCCCGGATGCTGCCAGGCAAGTCCTGGGGTTGCCCAAGGACCCCTTCCTCGGCACCAGGTGGTCAAACATGCAAAGCTTTCTCATCTCACTCACACTGGTGGCACCCACTGGATCATGAACACTTGTGAACTGACAGGTCTACAGGGACTTGGCCACATTTCAGAATGTGAAATTTAAATAGGCTTGCAGCTCATGTGGGACTGAGGGCTATTATCAATAAGATCTGCAGTGCTGGCTACAATGTACCATCTA
>NW_026000037.1:15004576-15012767 GCF_001458135.2 Marmota marmota marmota
CCCCCCAGCACTAGATCTTCTCATGTTTGAAAAGAAACTCTGTGCTTAACTGAAATGTGGTTCAGAGTCATTGTTAGAGTGTATCGCTAGATACATTACCTTGGCAATAAATTATCCAATTCTTGAGTTTTTAAAGTACCCAGTATGATTTTATATATCATTCTGTTTTATGATGTGGAGGACTACAGCCTTTCTGAGACCCCCCCAAGTTTACATGTTATGCTCAGATAACAAGAAAGAGAGTCATGTCTCTAAAACTGCCCTGCTATTCATACACAACCTCATTGGCTGAGAGTCCTTTTTTAAATTATTTTTAAAATTTTTTAAAATTTTGGTATTGAGGATTGAACCCAGAGGTGCTCTACCATTGATCCACATCCCCAGCACATTTTATTTTCTATTTTGAGATAGGGTCTTGATAAGTTGCTGAGGACCTTGCTAAATTGCTGAGGCTGGCCTTGAACTTGCAATCCTCTTGCCTCAGCCTCCAGAGTCACTGGGATTACAGGTATGTGCCACCACCACACATGACTGGCTGACAGTACTTCTAAGCTCGAACTTGAGCATAACCTGTTTTATTTTGCAAAATCATTCAGCTTTGAATGTTTAGCAACAACCTTGTTGCATACCCCCTACCACTGTGTGTCAGAGGGTTTGTATTCTAAATGGAGGCAGAAGTGTCCACAAAGCCATTTCACTAGTGATCTTGAACCTCAGCAGTAGTCATTACCCAGATCTTTCAATTGCTGGCTCTTCCTGGATCCCAGGCGGTCTATTCTAATGTATATGTTTGCAGTCCACGCTTCAGTTCTTTATTACTATCTACATATTTCACAAACCCCAGGGATCACCTCCTGGGGTCTCCCCACTCATTCTGGCAAACTGATTTTGCAGAGCTGGGTGAAAATAAGGGCAGTCATTACTCTACTGGCTTTTTCCTGGGTTAACAACCAGGGTCACGGATGGAAAAGGAATAGAGACATTCCACACCATGTGCAGCACAGGACATTAAATACTAAAATGTGGCTTCCAGATGGTGCACAGACAGGAGAAAACATACCAAACCACCACAAGGAATGTTTTCATCTCCTAAAATAATTTCTTCTAGCATGATAAAAGAATATTATCAGGCTGGGCTGTAGCTCAGTGGTAGATGGTTGTTCTAGCATTCGTGAGGTCCTGGATTTGATTCCCAGCACCACAAAAGAAAAAAAAAATTAAGAATATTACAAAGAATTAAAATGCTCCTTAGTTCTATTACTGATTACAGAAGGATAAAATAACAGCCAACAGATCAATACATCTGACTCCACATAAAATGGGTCTCGCTGAACGTGTACAGTAAGACATGACTACTTAAATACATGACAATCAAGATAGTCCCTTTCCTCTTAACATATGCTTTTTCCACCAGGGCCAGGAAATCAATTGTCAGGAGGGAACTAGGTCATAAGTACTTTCTTTTTTATATAAAAACCAATGGTACATGATCCTTGAGTCATATGAAATATGTGGATAGTGTTTTCTAAATATCTATTGATGACATTTTTCTCACTGAAACAGATTGTTTACTTTTTTTTCTTTTCATAAAAAAATCCACTCAGTGTACAATAGCTAAAGTTTTTTTTTTTTTTTTATGAAAATGTTGTTGGGATAAAATTAAATTTAGCCACTAAAGTTCCTATAAATTTAATGTCCTACTTTGAATTGGGTATAAAGTTCAGAATAATCAGGTTAGCCTCATATGAGATATTTACTAATTTGTTGAAAATGCTTTTTTTCATAGAAATCAGTTCACACATTTCACACTTTACAAGTCCATGTTGATAAATCTGTTATTTCACTTTAGATCAAGAGAAATATTATGATAAACATGAACACTAATTCCAATGTAAATGCACCCTGCTTTCCCTCTAGCCTGTCCTATTTCTGAATACAGTGCTCACGGTTCACCCTCAGCAATGGAACTGAACTATTAGGGAAATGGAAGATGTCAGATGACACACCAAAAGCGCATAGAGGTCAGCACTGATCCCAGGTGAGATGACCAGAGGCTCAACCCTGCTCCATGAGGGATGCCTGTGTTGGTGCCTTTCAACAGGCCAGCGGAGAGGAGTCTTATCATCCTTTTAATCTCTTAGGAGAGAGAGAGGGACATACTGAATGATGGCCATTTCTCAGGTGATCTTGTGATTCTAGAAGAAGGTGCATGGGTGTGTGACCCTTCCCTGTCATTCTTAAGGTTTTTATGTTGCTGGTGGGGGAGTTCTGAAATCTTTCAAAGCACACTGGGGTCTCGTTCTCCTCTTTCTCCTTCCTCTACCCTTCCCCCTTCCCCTCCTCCTTCTTTTCTTTATTTCTTTTTTTTTTCTTCTTCTTTTCACAGTACTAGGGATGGACCCAATGTGTAGCTAAATATACTGTACATGTTTAGGCAAGGTGCTAGGCAAGTGCTTTACCACTGAGCTACATCCCCAACCCTTTTTATTTTGAGACAGGGCCTCTCTAAGGTGCTGAGGCTGGTCTGGAACTTGGAATCCTCCTGCCTCAGCTTCTGGAGTAGCCGGGATGACAGGTGTGGACCCACAAGTCCTGCTCAGGGATGCCCCACTTGACTGGCTATGGTTTTTTGTTTTTTTCCATTTCATCAGGATGTGATCAACTAGTAGCATTAGAAATTAGAGGCTGTGATCATTCAAGACTTCCACCCTGAATATTTAATAGCTCAGGGGATTTTTCTGAGCAGTAAAACTTTACATCTAGAAAACAACCAAAACAATAACAACAAAGACTTTTCCAAACAAATAAACACAGGGAACATAAGAAATTGGGTGGCTATGCCCCTCCATTTCCTTTTAGCATTAGTTCTATGAGAGATTCCAGCATGATTTCATTTCAAATGTCCTTTAGACAATATGATTTATGATATTTTGTCATGTCAGTGATAGTCTTATTTAGTTAATTTTTGCAGTGTGGGAGATGGAATCCAGAGCCTTGTGTGTGCCAAGCAAATTCTGTACCCTTTTACCCCTACGAAGAGTCAATTTAATGAAGTAGGATGTTGATAAACAGAAGAAGAACCCACTGGGTCAAGTGTTTCCTGTTATCACTTTAAACCTCAAAACAATCTTCTAGATTTCCACCTATTTCCGTTGAGGACACCAATGACACATGACTTGTCTATGAATGCTGCAAGCCCTTCCCCCAAGGCCAACAATTCCTCTTCTCTTGGGAGGAGCACTCTTTCTTCCTGGCTGCTATAGAACAAGGTGTCACTACGAAAGCCAGGTGTGTCCAAGGCCCTGGTAGAGAAGGTAATCCTCCTAGAACTGCGGAGATTTTCAACAGCATGTCCAGGTTGTCAATTCCTGTCCCTTGCCAGTGTTACCTAACTTAAAGAGAAGCCCTCGTCCCCCCAGCTCTGATTGAGGTCAGTCTGCAGAATGTGCCAGGTCAGCCAACAGCCTTCCAGGCCAGTTTCCACTACACAGAGGGTGAGCACCAGGCCCAGAGGACAGGGAAATTAACTTGAATGACTGCTCTGTGTTTTTAATGCTGCCCCAGCTAATCCACCGTATATCCGTCTGCAGCATGATTTTAAATATTTATAGGCATTAGAGAAAGGAAAAGAAAAAGCAACAATTTCACAAGTCTACTTTTTCATTTTGTTCTAAAGATCATTATCTACTGAATGGATAGAAAGTTAAATATTTCCCCTTGAGTTACTTTTGAGTAAGGTTTTTTTTCCCCTGAACCTGATAGAAGCCAGGCCTCTACTCTGCCAGCAATGTTTGCCTCAGAAAAGGAAATTCCCTCCAGATCAGACTCTGCTGCTGACTGCCTCAGGCTCACAAGGGATCTGGGAGTGCAGTGTGGGTTTCCTCAAAACAAGAGACCCTTCCACATTATTACTACTTTTGGAGGGTTTTACATAGTCCTCCAAAAGTAGTAATAATAAAAGCCAAGCTTATTCTAATAATAATAATGAAAAAAAAAAAAAAAAAGCCTTCCTGATGATACACTCACACAGGCTGTTAAAAATATAATTTGATTTTTAAGGGCAATTCACTGCAAGAGCTCAACTGTTAGTTGTGAGGGTCATAATTTCAGCACGTGACCCACAGGGAGAGGGTGCTACCAGTACACTGAGCATGCGTTTGTCCTAGGAACACAGCGTGGGCAGTCTTATTACAGAAGCCAGGACAGGCTATTGGGTGGCCTGTTAATAGAAATATTACTGTTTTGAGGGCGCTGGGTAGGGAAACTCTGAGCAGCTGTTTTCATCCTGGTCCCTTGTTCTGGGGATTCTGCTCTTTCCCCCTTTTGAGCAATTTTCCTTGGTGTCTCCTAGGCGTTTCCAGGGCTTCCTGTTTTTTTCCTGCTTCATAACTGCACACCTGGACCATTGCAAGGGGCCTATGAGGTGACATTCAGCTGCCCATTCAGCCCCTCCCAGTGCCCCTGCTTACCACTGTCCAGAGCAGAGCTCCAAAGGGTCCCCGTAGCTCCTGTGGCCTCCAGCTGTCATCCTCTGGTCCTGTGACCCATGCTCCCCTCCCTCAGGCACCCTCCACTTCTCTCCTTCTAAGCCCAATACTACAGCAGATCCCACAAAATGATTCTCTGGATGGGCCCCAGTAGTTCCATGTGGGATGTCTTTACTTTCAAAGTTTTCCTCTCAACTCAACTCTGTGCCACCTCTTTGGGGGAAATCTTTCCCCCTCTACTTCCCCAAGCTACAAGTAATTGTTACTTCCTCTCAACCACTGAGATCCATCTATGTAGACATGCTACAGTGTTAAACTGCTAATAGGGACTACATTGTATTCATTTCCATCTATGGGTGGACAAAGAAATAGAAAAATAAATGTTTCCAAAGCCCCTGATGAAAACTAACACATGAAAGCTAAACATCACTCTCCACTGAACAAACTAGACTTTTAATGTTTTAAAAAACCACAGTGAGAACAAGGAGCAGTGACATGCACCTCATCTCAACTTATCCAGAGGCTGCGGCAAGAGAATCACTTGAGCCCCAGAGTTCGAGGCCAGCCTGGGCAACATAGCAAGACCCCTGTCTCAAAAGTCATAATAATAAAAATTTTAAAATAAAAATAAAAAGCCACAGAGAGAGCTCAAGTTCAGCCTCCAGGTCTCAAAGCTTGTTGTTTACCCAAAGGAGCAGGGCAGGCAGAGGTGCAAAGAATGCTCTCTCCTGACACCCCCATTTCCCCTCTGGGAATTCATTCACTCTGAGTTTAGAACTTCACTAGGTTACAATTCTACCCTGATAGAGATCCAAATTGTATATGATGCACAAGACATTTAAACTCAAGTCCTCAAGAGATCAGTTTCTCTTCCAGGGTACACTTTAATGGGGGAGGGGAGAGGAGAAAGAATTCCTGTGGCAGAGGCTGAAATGAAATTATCTTTCCCAGATGCATTATTCTGAGACACTGAACTCTGTCAGAAAAACCTCTGAAGAGTTATTCTGATAAAGAATGATGTTGACATAATATTTAGCTGTTTCTCAACTCAAACACCCAAGTACTTCATATAGTTGACTGACAGATCAAAAATTTAAAACTATGTGGGGAGACAGTTTGGTATAGTGGAGGGGAAGTCCAGCCTGTCCCTCCCCCTTGCTAAATGTCCTTGAATTAGTTCTTCTCTATGTCTCATTTCCCCTCCTCAGTAAAATTAGAATATTTGTACCTGTCTCATAAGACTGAATGGATAATATGTGCGAAACACTGAGCACAGAACTTCCACATAATAAGAACAAAAAAATTATAGCAACGATAATAATAGCTAAGACAATGAACTTCTGAGCAGAGAGGCTGTGTTTATGGAGAGAGGTAGATTAGTTGAACACCAAGATATTCAGACTAGTTTCTCTTTGGGAGAAGGTCATGAACAGTTTATATCTTATACCTGTGTTAGATGTTAAGCAGAGACCACTGCACAAGCACTAAAAAGGCCAACAATTGCTGAGAAAAGCCCAAGGGTGCAATTTGCCAGGAGCACAAACACAGCTTTAGACATCCTGCAAATTTGAGCCTGACAGCTCATTATTATTTATTTATTTTATTTTATTGAGACAGGGACTCGCCAGGTTGCTCAGGCTGGCCTAGAACTGTCAAGTGATCCCGCCTCAGTTCCCAGAGCAGCTGGGACTTCAGGCATACACCACCATACCTGGCTTCTCTAAGGACTTTTAAAGATCAAAAGTTATTCTAGGACTGGGAATGTAGCTCAGTGATAGAATATTTACATAGCAGGCGCTGGGTGTGATCCCTAGCACCATAGGAAAAAAATAAATTAAAAATTTAAAAATTTAAAGTTAATCTAATTGTCTAGTGTTAGGTGCCACTGAGTGTGTGTCCCAGATTGCCCAAGATAGTCAAGGTTTAAGCCAGTTGTCCCAGCATAATTATTAATAGTGCCCGCTCTTGCTCTCAGGAGTGTTCTGATTTAGGACAATAATGTATATGCTCAACCTGTATAACTGCCTTTCCCGATGATAAAAGGAAACTTCCCTGCTTCTAATCCAGGAGATTATCTAAAAAACAACATAGATACATGTTGAAAGCCTCCTTAACATTCTGCAAAAGGCCCCCAGGACCAGAGGGGAAGGAGGCTTCATCTGTGATCAGGGTTTTTACAAGTAAAAAGTAAAAGTAAACGTTGAGGAATAAGAGTAAACCCTAACAAGCCCTAATTTGAGAAGAGCATTTTTTTTCCCCCATGACAGAGGCAGAAGAAGTCAGTAACTTAATTCAAAGTCTTGTGGACCAACTCAATCAATGCCTTTGGGTCCCACTAAGTTCCAACATTAAGTTTACTTAAGGGGTACAAGCTCTGAATTCACAATATTGTGAAAATTTTCTAAAGTTAAAAAGCATACTAATTGCCTTTGAACCTAGATGAAAAAAATAATAAGTTTTAATATTTACATCAGATTGAATACCTTTTGGAGAATTCATAAATATCACTCTGATTAATCTCCTTCAAGAGCACTGCAATAGGAATTATGTTTATGAAATCATAAAATTTGATTTTTCCTACTGTAGCACTGACCATGCAGGAGGCATTTGTAAAGCGTTGCCACTTTAGTTTTTAATTGTTTGTGAGAATTTGTTTATACAAATTAGATAGAAACCAGATTCAACCAATACCTAAAAATTATTTGCTGGGATGCTGTTTAAAATATTCTGGAACAATACCACACACAACATTGCAAAACATCACGACGCACGGTTTAGGGTAGAATCGAATAAATACGCTAAAGAGTATTTTCCAGTATTCAGTGTTACAAAATCATAACATCTGATGACACAAACAACGAGATTGTATAACGTCCCCACAGCGTTTTTCAGAACTAGCAAAAAAGAGGTGGAGAAACTCAGCAAAACAAAGTGGCAAGGAAAGTCGGGGGAGGGGCGCCAGAAGAGAAGGGGCGGAGAAACACGACACCGCGGTGGTGATATCACCCACAGCCAACTGCAAGGAATTCAGAAAGTTAAGTGTCACCCAGCAATTTCGGTCGGGGTTTGCGACGCGCCCGCACAGCGTGGCGGCGGCGGCGACACCCCGGCTCGGAAGCAGGAAGGGGGAGGGGGGCTTGACAGAGTTCGCTCGGGGAAGCAGAAGGGAGGGCCACCCGCCTCCCCGACCTCGCACGATCGAGCCCGGGGTCGGAAGCGTGGTCCAGTACCCTGCAATGATTTCATCCTTTTGGAGGAGCCGCCGCTGCCGCCACGTGCCAGGTTCGGCCCGGTGCGCGGCGCTGGGGGACCCACCCGGTGGCGGCCGCGGTGGCGGGGCGCAGCGGCGAACGGAAGCAAAGGGCTATTGGCCGGAGAGGGAATCAAGGATGCCCAAACTGCACAGGGGGGTTGCTCCGCGGGGACAACCAGGTCGCTGACCTCCAGGGAACCCTACCCTCCATCCCCGCGAGGGGAAAGGCCAGAGTGCAGGGCAGGTTAGCAACTCCAAGGGAGGATGCAGGCTGTGGCCGGGCGGGATGAAGCCACCGTGCATTCCCAGGGCCCCCGGCCCAGTGAGCCCCATTCCCGGCCTGCGCCCCGCCGCGAACGGTGAGCTCCCGGCAGCTTGGCGTAGCTGTCCGGCCCCCGCCCGATCAGGGCAGCCCGCCACCCGCGTAGGGGACAGTGGCTGCCCGCGGGGC
>NW_026000037.1:15012776-15021961 GCF_001458135.2 Marmota marmota marmota
ATCCATGGCGGCCGGGGACCCTGCCCAGCTCGGGGCCGCGCGGCTGCCTCCCGTCCCTCCGGGTGCTCCCGGCGGCTGAGCGAGCGCTGGGGCTGAGCCCTGCGAGTTTGGAGGAGGAGGAGGAAGAGGAGGAGCAGTCGGGGCTGGCTCGCACTGCCTCCCCCTACAGCCCTTTCAATTCCTCGGCCTTCAGCTGCTGCCGCAGCAGCCGTCCCCCCTCCCTTCGCCCACTTGCCCCTGGCCTCCGAGGCTCTGGGGTGCCGCGGAGGCCGCCACCGCTGCAACTTTCTCCTGTGATACCCCCTCTTTGTTATCGAGCAGCTGATCCGCTGACATCACCCAGCGCCGGTGCGCTCCCTCCCTCGCTGATTGACAGTTCCCTGTCCCTTCCCAGAAGTAAGGCTCCTTAAAACGAAAGGCGCTCCGGGGCCGCGCTGACTCTGTGCCCCAGCCAGCTGGTCCCTGGGCCCCTCGGCGTTTATCTTTTTGCTTTTGCGCGACTTTGCGCGCTCCGAGCGTGCCACACGGTCCTGGCAGCTCCGGGCTTCTTACGTGCATTCAAGACCTCAGGGTACCCGCCCTCTGGGGGTCTCCCGCAACTTGGAACTCCGCAGTGCAGTGCCCCCTCCCTCCCCGCACTTCGGGACAACCTCCAAAGCTCAAGGGAAGCCGAGGAAGCCTTGCTGCCGCCCCGGCGCCTCGACTTCCTCTCGCCCTCGCCCCCGCGTCACCCGGTGTGCCACCGGAGCTGCACAGTGCGGCAGGCACAAGAGCGCAGGTGCCCGCACGGCTCCGCATCGCACCTGCGAGCCGGTTTCCGAGACTCGAGGGGGTGTCATCCCGCCTGGATTCCGCTGGACTGTGGGTCCCACCCCAGGGCCCCCAGGATCCACCTTCCTTCGGAGCGTCAGGCCCTGGGGTGATTCAGAAACTCCTCGAATACCAACGGCAGCAGGCTCTTTATCAGGCAGGAAACTAGCCGCACCGAGGGCTTGGCAGATTCCTCCTCGCGGTTGTAGTCATGGAAAAGGAGCCACCGAGCGGAGCTAACCAGGAAGGACCCTCCGTCTGGCGCGCCTCCTTCTCGCGCTTCCCGTCCTGTACGTGTGCTGTCCCCAGCTGTCCCTGCTTCTCCAAGTGCCAACTACTTCACAGATTCAGGCGCCTTCGAGTGGAGAAAACCACTGGGCACCCACTTCACTGCCCAGCCACTTATCCACAGTGTCATTATGGTGCTGCCTCTTACAGGTGGCAGTAAAGGGCGGCAGTAAATAGCGGGTTAAATGGATGCAAATGTACACAATGTACCGTGGAATTACCGGGTGCCGCTTTGGGCATCTGCCAAGAACAGCTACTGCACTGAGAGGAAGCGGGTGAGGCGGGGAGCGAGGAAAGTTGTTCCATTTTGTTTTCTGAACAATGAACGAGGCTTTAGAGATTTCGAAGTACTTCCATCACCCAGGAGACCACTCCTTTTTTTGGCTCGGTGTTTGAATGCCAGTTTTTTTGTTTTTAAATGAGTATTGCTGGCTCTTTTTTTTTTAAATTCAATTTTTCCTCAGTGAAAAAGAGAACAATGCTAGGGATATTAACCCCATCAACTGCCAGGAATTTTAGGGCCTCAAATTCCCCCCTCCCACCTCGGCTTTCTTTTGGGGCAGGGGTAGTGGAGGTAGAACCCAGGACCTCAGGCATGCTAGGTGCTCTACCACTGAGCTATCCCCCCAGCCCTTAGAGTAGTTTTGTTTGTTTGTTTTAATTTTGAACCGGGGTCTCACTGAGTTGCCCAGGCTGGCCTCGAACTTAAAATCTTCCTGCCTCAGGCTCCACAGTAGCTGGGACTGTAGCCCTGTGCCACTGCCCCAGGCGTCTCAGCCCTCTTTGACTTTTGGAAAGAGGGGTGGATCCTGATGCAGGAGTTAGGACACTAACTGCAAAGCCAACCTGTCACCCCTGCATACCCGAATTCCTCCTCCTGACTGCTAGAGATTCAAACTGTACTTTAAAGCTTCCTGAGGTTTTAGGTTTGGCTATTCTGAGGACCTTTAACTTAGGCTGGACCACTCTGGGGACTTCTGGCTCAGGTTAGGCCATTCTGAGTTTTTCCAGCTTAGTTAGACCTCCCTGAAATCTTTCTGCTGAGGGCTGACCTCCATAAAGTCCTCCAGTGGGGATACCCGGGCCTCAGGCCTTCACAGGGAGAGGCATTCTTGCAGAGAATGATGAAAGGGCCACCCCAGGTCACGTCATGTTCAAATGTGAACCACATGTACAAGATTTTATTTTTTTTAAGTTGACATTCACTGATCTTGGTCACTCCCTGGTTTTGAGTTATGTGACATTTTTTTTTAAAAAATTCAATTTTTATATATCATTGCTTTTCTTATTGTACTGATACACAAAAACACACCAGAGCCTCATCTTCCCCGGTTCCCAGTTTATTTTCAGGGGCAAAAAGGATACTGAAAGCTAAAGGAAGAGGCGAAAATAATTTATCCCCTTACACCTAAGGATACAGGGTAGGGGAGGGTGGATGGGAGGAAAGCTCTCAGAGATACAGGTTCATATGAGTGGGTATATGTGTGGGGTAGAGTCTGTCAAGTGTCCTGCCTCTGTCTTTAGGTTCAGAGAAGGAGGTCCATCTGTTGTCCCCTTGGTGTGGTTCTGTCCAGTGCCTTTCCATCTGCTGCTTTGAGAACACCTGGGACCCAGCATAGAGCCCCCATCAGGGAAGCAAACCTCCTATACACCCCCAAGGGGCTGGGCTAGGAAGCAGCTAGGGCCTTGCTGGGAAGCAACTAGGGCCTTCTGGGCAGAGTGGGCATAGAAGGGAGGAAAAGCCACCTGAAGACCTTCACCAGATCTGCTGGTGAGGCAGGCAGTAGCCAGACAGTCCCATCTCTCATCCTTCATCAGTCATATCTGTTGGCTCTGGGCCCAGAGTTTAGGCAAAATGTTTTATGACTCCCTTAAAAAATACTAGCATCTTTACAAGTCATTTTGCGTATGTTCTGAGTCTCCTTCCCTAGGCGGACTGATTCTTATTTATAGCCCCAGAACCCAACACAGTGGTTGGTAGTGAATGTGGGTTAAGCATTGTCAGCGATGATTTTGCAGATAGGAATATCCTGTTTTATATAAACAGTACTGAGTCTCTCTCACAGACTAGCTCCTCTGCCTGTGTTTTGGCAAAGTGCTTTGTTTTGGCTCAAGACTGGAGAGCATTTTCAAGTTGTTCTACTTTCCCACCTCCACTGGCCCCAAATCTGCTTCCATCACATCCTTCCCCACAGTTTCCTTCATTGAGAGCTCATTTCATAAACCCTCTTTCCACTTGGCTTCCCACCAGTTTCTCGTGTCGTACTCTGTCCCCACCAACGTGGTCATGGGCTAGAAAATCAATAAAGCTCTTAATCACAAACAATGTGCAGCAGCGGTAGTGACTGCAGCTGGCAGCAGTGTGGCTGAGCTCCTGACTGGCAGATCCCAGCATGCCGGGACAAGCCCAGCCAGGGACGAAAAGCACTGCTCAGGACTCCAGCATCTGGGCCCTGCCCAGGGCCTTGCCTGCAGACTGACACTGCGGAGTGACTTTTCTGAGCTTCCCTGGCTTGGCTTTCACCATATCTGATGATCACTGCATCCAACCATATGTCCCCTCCCTTCAGACTCAGCTTGGGAAACAGGAGTTTCTCTGCCATTGCAGCAAGCAATCAGGATACTGAGTTAATTTGATTCATTTTACCACCCATGTCTTTCCACAGAGAACTTACACGACTCATTTACTTAAGAGACTGATGTAACCTGCAATAAGTATATTTCTGCAAGCTTTTTGTACTTTCTGCACCTTTCTACATTTAGGGGAAGCAAGTCTGTCCGTTCACTGCTGTGCAGCTGAGCACATGGGGAGACTTAGTAAAAGTGGATTCACTGGAATTGGCTCTTGTGACTGCTAATCCTGTCCCGTGAGTAAATCCTGGAGGACCTCAAGCATGGAGTCTCCCATGTCTGCATGTTCCTGACTCAGCTTTAGGGAGTCTCCTCAGGGCCTTTCCAGGTGCCCTGGTAAATTTCTGGTCGGTACTCTGGCTTGGGTTTGCACCATTTGCCAATATTACCCACAAGGAGACAAGGACAGTGAAGGAACTCTCAAGTAGTCATCAGGTCCCATTTTGGCACTGCTCACTCCTTAATAAAAATTTATTTCCCACCAATTGCTAGTTGGATTGAATTTGCACCTTATGTATTTTGGTTCTGCCAAGAGCTCACTGAGCAACTGGGCCATTAAGCTCTCTGAGCCTTAGTCTTTCCATCTGCGAATGAGGATGTTGGGCTACATAAATTCTAAGCTCAAACATTTTCTGCTGCTTTCCTCAGGGAAAGCTAAGTAGAGCATGGAAGCCCAGGGAGGGGCAGAAAAAGGAAAGGGGAGGGAGTCAGGGCAACCCTGACAGCATTCAAGTCTCCAGTCATTTCTTCTTGTGCAGGGAGATGGGGGTCCCCGAAAAGGCCCTTTACCTTGACCCAAGGAAGGAGGGCGTGGGGATTTCAGTCCAAGGTTGTCGGACTCTGAATCACTGAGTCACTAATCAAGTGGCTAACAGACTTAGTGACAACTGCAGGAGCTGGGGGGAGGGGCAGGGAGAGGAGCAGCAAGGGGAGAAGGGCGTGGGGGAGGAGGCTGGATGAAAGGGAGGCATCTGCAGCAGCCGCTCTGGGAGGGCAGCGAAAGCAGGAACATCAAGGGCACCCCAGAGAGGTCCGGGAGCAAAGGGAGACAGGGGGAAAATTCCTTCTGCTGGAAATAGATGTCTGCAGTCGGGAGAGGGCTCACGAATGCAGGGTGACCTGGTTTGATTTGATTACGGCAACAGGAAGTGCAAGAGAGAGAGGGCAGAATAACCTGACCGAGGAAGTGAATGAAATAAGAGAGAAGACACCCAGTTGCCATGGCATTAAAATGCCTCCTGCCACATTAGGCTTCCTTTTTTCTCTTTTGCTTGATTCTTGTTCTTGCAACATGTTCCTGTCATTGCAGTCTATGCAGTAGACTAAAATTAGACCCTCCAGGGGTGTGGGGGAAGGGAAGATGTGGCCCAGATCTCTCTGTTTGGGTCAACTCTGGGCCAATCTTGTCCCCCCACGGTGTGTTTGGGTCTTTTGCTCTTTGTGAGAACCCTCTCAGGCTTGGGTCTGTGAAGCTGCCAAGTGACATAACTTGGGGAAAAGAAAGAAAAAGAAAATCAGAACAGTTTGCAGTTTGCTTTAGATATTACTTCAGAAAAATCAATAGGATTCAGAAACTTGAACAATAAATCCCATCAGCATTGAAACCAAATGTGTTTTCTAAAATATTATTTTGCTTTATTGCTTTTCCAAAATTACTTTGAAGGGCTACCATTAGGGTGATTGGGTCCTGGGCAAATAGAGACATTTGGGTAGGAGGTGGGTATATACTCTTTTGACACTATTCTATACAGGATGAATAGAAGGCTATTTCTACCTGACTTATTTACCACAAATGTCACCACATTCATCAAGTGGACTCATATTAATACCAGACCCCAGAGACTGATGTTCAGACCTGAATTATGACTGACAGACTAGAGTACTCGTGTTGTCATGGCAAGCTCAGCCTCTCTCTGTAGGTGAATGCACTTGAGGAGATAAATTCCATCCAGAAGTTCGCTTAGCTAGCCTGGAGTTAGAGTAAACGAAATTAGTTGTGTGATCCACAAGAGAAGTACTCCTGACACAGTGTCATGAAAGAATGAGACTGTCCACCCATCCTTCCTGTCCTGCATGGGTGGCCCTGCCAGGGTCTGAGATTCTGAGCTTCTTTTCCAGGTTCTATCTCTTCAAAATGATTTTTCTACATAGCATCATGTAGCCAATTTGACCGATTTTCACTTTTTTTTTTTTTGGTGTTTCTGGGGTTCAAATCCAGGGCCATGCTAAATATTTACTCTGTTGAGTTATAACCCTAGATCAGATTTTAACTTTTCAAGTCATAATCACTGTTCAAATACCTAACATGAACAACTTAGAGGAGGAAAGATGTATTTGGACTCACAGTTTCATGGTTTCAGAGGTTCAGTCCGTGGTTAGTGGGCTCCTTTGCTCTGGACGTGGGGTGAGGCAAATCATATGGAAGGTGTAGTGTGGTGGAGGAAAACTGATCAGCTCCCAGCGGCCAGGGAGGTAGAGTGAGAGAGAGGAAAGGGGAGGGAGGCCAGGGACAAGGTATAGTCCCCAAGGGGACACTCTAAGTGACCTACTTCCTCCAGCTAGGCTCCACCTCCTAAAATTTCTACTACCTCCCTAATGCCATCAAATTATTAATCTATCATGGAATAATGAGGTCTGGGTCCTCATGATCCAATCACTTCCCCAAAGTCCCATCTCTGAACACCGCTGCATTGGGGAACAAGTCTTCGACCATTACACTCACATCTTTCTATCTTCCTGATATTATAATCATGTCACTTTAATGGGAATTGGGGGTTTCCTTAAATTCTTCAGTCACAAGTTCAGTCAGTCTTGGTTTATTCCCACTGATTTCTAGTCATATCCATTTTATGCACAGAGAGGTTTAGTCTATGGTTGTCTGAGTTCATTGCCCTGGGCCCACGGGGAGGTAGAGCATCATGGTGGAATGGTATGGCCAAGAAGCACTGCTCATTTCATGCTGGACAGGAAGCAGAGGTGGGTGGCCCCCGGGAAGGTGAACCCTTCCTGGGGCACACCCCCAAGGACCTGCCCCCTCCAGCCATCCCTCCCCCCACCTGCCTATAGTTACACCCAGTTAGTCCATTCAAACAAGGATGGACTGATTACAATCCAATTATCTCATCTCTGAATTCCTGCATTAACACAGGAGCTTTTGGGGGACACCTCATACCCAAACCATAAAAGGCAGTCCACATCCAGAGGGCCTGGATGCTAGGCTGTCCCTTCCTGAAATATACTTTGCTGGGGGGACCTGCCTTGCAGTCTCTTTGCATCTAGAGTTTTCTTTCAAATCATTTAAGATCCTATTGAACTTCTTTGCTGAGTCCATAGATCAATTCCCAGGAAAAGAGGCTGCAGCCAACCTTTTGGAATATCTTTCAGACAGATTTAAAGAACCCAGCTCAAATGCTCCTGTGCTCAAGATAGAGGGATGTGAAGAACGCTGCATCCAGCTTCACACGGCCTCCTTGGAGAAGTGCCGGTGGGCAGCCCTGCTGTGGGAGGAGGGCTCCTGCAAGACATAAACATCTCCTACAACCTGGCATCTGAGGAATACCTGGGCCTGAGACAGGAGCCTGGTCGCTGCTGGGCTATGAGTTCTCCTCGTCCACCCTGCCTGAGCTCCCCCGGGCTCTCCCCCAACATTCTCCACCTTTCCTATCTTAGCAGCTGTGCCAAATGGTTGGGCTTTGAACAGGCTAGGTTCATTCACAGCTGTGGATGCCATAAGAGAGAGGGACCACCCAATGACCCTTCCCCTCCCACCAATCCTCTAGGTTGGGGTATCTGCAACTACATTTTCTTTATATTTCAAACTAGTCCCTCTGAAAAGTGTGTATTGAGAATTTGGGGGCCGAACAGTGGACTCATCTTATTTATAGGCTCATTTTTATCCAAGGGACTATTTCTACTGTTGCCATGTTCTTTTCAAGTATTTGGAGAGATTTATCTTGAAGAGAAAGTAATTTGTCATCTATGATTTAATTTGTGCCTCGTAATAATCTCCAAGACGAGGGGTTTAAGGACTCGCCCAGGATTTCACAACTAAAATGTGGCCAAATGAGGTTTAAATTAATCTCGTTGAGTCTTGAGTCACGCCTCTCACCTCACACACAGAGCACTGAGACCCTTTAGGGAGTGGGCTAGGAGGGCAGGAGAGAAATGAGGAAAGAAAGATATTTAGAGCTGTCTACTGTGTGGCAGGAGTTTGATTCATTGGATTTTATTTAATCCTGCACATGACCTTATGAAGCATTAGCTTCATTTATAGTTGAGGAAATCTGAGCCTTTGTGTTTAAATAGCTTGTCTGGGGTCATGTAACTAGTGAGTGTGGGCTTGGTGCCATCACGTCCAAACTATGGATAGGTCTGTACAGAGAAGAGGGAAATAAGCACACAGAAGGCGGTTGGGTAAAGAGAAGGTTCTAGAAGTTCCATATCAATTGTAAGTGTGCCATAGAAGATGGACTTATGGGGATGGCAAATTCACACAATCATACATATGGTTGGCCTTAGATGGCCGAGGAGAGCTTTGAATTTGCCTGTGGGGTGTGCCTTTATGGAGGTGTCCCCAGTGGCCCTCTGTCATTTGAGATGACTCTCCCTTGTTGGAGATCACACACTTCTTGTTGCTCAGTTTGTTCTTCTGGTCATGATGGGGGAGAGGGAGAAATTCTGTCTGCTGCCAGTGCATTACTCTTCACCATGCCTAGTGAATGCTGAACGTGTGGGTCCAGAAGATCTGGGCAAGCTTACTGCCAGGAGGAACCGTTCTCCCAGTGAGGGGCCAGTCTGCGAGCCCACCAGGAGCAGACTGGTAGCCATGGCTAAGCATGGGCATCTTGGGAGCAACTTAGTCCTGAGAGATACCTTGACTGTGGAAGTAGAACTGATTTTTTTGAGAACTACATTAATTTTTTTTAAAGAGGAGGATTTTCTTTTCTTTTTTTTTTTTTGAGAGAGAGAGAGAGAATTTTTTTTTAATATTTATTTTTTAGTTTTTGGCGGACACAACATCTTTGTTTGTATGTGGTGCTGAGGATCGAACCCAGGCCGCACGCATGCCAGGTGAGCGCGCTACCGCTTGAGCCACATCCCCAGCCCCAAGAACTACATTAATTTTTTAAAAATCCAGTATTCATGTACAATTTTCAGCCACAACTTGCTTTAATTAGAAGAACATGCCCATTGTAGAGATATTAGAAAGATGGACTATCAAGTCCTGTGCAATGGCTCACACGTGTAACCCCAGTGGTTTTGGAGGCTGAGGCAGGGGGATCGCAAGTTCAAAGCCAGCTTCAGCAACTTAGCAAGGCCCTAAGAAACTTAGTAAGACCCTGTCTCAAAATAAAAAAATAAAAAGGGCTGGGGGTGTGGCTCAGTGATTGAGTACCCTTGGGTTCAATCCCACAGTACAATCCCCCACCCCGCAAAAAAAAAAAAAAAAAAAAAAC